>NC_089164.1:3942121-4256951 GCF_009819655.1 Sylvia atricapilla | reverse complement strand
AGGAGGGAAAGCAGCACCCAACCAGCGCCCTGCGGCTGCACTGACCCCCAGAATTCATGATGCAAACCCACAGGATCCCAGCCCTCCGCTCTCTTGGGGGACACCGTGTACCCCGGGACTGGTCTCGTCCTGCAGGGATGTCCCTCCCTTGTGCAGCCAAAACACTGAGGAACGCACACAAACTTCATTGCATTTCCAAATGTGAGACCCCAGAGCACCTTACTGTGGCTGTAGGGGTGACTTTGGGCAGGTGATGACACTCTGGGGGGGTCTCAGCAGTGGCACGAACTGCCTGGGCGAGGATTTGCTCGGGATTGCTCACTGCGGGTAGGTGGGAGCATCCTCCTTGCCAACTCTCCTCACCCCTCCGGGCTGGGACAAGCCCTGGGTGGGCAAAGGGCTTCGTGCCCTGCTCATGGCAGAGTGGGCATCGCTGAGGTGCCTCAAATCCCTTTTTCAGGTTCTATCAGGGGAGGCGGAGAGAGCCGAGTGCCCATCAGAGCATCGGGAAGAGATGAGGAAGGTTTTGGGCTTCCCCCGGGGAGCTGCAGGTCGGTGCCGCGCTTCGCCCCACGCCCTGGGCCAGCCGGTTCCGCGGGCCACCGAGCCCAGGGAGCCACGGGCAGGCTCAGCCAAGGTCACGCAATGACTCAAAGGTGCTGGTGGAAAACCACAGCCCTTGTGTGTCACGGCGTTAATGGCCCCGCATCCTCCCCTTCCTCCGCGGCCCTGCGCAGGGGGATGCTCGTGGGGCTGACACGGGGCCGCGCTCCCGGCGTGGCTTTGACCTTTGCCGGTTTGTTCCAGGACATCGGTGGAAAACCTGGATGATGACCCCTCACCCCGGGCGATCCTGGGGAGCAAATCGCCTCTCTGTCCCCGCTGGGTATCGCCCCGGCCCTCCCCGTTTTCACCTATTTGCTAATTGTGCCGGCAGGGAAGGCGAGGGGGAGGAAATACAAAAAGTAAACTGCGAAAGCAACACTGCAGCTCCAAGGGCCCAGCACAGCAATCAAGCGATAAAGCAGTAATTAAGCCTGATTATCATGCAAGGCAGCCCCGGTTAGACTGGAATGCCGCTGAAGAGCCTGAAAGCTGCCGGGATTGTTTGCAGGGCTCAGAACTGATCTTTTGATGTCTGCTGGGAGCTCCTCTCCCCCAGACCTGCCATCGGCTCCATACGCCACCCCAGGGTCCCGTTTCTCCCCGGGCATGGCCCTGGTTGGGTTTTGCCTCTTTGCAAGCCCAGCGGAGTGTCCTCTGGGCTGCAAACTGCTCCCCGAGGGCTCAGGGCAAGGACTGGGGCTGCTCCAGGGATGGACGGGGCAGCTCCGGCCAGGGCAGGACATCCCTGGGTCCATGCAAGGGCAAGGTGTTCTTGTGGATGTGGCCTGCTCTCACCGTCCTGAGCAGGCATCATCCCAGGGGAAGAGGGTTGGGGAAAGAAGTGATCCCTAGGGATGAGGGCAAAGTGGGTGAGAGCAAGAGGATGGGGTTTGTTTCATGTTAGTTTGAATGTCTCACACATCCCGATGGCCTCGCACGGGCTGGCGGGGGAAAGGTGAGCGTGTGGAACGGGCTGAGGGGAAAAGGTGACTCCTAGCCCTGGTTTGGGGTCATTTCGGGAACAGGAATGCATCTGGCCGGGTTATGTGGAAAGAGATGGACACGGCCGGGAAGTGTGGCTGCCTCCCAGCTCCACGCGGCCAGGGCATGGAGCAGTGAGCTCCCCTCGCCTCCGAGGTGGGGTTTTCCCTCAATCCAGAGGGGACCAGCCCAGCGCCAGCAGGAAGAGACGGCCGCTGACTCAGTGCCGGGGTAAAGGAGCAGCAGGGCAGGTTTACGCACGAGGATGATTTTGGCCCCAGATCATCCCGGCTGCAAGACACGCTGCTCCCTCCGACGCTAATGAGCAGGTTTGGGCAGAGCTGCTTCTCCCGAGGAGTCAGGGACAGGCAGCCCCCGGGAAAGCCATGGGCCAGCTCTGTTTGTCAACAGGTTTCCAGGGCAGCCCCTTCGGTGCCTTTCATCATCCTGGCAAAGAATTTGATAATGAGTTCGGGGCCAAATGCTAAGTCACCTCATCCCACGGCTGAGCACCGACTGGCAGAACCAGTTGTCCCAAATTTGCCCAGGCGTCGGGTGGGAATAATGCAGGAGAAAGGCGCTGCCTGCCCCTCTGCCCCACTCTCAGCTTGCGTCACCTCGAATTGCAACAACAATATATTAAAAAAATATTTTTAACAGTGATATATTTTAAAACAAAGAGGAATGGAGGCGCTGTGTCAGATTCTCCACACTCTTCCCTAAATAAATGTCACTTTCTGGGTAAAACGGAAGGTAGAGTTTTCCAGTTTTTGGTTGTCTCAGGCCCTGAAAGAGGATGTGTCACATTCTGGGTAATTGTAAAAGCGGCAGCAGCGGTGGAGAGTCCTTCCCAGTGCTAGGGCTGGGCTGCAGCTCCAAAACCCGCTTTGGGGGGGGGTGCATCTTGGTTGTATTTAATCCTTTTTCTTAACACTAAAGGGGATAGGATCTCACCAGCATTTCCAGTAAACCCCACTCGATTTCAAGCACTTCATCCCACAAGTATGTGTGGGATGCCAGGAACTCCTCGGTCTTGCTTAGGAGCAGGAGCCCAGATGGGCTTTGTCTGGAATAATTCAGCTCCCAGTGGCTGGAGCTCTTTGCTCCAAATGCTAATAGAGTGAGTAATCAGAGATCTCCATCCAGTCAATTATTTATCTTATCTCTGGAACTCGGGGAGGCATCGCAGCCAGCGACTTCTGCGGAAAAAAAAAAGGAGACGGGGAAAAAAAAAAAAAAAAACTTAAAAAAAAAAAAAAAAAAAAGGGATGTTAGTCAAGAGTCCCCAGCTGGAACGGCCACATGGCCACTTTTACTGGAAGGGGGAAAGTTCAGGCACGGGTTGGGCGGCGGTGAAGCAGGCCGGGGTGCCAGGCCCCGGCGGTTCCCGGGCAGGGCGGCAGGCCGCGGCTCCATGGCCGCTGAGGGCGGGGGTCCCGTCACCGGGCCGCCAGCGAGACCCGCGCGCGCCGCCGCCGCGCCCGCTGCCTATTGGCCGCCGGGCGAGAGGGGGCGTGGCTCTTCGGTATAACCCCGCCCCTCAGGCGTCCGGCCCCGCCCCCGGCCCCTGCGGCTCGCGGGGCCGGCAGGGGCCGCGCGCCACACGCGGCCGGGCCTCGCGCGGAGCGGCCGCTCGCGCGCACCCCGCCCGCCCTCACAGCCCTGCCCGGCCACGAGCCGCAGGTGCCGCCACCGGCCCCGCCACCGGCCCCGCCACCGGGATGCTGCTCTCCAAAATCACCTCGCTGGCGCATCTCCGCTCCGGGACCGCCGGGGAGCTGCACCCCGCCAAGCTACAGCCAGGTCAGGGACGCCCGGCCCGGGGGTGCCCGTCCCGGCTCGGAGCCGGCCGGGGCAGCGGGCGGAGCGCTGACGGGCGGGTCTCGTCCACAGGGAAGGAGAAGGAGCCGCTGGAGCAGCTGTACCGGGTGGGCCCGTTGCTGGGGAGCGGCGGCTTCGGCAGCGTTTACTCGGGGATCCGCCTCTCGGACGGCGCCCCGGTAAGTGGCGGGGCCGGCGGCGGGCGGAGGAGGAGGGTCTCGGCGGGGCGGGCGCCGAGCTCATCCCGCCGTTCCTCTCGGCTCGCAGGTGGCGATTAAACGCGTGGCCCGGGACCGCATCTCGCAGTGGGGCGAGCTGGTGAGTGTGCGGGGCCGGCGGGAGAAGCCGGGGCGTGACGGGCGGGGACGAGCCGAGACGCGGGAGGGTGGAAACCGGGACAGCGCTGGGGGAGCGGGTGTGGGGTCACCGGGGGACGCGGGGCATCCCCGGCCCGGGAATGCCTGGCGCCGATGGGGGCGGGCAGGAGGACACCGGAATGCCCGGGACCGGTGGGAGCGAGCGGGGAAACACCGGGGCATCCCCTGGGCGAGGGGGATGCACGGGACCGGTGGGTGCGGGCAAAGGGGACACGAGAGGTTGCCGCGGGCGAGGGTAGCTTAGCCCCGCTGATGGCAGCGTGGTTCCCCCGCAGCCCAGCGGCAGCCGTGTGCCTCTGGAGATCGTGCTTCTGAACAAGGTGGGCTCCGGCTTCCACGGCGTCATCCAGCTCCTGGACTGGTTCGAGCTCCCGGACAGTTTTGTGGTGGTGATGGAGCGTCCGGAGCCGTCGCAGGACCTCTTTGACTTCATCACGGAGCGGGGGTTCCTGCCGGAGGAGATGGCGCGGGGGCTGTTCCGCCAGGTGCTGGAGGCCGTGCGGCACTGCAACAACTGCGGCGTCCTGCACCGCGACATCAAGGACGAGAACATCTTGCTGGACCTGGCCACGGGCGAGCTCAAGCTCATCGACTTCGGCTCCGGCACCTTCCTCAAGGACACGCTGTACACGCAGTTTGACGGTGAGCCCACAGCCGGGTGACAGTCCCGGTGCCGGGCCGGGCTCCGGAGGTTTCCCCGTGGCGGGGGGGGAACGGCCTGAATTCTGAAGCCGCTGCCAAGTTGCTGTTTGGCACGGGGAGGATGTTGTGAAACGGGAGCCGGCTGCCGGCCCTGCTGACAGCCTCCGTCACCCAGCCTGGCTCCGGCTGGGGCGGGGGAAGCCAGCGTGACAAACACCCCGGGGAAGGGGAGAGCACAGGGAGCGGGGGGTTTGCAAAACGCGAGCACCGGCCGGTTTGGTTTGCAGGTGCGGAAGGGCTGGGGCTGCTCCGCTCCCCTTGTTTGCCTTGGTTTATAATTTTATATTTTTTGCCATTGCCGGGGGGGGGGTGGAAGGCGTGGTTTTTCCCCCACCTGTGGGTGGGTTTTTTTTTGCTCGCTTGTAACGGCCGGGCCTTCCCCGAGCCCTGCTGCCCTCTTCTGGCACCGGCGCCTTCCTTTTACAACCCAAAGTTTGTAAACAAGAGTCACGTGCTGGCGGAAGGCGGGCGGGTCACGCCGGGTGCCAGCGACGCCCAGGGATGCTCGGGCAAGGGGCTGATGAGCTCCTGTGTCCCGCAGGAACACGCGTGTACAGCCCCCCGGAGTGGATCCGCTTCCATCGCTACCACGGCCACTCAGCCACCATCTGGTCCCTGGGTGTCCTGCTCTACAACATGGTCTGTGGGGACGTCCCCTTCGAGCAGGACGAGGACATCATCCGGGGACAGCTCTTCTTCCGACGGCGCATCTCTCTCGGTGGGTGCCCGGCTCTGGCACGAGGCTGGGATGTCGGGCTGGGGGAGGCAGCAGCTCACAGGAGCTCTGCAGGGCTCCATCTCCCGTGGGTGGCCGGAGGAGGTGGCACGTGTGCTGCCATCCTGCTCTCCTCCCAAACACAGTGTGGATGGGGAGCGCTGGGCACAGCTGGGACACTGTGGGTGGTGGCACAGGGTGGACAGGAGCCTGCTCTGACTGACCCCTGCTGCTGGTTTCTCTTCCCAGAGTGCCAACACCTCATCAAGTGGTGTTTGTCCATGCGTCCTTCGGACAGGCCATCGTTGGAAGACATTTTCAACCATTCTTGGCTGCAGGACATTCACCTGGAACCAGCTGAGATCCACCTGCACAGTTTGATCCAAGAGCCTGACAAGTAACAGCTCCATGCAGCTCCTGGTCATAAGAAGCAAAGAAAACCAGACTTTTTCATCTTGACCATAGCACTGAGCAGGGATTCTGAGATGTTCTCTGATGGGAACGTGCATATCTTGTCCTAGAGCTGAGCTGGGGGCCTGCTCTTCCAAGTTCTGGTAGCCACCATGCAAGCCAGCTGTCCTGGACTCCATCTGAATGACCTTGTCTCTTCCGAGATTCTACCAGTAATGTTTTTTGGACTGGTTTTGGAGGCTCTCAAGTGTCATCTTGACCTGCTGAATTGGATGGCAAGAGGACTGGAGATGTGATTGCAAGAAAAGCTTCAATGGGGGCAAACTGTGGGGAGGGCAGGGCCTGTGGGCCAAGTGGCTGACCCTTCTCACTGTCCATTCTCACTGTCCCCATGCTTGTGTGCCTTCTGTTTGATCTGAGCTGTGCTGGAGGAAAGAGTTGACTTTTCCTACAGTGCTGCTTTTCTGAGACTCGCCTGGGCCTATAATTCCTTTTCCCTTTTCAAAGAGGAAATGGGTCAGAAGATGTTTGGGAACCAAGTGGGTTATGCCTCGCCTCCTGTGCCTCCATCCCACATGGGTTTTCTGGGGTTCTTTGCTTCTCTGTGCCCTCACGAATGCACAAACAATGCAAACCAACAGCTGTAAATGTGTATATAGTTCTACAAAGCAAAGCTTGATGTACAGTTGTGAATAGTGATAACATTTTGCCTTTTTTCTCATTTCCAGTTTTTGTTTTTTAATTTATTATCACGAATTTGTTGTTTGTTTGTTTTTAAAGGAAGACTTCGAGCCTCTAGGATAACTTATTTATTTATTTATAATTCATGTGGGTTTCCAGCCCATGCCTTGCTTCTACAGCTGCTGATCCCCTGGTTTTCCACTCGGGTTTTCCCTCTGTCTCTGTCCTGTGTCCATCCCTGGGCCCATCGTGTTTCTGTTGGATGTCTGGTGGAGGTGTGGGGTGGCTGCTTCTCCCCAGCTGTCTGTGTACATAGTTCTGGGTGCTGTTCTTTCCTTGCCACGTGCAGATCTCAGTTTGCAGATAAATTTGGGTTTTCTCCACGAGTGACTTGTTTTTTGGGGCTGGGGAGGGGGGAGCTGGCCCGGGCTGTCTGCACTGTCCAGTCTGTACCTGTAACCAAGTGTGTAGCCGGCGGGTTTTGTTAATAGTTGATATTGTACAGGGGAATTGAGAAATCTTATTTTTTTTATGCGGTTTTAAATAAAAACAAAACACTCAATGTGATGGAGACATTCCTTTGGTGGGGGGTGAGATGGAGGATACGCTGTGAGTTGTGGGGTACCAGTGACCACTCCATGGCTACTCCAGGGACCTTGGCTCCAAAGCTCCCAGCCCAACACAAACTGGGACCAGCCAGTCAAAAGCACCGCGGGGACAGCCGGATCCATCCCTCCACGGGGTGTTTCCAGAGCTGACTGCTCCTGGCAGCTCTCCTGGGAGAGATCAAAGAGGTGCTGAGCCCTTTTCGTTCCCATTCATCCGCAGGCTGGTGCGGAGCATGTGCTGGAGCTGGCGAGTAAACAAACATCAAAGCGCCCTTACGAAAGGCCGGATGTTGTCAGCCAAATTCAATTTTGGTAAGGCAGATCCTGTTGCTCCGGCTCCGTTGGGTGTTGCATGCCGGGGGCTGGTGGGTGCAGGAAGCTGCCAGCGGGCTGTCCCCACCTCCAGCTCGGCCAACGCACAGGAGCAGAGGAAGCTGATCGCCAGATTACGAGAAGTCGGTCGCTATCAGTCAGCAGCGGTCGAGTTTTTTTACCCTCCAAACTGTCAAACCCCGTTTCCAGCTCTGCGGCACTTCAGGGTTGTTTGTTTGTGTGTTTTCTTATCTTGGTTTGGGTGGGGGTTTTTTTAATTAGTTTACATATGTGGAATTTTGGAGCCCTGTTTCTGTGTGACCTCCTGGAGCAGCTGCTGCTGCGAGCACAGGGCTGTGTCTGCTCCAGGGAAGGGGCAGCTTTCCCTTTCTAGAGGTGACTTTGCAAGTCCCCAGACCAGATCTGACACAACAGACCAGATCTGACCCTCCTCTCCTTGGCTTGCTCCAGCGCTTTTTCCTTAATATCCCCATGTCCAGTGAGCAGTCCCCTTCCCCAGCTCACCCTGCGCTCTCCTGTCCTGCTTTCCAAGCTGTGAAGCTGCTAGGAGAGAATGGGACGTCCTGGAGCCATGTTCCCAGCCTTGTGGAGTGACCTGGTTATCATCCATGTCTCTGCCTTGGTGAAGGAAGTGTTAAGTTGGTTTGTTTGCTTTGCTTTTTTCCTTTTTCTTGGGGTTTGTTTTTTGTTTTTTGTTTTGTATTTCACTCAGCTGCATCTTTCATCTCCTTGAGGCTGCTTGAAGCAGGAAGCACAGCTCCAAACGCCGTCTAAGTTTAGGCCTATTTTGAGCTGTGGTTTGAATATACCCTCCTCGCTCTCTTTTCCCCTCAAGACCATCCAGGAAGCTGCTCTTACACGAACACAAACATCCCCACCACACCTCCTGCTACCCCATGGAGCCCTCGAGCCCCTGCTGAGGCCACTGTCCCCCCCAGCACCACCAAAACACTATCTCGGTCTCGCTGCGGGCTGAGCCCTGCCCACCCTTCCCGTAAGCGCGCGCGACTGTTGCGGTGTTTCTTAGAAAACCGAGCAGAAAGGCTGAGCAGGTCCCATGTGGAGCTGGGTGCTGATAGCCCCTTGGCTTCCGCCTGTGGCTGGTGATTTTGTCACCTCCAGGCTTGTGCTGCAGGCGCGGGACAGAGCTGGCGTGTCCCCAGCGAGATCCCGCTGACCCAGGGCGCCGTCCTGTCCAAGGGCTGCGGGTGGATTGGTGTGTGTTTGATCCCCCGTGCACCAACATTCCTCAGCAGTAATACATACACAAGTCTGAGTGCCACCAGGTTTGGGTCCCAGGTCTCTGACACAGGGAAAGGATCATGGTGATGGGAGACCAAAGGTGGGCAGTTCCAGCATCAACTGTCTGTTCTCTTCTCCAGGCTGCCCATCATCGTTGGTGCACTCAGGGCCTGGGGGAATAAAGTGCCCTTTTCACCCCTCATTTTTCCTCACTGAGGGGACATTTCCTGCACTTTGGGGCTATCAGATATGACAGGAGAGGATAAAAACACAGGAGTTATCCATTGGGAGGTGACTCAGAGGAAGCACTGCTTTCCCACCTCCCTTACACAAATTTTTCTTGCTCCCCCATGTCAGAGGCTAAGCACCCACAATGCAGAAACTGGGAAAAAAACAATGATGCAGGACCAAGAGGAGATTTCAGTCTGTTGGAACTCCAGTTCTGGGAGCACTGGAATCCCACAGATGACTGAGGTCTTTGAGAGGCCCAGCACTCATCCCACCTATGCCTTTCTGTACACAGCCATCCCCTCTAAGGTGCTTGGTGCTGCAGGAAGGACCAGACAGGGGAGGCTGGAGCCACAGCAAAAGGGAGGTTTATGTTTTACACATCCCTTTCTGGGAATGGGAGATGGGCAACAGCCAAACCTCTGCCACGGCTGGAGAAAGGCAGATGAGCACCAAGGAGAAAAGGCACCTGGGGAGCAGGGGCCGGGCTCACCGCAGGGACCTGAAGAGCCAGAAACTCAGAGGTGGCACCTCACCACCTCCCTATCCTGAGGAAAACATCCAGCTGCCTCCGAGGCACTGTCTCAAACCCTTTGGCCTTCTTGGCACAGTGAGTCACAGGAGCTATTTTCGACTCCTGCCTTAGGTCGAGGTGAATTATCAGCAAACCATGTGTCCCACGGCTCCAGCTCCCCGGGAATGAACCCTTGTGGAAATCAGTCTCTGAGTGCTTTGCCAGCGGCCTGTGTGGCAACAGTATCATCTCCATGTGGGGAAACTGAGGCACAGTGACCCAGCTCGCTGGAGATCTTTTGCGGTGGAGCCTGAGCTCACCTGCTTTCCCCTGCCCTCTTTCCTCAGGCTGAGATTTGCTGTGAGAGCTCACAGCTTTAATCCCCCAGATGTCCCCACGTCCCCCGAGCAAGGGATTGAATCCTGCAGGACACCAAAGCCCTGCCCCCTCTCAGTGTGAAACCAGGGTGAAACTTGTCCCTTCCCAGGCCTCCTGTGGCATTTCCCCACTCTGCTGAGACAACAAGGGGGGCCAGGTGTTGGTTTCAGGCACCTGGAGCCCCCCTCAAAACCAGAGTCTCATGTTTTGGGGTTTGCAGTGACTGTCCCAAGGCAGTTCTGCACTAACTCTGCTTCCGTGACACATCGAAACTGCATCACTCAGCCTGCGAGTTGGTGGGGGTTTTAAAGAGGAAAAAACACTTTATTCACCATAAAAAACCCCAAACCAACCGCAAAACCTTTCCAGTGTGTAAAGCTGAGTCAAATTTAGCAGCTTCAGCTAGAGAAACATTTTGAAAGCTGTAATGGGAGTGTTTCTTTCATCCCGTTCCAAGCTCTTGGTCCCCTACCTCCAGGGTAATTTTTTTGTGTCCTTACTCACTGGGTTTATTACAGCTAGAAGAGGGTTAAGCAACCCCAAAAATGAAACAACAGCTCCTGTTACAAACTGCAGCAGCCACTTCAGTGGCCCTCAAATACCACAGAGGCACGTGTGTGAATACGATGGGCGAGCGGGTGTCGGGAAGGAGATCTCACCCTCTGAGAAAGCTGTGAGAGAAACAGAAGCGGCAAAATGTCACTTCAGGTCACCCCAAATTCTCCATCTCTCTCCCTGAAATGGGCAGGCAGGGCTGGGGCCCTCAGCATCAGCAGCAGCCCCAAGGGAATCCAGCCGTGCTCTGCCAAGCGTGCAGCACGGATGTGCCGTGGCAGCCCCAGCCTCAGTGCCAGGCTACTCCGTGGAGTAGATTACTCCCTGGAGAGTGCCCACACTCGCAGGGTGCACACACATGCCTAGGTGTGTGTAGATCCCTCCCCAAAGCACACAGATTTGGCTCCTTTTGGCCTAGTTTGGTTCCTGCCCTCGTTAATCTACGCCTGACGTAATCAAGGCACAAAAGTGAATGCCAAAGACTTGGATTTCACCCTCCGGGTGGGTCTTCTCACCCTTTGGGAGTGGAGTGGGATGTGGGCAGAGCAGACAATGAGCCCCCCACCCTCTCCAGGCCGGAGGGGTCACTCCTCTGCTGCTCCAGCAGGGTGTTTCCAACCAAAACCTTGATAAAGCCAATACGTGAAGCAGGAGAAGATGATGTGTTTATTATCGTGGAAAAGCGGGAGGGGAAACTCCAGGAAGGATCCAGCCCTCAGGCTGGGGGAGGAACAACAAAGGCAGCGCCCAGCCTTCCTGCAAGGACAGCGGGACCCAAAGGAGCTTTGCAGGAATTCACCAAAATGATGATGCTAAAAGCGACTCTGGGACAGATGGGACTGATGAGCACGGACTCCGGGACTGTCCGTGCTCAGCCCCACTCCCGCTCGCTCGGGGAATGGTTCTCATTTCCCAGAGTTTGCAGCCGCGTTACGGGATGAGGGGATTTGTGATAACATTGTTGGATGTGTTATGTATGATAAATACCCCAGGGGTTTTGAACTCCGGGTGGAAGGAGCGGCGTCTCCACCCAGCTCCTTCCTGGAAACTTTGCTAATCCAACACAGCCCCTCTGACCAGGAGGACAGTGCTCTCCCTGCAGCTGGGTACTCTCAAATGTGCTATTTTGCCAGCTCTGAAGTTTCTTTTCTCTGCTTCAGCTTCGAGATGGGAAAAGGAACTGATTCTTCTCTCTCGAGTTTCATTCTCGTTCAGAACCGAAAGCTGCTGGAGATGCTGGGCTCGTTGTCAGCGACCCAGGGCTCGTTCTGCCCCCCGAAATATCTCCCCGTAGCCTGGGAGCGGGTGATGGAGAGAGAAAGAGCAAAAAGCGCGGGCTCGGAAAGCGGGCAGGTGCCTGTGCCTGTGTTGAGGAGCCGCGACGAGAACGTGCCGCCCTCTGCTGTCAGTCCCTGCCTCCCCAAACGGGCGGCTTTGCAGAAAATCTCATTTTAAATATTTCTTCCTTTTTTTAAAAAGTGCTTCCAGCCCTCCCGTGTCCTGAAAGGCTTCTTATCCCTTAGGGCTTGGTCGAGCTGGCCACGGGCAAGGTGAACTTTGTGTTCAAGAAAGGACTGGACTCAGTGCTCTGATCTAGTTGCCGAAGTGGGGAACAGCCAAAGGTCAGACTGGATGATCTCAGAGGTCTTTTCCAGCCTAAAGAACTCTGTGGTTGAATTCAGTTGTGGCACATTCCTCTAGACCCAAAGTGCAGGTAAGGCCACCATGCTCTGGAGGTTCCCCTTTGGCTGGGGGCAACGGGATTAATTCTTCACCCACTGCCAAGTTGCTGTTTGGCAAGAGATGGATGTTGTGAAACAGGAGCTCCTGGCTCTGCTGGCAGTCACCTACACTGGCTCCAGTGTGGGCTGGAGTTGGAGCCAGTGTGACAAAAAACACCCTTGAAGGGGCAGCAGAGGCGGCTTCAGAACCTGGGCTCTGCCTGGCTTCATTGGCAGGCACAAAGGGCTTGGGTTGCTCCTCTGCCCTTGTTTGCCGTGGCTCATGACTGGGTTTTTTGCCCAGTGAAGGGAAAGATAAACACAGGGTTTTCCCACCCGTGGGTGGGTTTTTCCTTGCATGTAAAGTCCAGGCCTTTCCCTGGGGTTATATTGCCTTTTCCAGCACCACGAGCTTCATTTCACACCACAGAGTTTGTAACCAAGACGCAGGGGCAGGAGGGAAGGCAGCAGATCCTGCCATGTGCCCCTGGGCAGCTCCTGCACCCCCAGGGATACCCAGGCGAGGGTCTGGAGCAGCAGCATCCGCCCCATGAGCACCTGTGTCCCGCAGGAACACGCGTGTACAGCCCCCCGGAGTGGATCCGCTTCCACCGCTACCACGGCCACTCAGCCACCATCTGGTCCCTGGGTGTCCTGCTCTACAACATGGTCTGTGGGGACGTCCCCTTCGAGCAGGACGAGGACATCATCCGGGGACAGCTCTTCTTCCGACGGCGCATCTCTCTCGGTGGGTGCCCGGCTCTGGCACGAGGCTGGGATGTCGGGCTGGGGGAGGCAGCAGCTCACAGGAACTCTGCAGGGCTCCATCTCCCGTGGGTGGCCGGAGGAGGTGGCACGTGTGCTGCCATCCTGCTCTCCTCCCAAACACAGCGTGGATGGGGAGCGCTGGGCACAGCTGGGACACTGTGGGTGGTGGCACAGGGTGGACAGGAGCCTGCTCTGACTGACCCCTGCTGCTGGTTTCTCTCCCCAGAGTGCCAACACCTCATCAAGTGGTGTTTGTCCGTGTATAATAAATGAAATAAATAAATAAAATATTTTGTGTGTGTGTGTAAGCAGAGTGGTATTTTTATCCTTTTTTTTTTTCAATCCCAGAAGGGTTTGGGTGGGAAGAGACCTTAAGTTTATCCTGTCCCACCCCCTGCCATGGCAGAGACACCTTCCACTCCTCCAGGTTGCTCCAAGCCCCCTCCAACCTGACCTTGGACACTTCCAGGGATCCAGGGGCAGCCACAGCTGCTCTGGGCACCCTTCCCACCTCACAGGGAAGGATTTTTTTCCACAATATCCCATCTGTCCCTGCCCTCTGGCAATGGGGAGCCCTTTTCCTTGTCCTGTCATTCCAGGCCCTTGTCCAACGTCCCTCTCCAACTCTCTTGGAGCCCCTTTAGGCTCTCAGGTGCCCCTGGAACCTTTCCTCCTGCAGCTGGAACATTCCCAGGCTGGCTCCGGAGCAGAGGGATTTTAAGCTCTTGCTCCGGCCGGGTTCTCCCGTCAGCGCCTCCGCCTTGAGCCAAGATGGCGCCGCCGGGGGCGCTGAGGCGGCCGGGGGCTCCCCCTGCACTCCCCTCTGCGCTCGCTGGGCGGCGCCAGGCACAGCAGGCCAGGGCCCAGTGCGCATGCGGTCATTGCGCACGGGGCCAAACTACATCTCCCGGCATGCATCACAAACCCTGCTCGGCCATCCGGGAGCCTGGGGACGAAAGACTCCGTTTCCCGGCATGCCCCACGGAAGAAAACATGAACACGTGACTTCGGCCTCCGTTGTTTTGTGACCCTTCGCAGACACCGTACTGTCCGCCAAACCCGGAAGTGCCGCGGTGCCCCGCGTGGGTCCCGCATGGCGCCGCTCGGCCCCGCCGCCCTTTCTGGACACCCCCGACCCTGCGCCCGGCCCAGCCCGCCTTCCCGGTGAGCCCCCAGTGCCCGGCCCAGCCTGCCCCCACCCCATCTCCCTCGGTGTAATGGCAGCTCGGCGCCCTTGGGCCGTTCCGCTGCTGCCTTGACTCACGCCGGTACCGGCGGCACCGCCCGTTCATCATCAGCCATCCCTGCACACAGGGCGGGAGCCTTATCCTCAGCTCCGCACAGCCCCAGCGGGGCTCTCTCTGGCCGCACCGGGGGTTCCTCCAGGACCGCGCGTCTGTCGCTTGAGCCCTCAGTGTCACCTCCTGTGTCACCTCCCTCACAGCCTGGCCCGGGCCAAAGGGAGGGCAGAGAAGCCCTCGGGTGTTTGTTCAGTCCTGAGGTAAATCCGAGGGAAAAGCTGATGGTGAGACACCAAACCCTGCGCAGCAAGCAGGAAGGGAGAAATCCCCCTGGAGAACTCCGGGGCCGCTGCTGGAGAAACACCGGAGATCTCCGTGCCCAGGGACAGGTGGGGCTCAGGAGCCCCAGGGGAGGCTTGGGTTGGATATTAGGGGAAATTTCTCCACGGAAAAGGTTGTCCAGCCCTGGCACAGGTGCCCAGGGCAGGGCTGGAGCCCCCATCCCTGGAGGGATGGAAAAGACGTGTGGATGTGGCACTTGGGGACACAGGTTGGAGGTGGCCTCGGCAGTGCTGGGGATGGTTGGACCCTGATCTCAAAGGGCTTTTCCAGCCTTAACGATTCTCTCTGTATTTTGTGGCCCCAGCAATCTCTCTACAAGACAGTTTTCTGTATCCAGTTTGCAGACAGTGTATGTAGTACAAGGACAAACACTCCGCTCTGACTGCTGCCAAACAACCCTCTCTGGTTTATTATCCTGCGTTTTGGAGTACTGAAGTATTTATTGTGTTTGTTTGTATTTGCAGTTGACTTGCTTTAATAAAATACATAAATCTTTGCTTGTATTTCCTGACAAAACCGATTTTGTGAAGAACACAGCCGTGTTACTTCCCCATGACTGCAGTGTGTGCTCAAATGATTACTGAAGGATTTGTCTGTAATTATGCAAATGAGAACGTAACACATTGATGTGAATTTTGGTATTTACTTTTTTCATTCTGCACAGAACTGTTGACAACTTTTAATGTGTAATTGAGCACCAGAGCAGCTTCCAGGGAACCCTGCGGAATTCCCAGGTGCGGGATTTTCTGCAAAAGAACTGGAAAGGCAGGAGAGTGAGATTTCCAAAGGCACTCAAGTGCTTTTGGGTAGCTGGGGTGGTTTCCAGGCTGTCAGAGCATCCCTGGGACTGCCAAACCCGAGACAAGCCCCCGGTGCTCCTGGGGAGTGAGGCAGGGACCTGCTGAAAGCAGCAGAGCGCTTTTTAAAGCGCTGCTCTAAGAGCTGAGAGTCTCCAAGGTGCGTTTGATGCCTCAACCCGGTATTTCCTGGGGCATCCTGGTGGGAACGTGCTTTCAGAGGAAACTGGTGCTGTTTAAACCGGGGCATTTTGGGGGCAACCTGGCTGGGTCCAAGGCTGTGGGAACATCGTGAGAGGGTCGCCAAGCGCTCCCCACACTGCCCACAGCACGGGGGAGACTTTTGCAGATGTTCTCATTGTCTGCCCCTTGTCCTGACGCCAGAAAAACCCTTTGGGGCGTTCTCCCTCCACCCACCGCGCCGCCTTTAATCACAGGAGGGGAACGCGAGGTGCAGAACGCTGCTCCACCCGCCTCTGCCGCCACACCGGGGACACGGAGGGACACACAGGGACACCGAGGGACACCCAGCCTGCCTTCGGTGGGCACGGTGTGTCCTGGCTCTGCCCGTGGGCACCGCAGCAGGACCTGGGCTGGCTGCTCCTAAAACACACAAGTAAAGAGCAGGAGCAAGGTCCAGTAAGTGTAAATCGCGCAGATCAGGGCAAACGCGGGGAAAGAAACGCAAAGAACGGTAAAAAACCAAAAAGGCTCCGCACGGCGCTCCCGGGACCGGCGGGCACAGCCCGGAGCTGCGGCACCGCCGCCGGCCACCAGGGGGAGACAGAGCGCGGCCGGCGGGGCTGCGGGCGACAGCGGGGGACACCGGGGGACAGCGAGGGACAGCAGGGGACAGCGAGGGACACCGGGGGACAGCGGGGGACAGCAGGGGACAGCAGGGGACAACGAGGGACACCGAGGGACAACCGTGGCGGTCCCGTGTCTCTTCCCCTGCCGCCGGGACACGGCGGAGCCCGGCCGAGCGCTCCGAGGGGCGGCCGCGGTTCCGCGGGGCAGCGGCGGGCGGGGGGCTGCAGTACCGGCTGTGGCCGCGGGAGGGCGCGCGGGGCCCGGGGGTCAGGTTTGAAACGGAGCAAAAACTGTGATGGTGCAAATTACATCACCAAAAACTGTGATGGTGCAAATTACATCACCAAAAACTGTGATGGTGCAAATTACATCACCAAAAACTGTGATGGTACAAATTACATCACCAAAAACTGTGATGGTGCAAATGACCTCACCAAAAACTGTGATGGTGCAAATGACATCACCAACAACTGTGACTGTACATATTACATCATCAAAAACTCTGATCGTACAAATTACATCACCAACAACTGTGATGGTACAAATTACCTCACCAAAACCTGTGATGGTACAAATTACATCACCAACAACTGTGACTGTACATATTACATCATCAAAAACTCTGATCATACAAATTACATCACCAAAAACTGTGATGGTGCAAATTACATCACCAAAAACTCTTGATTGTACAAATTACATCATAAAAAACTCTGATGGTACAAATTCCCACACCAAAACGTTCTGACTGTGCAAATTCAGTCACCAGAAACTCTGATTGTACAAATTCCCACGCCAAAACTCTGATTGTACAAATCCCAAACCCTAAAACTTCACCGTGCGCATTCTGACACCAAAACCTCTGATTTTACACCTTCCAACACTTCTGCACCTCTCACAGCCTCACACCACCCTGGGAACTGTGCCTCAATGACACCTCTGTCACAGGGGAAAAGGACTGATGGTCTTGAGCAGACAAATTCACAGTAAGAGGCTCCTTTCCTGTCACCTGAACCAGGTGAAATTTCTCAAAGAGGCACTCCCGGTCATCAGTAATGCTGATCCCAAGGGGACACCTGATGTGCCACGTGCAGAAAGTCTCTGTTAAGAAAAGACTGAAGCTCCCAAGCAGAATTGCCCGAGGCCAGGTGGGACAGAGGAAGTCCCTGCCATGGCAGGGGGTGGCACTGGATGATTACTGATGTCCCTTCCCACACAAACCATTCCAGGATTCTGTGATTCCTTCAGCTGCCAACAGTGTAAATGCTGACGGCACTCAGCGATTCTCCTCTCAAACACTCGCTCCTTCTTTTCCTGTTTGCTCCCCTTTCTGTGTTTACACACTGCCTTGGAAAAATGTCACTGAAATGAACAATTCAAATGAACAATTCCAGATTGGTCCTCAGGGGTTTACCCTGCAAAACCAACAAAAATTACCTTCCCAGCCTGGCCTGGCTGTGTCAGAGTGGTTTGGGAGCACTGAGGGGGAGTTTGAGGATGATTTGAGGGTGTTTTGGGGCAGGATTGAGTTTGTGTTTATCTGAGTTGGTGCTTAAAGGGAGGGATGGCAGAAAGGGAGGAAAGGGGAGGGAGAAAGAAAACAAGAAAAGTGATGGGACAAGGGAAGGTGAATGTTGAAGGTGGGGAGGAAGAGGGAGAAGGAGATATGGGGGACAAGTGTGGGGGAAAAGGAGAGAGAAAAGATGGGCAGGAAAAATGAGGGAGAGACAGGGAAAGGAACAAGGACAGAAGTAAGAAATGAAGTCAGGAGAGGAAAGGAAGAGGGGAAAAAAGCAGGTGGAAAGTGAAGAAAAGAAGGAAAAGGAGGATGAGGGGAAATGAACTGGGAGAAGAAATCTGTGAGGCTGAGGAGCTGCCCTGTGGATACCTCGGGCAGCATCTCCCCTTCCCAGAGCTGTGCAGAGACACAGAGAAAAAGATGGACCCGAGTGAGAATTCAGAAGAGGAGAGGGGAGCCTGGGGTGGTTTTTCAGTAATTCCAAGAGAAGATGCCCAGAGTGTGGAGATGCCTTTGAGAAATCCAAGGTGGGAAGGCGGGAGGACACCCAGTCTGGGATCCAGTGGGAGATGCTGGGAAGAGGAAGGAAGAGAAGAAAGAGGGAATTCCAAGTCTGCAAGAGCAGCAGTGGGGCTGTGACTGAGGCATGACAGAGCTCTGAGGGTGTGAAGGAATCTCAGATGTTCTCCATCTCCCCACTCAAAGCTGTTTCCTTCCCTGGAGGCTGCACCTCCTCTCCTCAGGGTACCCTAAAGACTCCCACACCTACAGCAGGTGCCCCACCTTGGATCTCTGTGCTTGTCCAGTGTGGGATCTCCTCTGCAGAGAGATTCTCTCCATTTTTAATGGATATTGGCACTAACACTGTGCAGGATGATGGACATCTCTTTAAATCAAAAATATAGTCTGAAAAACATAATTGAAAATACACACTTGCAGGTGGAAGCCATCCTTTATCTTGAAGGGAGAAGTCACACTAAGTTCTAATATCTTCTCAGTGTTAGGAGACTCTTGTTGCCATTACAAAGCAGCTTTTCCTTTTGTCGCTGACACGAAGATGTGGAAGAAGAAATGAAGACCTTGGAGGGTTTGTGTCACACGACACTGACTTTGGAGTTGTCCACTCACTCCCTATAAATATTTCCTCCATTTCACAGGGTTACTGTGACAGCAGCTCTGCCCAGATTTTGTGAAAAATCTGTGCAATAAAAATCACAAGTTTGTGCACAGAGGAAATACGTTAAGTAAGCTCTAAATAACACACAGACAAAACAGAAAATAAAAGAGATTTTCTATCAGAGGTGAATGTTCTGGTGGACATCCCAGGGCTGTATCAGACAGAATCAGAATTTTGAATTTGCTGTCGGTTGTAGAGGATGCTCTGCATCTCTTCCTTTGTGTTTGTTTTGAGGTTGGTGGGGTTTTGATGTTTTACGTGGTGTGGGTTTTTTTAACAGGGCTCTTGCTTGCACCATCTTTTGTGCTTAGGAAATTTACGATAAACATTTGGGTTTTCTTGTAATACAAACCCTTTTCTTCTCCTTAAGAAATAATGAGCATAAGGAAATCATCACCAGTGGGTTGGGCTGAGTGAACTCAAACCCACTGCGCCCACACCCTCTCCAAAACGCCACTCCTGCACAGAAATCCACCTCGTGTTCCATCAGAGGTTCTTCCTTCCCTCTCCTTCCACGTTTGTCCCAGCTCGGATCAGCCCAGCCCCACCTGCCCTTCCCAGGGCTCTCCCTTCCCTGCAGGACCACAAACACGCACTGGTCCATACTGGGAAGGATCAGAAAGGGCAGCAGAAAAGCTGAGGAGGAACAAATGGGCCACCCAGGCTGACCTGAGGGTGCTGGAGCCACTGCTGGGTGGTCTCAGCCTCCCCTTTCCCCAGCACCTTCTGGCCGGGTCATTCTCAGTGGGTGGGCAAGAGAAATCCTGGTCACAAAGAGGAATGTGTTTGCCACAGCCTTTATCCAAGGAAAAACTCAGCCCAGGCTCCACCAAGGTTCAGTTTTGAGTCCTTTGTGCTTCCTGACCTAAAGGGGACCAAATGGACTGTGGGGTGTGTTGGATTATTGGCATGTGGCTGCTGAAGGAGGAAGGGCAATATCTGGAGATAGGAAAGGGTCTTCTGGCCTGAGATGCCAATTCCACAAGTTTTCCTTCAAAATCGTTGGGGCTTTTACAATTTCAAAGCTTTTTGTGGGTCCCTGTGGGTGAGAAACCACCACAAAGCCTTGAGGTGCTACCCTGCTCCATTCCAGGCTCATGTGTCTGTGCTCCCGCTCTTGCCTGGCTCTGCAGTGCATGGAACCACAGAAATCAGGGAATCCTGGAATGGTTGGGGTTGGACAGGAATTTAAAATCCCTCAGTGCCATCCCCTGCCATGGCAGAGACACTTTTCACTGTCCCAGGTTGCTCCAACCTGGCCTGGGCACTCCCAGGGATCCAGGGGCAGCCACAGCTGCTCTGGGCACCCTGTGCCAGGGCCTTATCACCCTCCCAGGGAAAAATTCCTTCCCAAAAATCCCATCTACACCTCTACTCCTTCAGTTTCAAACCATTCCCCATTATCCCATCCCTCTCTGCCCATAAGGACCTATTTCCTCACGGCTTTCTTCAACAACTTAGAAATTTCCTGAGAAGTTTGGCAGCGTGGAATGGCACTGCCAAACCCATGCCCTGAGTCAGAGCACAGAGAGATGAGCCCTGGATCGTGAGGGATGGAGATTGCAAACCTTTCTTAAGGTTTCTTAAGGATGGGCAGGAAAAATGACAGTGAGACAGGGAAGGGAACAAGGACAGAAGTAAGAAATGAAGTAAGAAATCAAGTTGGGAGAGGAGGGGAAGAGGGGGAAAAAAGGAGATGGGGGGTGAAGAAAAGAAGGAAAAGGAGAAAGGGAGAGTGAGGGGAAATGGCCTGGGAGAAGAAATTTGTGAGGCTGAGGAGCTGCCCTGTGGATACCCCGGGCACCATCTCCCCTTCCCAGGGCTGTGCAAGGACAGAGAAAAAGATGGACCCGAGTGAGAATTCAGAAGAGGAGAGGAGGGGAGTTACAGTTCCAGAGTTGTGTCTTTCAGGAGTTCATCATTTCCTCTGGCAACCCCCAAAATCCTAAACGTGGAGTGTGAATCCTTCAGTGATCACTAAACCACAGGTCAGAGCAATCAGAGCAATATCTCAGTCAGAAACTCCTGGCAAAGCCATCAACTCTAAGCAACAACCACTAAAACTGGGTGAAAACCTGGAAATGCTGTTAACAGCTGCTTTGCAGCTACTTTGGGGGTGATTTTTTTGGCAGGAGACAAGGCAGAATAGTAGATCCTGGCTGCAAAATGGCATTTCTGAGGAGTCTTTTACACTAAACCCCCATTTAACATGTTCACGATTCCAAAAAAGACCTTCTCTTCAATTAAGGCATTGAATGGTGCTTCCTGAGCCTCAGGAAAAAAAAAAAAAAGGGGGCCAAAACAGCCTTGAATGCCATGTGAGGTAATCTTAAACCAAATCAAAGGTTACTCTGGCATTCAGAATGAGCAGGTTGGGTGTCAAAGGGAGGACTCTTGCTGCTCTTCTGGGGTGCTGCAACATCTCAGGGAGAAAAGATTTCACAGCGAATATTCCTGAATGTGCTGTGGAGAGAAAGCTGATGAGAACAAGCACAGGAGGAAAAACCCAACCAACACAACAGCTTTGATGACTGTGTGTAGCTGACACTTTCAAAAGGAAGCTGAAATGGAAATACCCGAGCCTTTACCTCTGCGCTAGGTGATATCCCAAATCCAACCCGGTAAAAGAGCAAGGGAGGATTTGTGCTGGGTCACTGATTTATGAGGCTTGGAGGAGTCTGACAGAGCTCCCACATGGCCCCAGACACAAACCCCACATTGTGATAACCGTGAAGATAAAGCCGAGCTGTGACCCAAGAACACTTCTGATGAAAGACAAAGAATTCGGGCAGACCCCGTGGTTCTCTGATGGTCCTTTCCCTCCAAACAATTCCTTCATTTTTCACCAAGCAGCACCATCCAGCCTCAACAGCTAAACTCGACAGGCATTTTTGCCTGCTGGGGTTTTGCAGGGGTTAGTTTGACTACTGATAAAGCCCGTAGTGTTATGAAATTAAGTCACATTAAATGGATTGAACAGAGAGCATTAATCTGGGCAAATTACTCCCAACCATTAGAAAACCACGGCTGTGGCAACGTCGGACAATGGTTTCCATTAGAGAATAGAAAATTAATGCCATATATAACCTCCTTTCTCCTAGAGCCTACAGCTCAAGGCAGCTTTTTGTTCTACTGTGATACAATTTAGGAAATATTTCCTAGCTCTCTGGTCGTGCAGATGATTTGTTTTCCCTGTCCAGTTACTGTGAGGGGCTGGGATGATGATGATGGGTGAGAACACTTTTCTTTTGGAGAACCCTGAACCCCAGCTGAGGGGAGAAGGTGTGGGAAGCAGAGAGGAACGTGGCATTCTTTTATTTGTTTGGAAGTGTCACTGGAAGTTCAAGCAGCCTGGTCACAGTCCTGGTGGGCATTTCCAAGCTCTCTTTGGCAGAAGCTTTGCCATCTGCAGTGACATCTGGGCAGGAGAGAGGCGTGGAAGAAATTATTTACTCTGCAATTAGGCTGGAGATTATCAGGAAATAGAAGTTTCCTCGCATCTAAAATTCCTCTTGTCCCCTGAACTGCCTCTTTTGACATTTTTCTCCCATATTTCAGCCATCCAATAATCTTCTTCCAGCCAACCATTGCCCAAACGCTGTTTTTCCACCTATTCCCATGTTCTCATCATTTAGGGATCCTGGCACCTGCTGTGCTAAGGATGCCTCTGCTGCCTCTGGTGCCTCCATCCCTCCCCTTTTCCATGGAAAAGAATCTTTGTATTCTGCTAGAAATAGCTCCCTTATCTTATAAAAGTACATCAGAGACACACAACCATTGCTTAGACAGCCCTTTCTTCTTACAGTGACCTTCCTTTAGTGAATTTGTGAGTTTTCATTTCAATTATTTATCATCAAAAGGTTCTTTCCCCACCCCAGACTGAATCCATAGTGCAGCAGAAAGGTTAAAAAAAATTAAAAGTCTCTTATCACTGTGTTTATTATCTCTAGGGCCCATATTCACAGGAAATTAAACATCTGAGCACATCAGTGTGGACTGAAAACTGTCACCCATGTTATTTATCTTATTATCAGGAAGTGTTTTGAGACAAATTTCAGAGGAAAATTTACTCAAGCCCCTTGAGTAAGTGTTTCTCTCCTTGAGGTTCTCTGAACTACCAAGGGCAGAGTTGAGCAGTTAAAAATGCAGTACAAGAGTCTCAAGCATCCAAAAGGACACTGAACAATCCTCAAGTCTTGCACAGAGTATCAAAATAATCTTTACAAAGATTATCAACAACCATTACAAATAACATTTATAAAACATTCTTGGTGGGACACACTTGGAGGAAAATCCAGTGGTTTTATCCACGTGCTTTCCATCTCTCAGCTCCATCCTCAGTCAGCAATATTCCTGTGCTGGCAGCTGAGGAGAAAACTCAGCGTTTTTCATTTTGCTTATCAAAACCCTTGTGCTGAATGTCGAAGACAAAGCCTCCATTGAGGGAGACAGGGAGAGTGCCTCATTCATGAGGGCAGGCAGAAGGAGCAGGAAGATGAAATGACATTTTGCAGGCACTGAGCAGCGGCACTTTGGAGCACATTTTCCACACGGAATTCCCTGCATGGAGTGTTCACAGCTGGCTTTGCTCTGCTGGGCTGCAGCAGCCCTGATCCCAGCTGTCACCACACTCTGGTGACATCCCCAGAGCACTGCCTGCACACAGGGGCTGTCACAGGAGCTGTTGGGTTCCAAAGGTGGCACAGGCAGGTTCAGCTCAGTCTGAGCTCAGGAGGTTCTCCTGCAGAGCTCCAGAGCTGGCTGAGAGCAGGACAGGAGCAGCATTCCCTGCTGGAGCATGAGCCCAGCTCAGCCCAGGGTGGAGCCCCTCTGCTCTGGAGAGAGCTGGGGATGCTCAGCCTGGAGAGGAGAAGGCTCCAGGGAGAGCTCAGAGCCACTTACTGTGCCTAAAGGGGCTCCAGGAGAGCTGGAGAGGGACTGGGGACAAGGGATGGAGGGACAGGACACAGGGAATGGCTCCCACTGCCAGAGGGCAGGGTTAAATGGGATATTGGGAAGGAGTTCTTCCCTGTGAGGGTGGGGAGAGTCTGGGATGGAATTCCCAGAGAAGCTGTGGCTGCCCCTGGATCCCTGGATGTGTCCAAGGCCAGGTTTGGATGGGGCTTGGAACACCCTGGGATAGTGAAGGTGTCCTTGCCCATGGCAGGGGCTTTGAGATGAGCTTTAAAGTCCCTCCCAAGCCAAACCATTCTGGGATTCCACAATTCTGTAATTCTGTGGAGTGGGGAAATGGATCACACCAAAAAGCGAATGGTTCTGTGTCTTGAAAAGCTCTTTGCCTGCAGGACCTGTAAGTGCAACAAGGGCCAAACAAAACAAGTTTAGGGAATTCCCTTTTTATTAAAGTTACCCACAGAATCCAAGGAAAAATGGACAAACAGGGAATGTTGCCTGGAAAGTTATTAGGAATGAAAATTGAATAAATTTTCTAAATTAATTGTTTCCAATAAGACCAGCAGTCAGTGCAGCCTTCTCACTGCACATTGACCAGATGCCATTAAAGCAGCTCCTCCACAGAGAAAAGATAAATTAATGCTCATTTGGCTCAGTCAAACACAAGCAAGTAAACGACTTTCTAAACAAAAACAAACACAGCCAATAAACATAACCAGTGAATGCTGTAATCTAAGGCGTGACATGATTTGGAATGTTGTTTTCTGTCATTCTTGAAGCTGTTGGTGTGTTTAAAGCCCCTTCCAGCCCAAACCAATCTGTGATTCTCTGTAATATTTTTAAGTCCACGACTCCTGTGTGCTCCAAACCAGCTGGGACAGAGGGCAGAACCCACCTCAAGAATTCCTTGGAGTGTTGCTTTGTCAAACCCAATCCCCAGACTGGCCATTCCTGAGGAGCATCAACTCCACCTCCCCATACATCAGCCCTACTGCTCACTCCAAGTGAATTTCTTTCCCTCTGCACAGGCTGAGCTGCACATCCCAGAGCACAGAATTTGCTCTGCTGTGGTTTCAGGAGGCTGATCCCCCACTGGAAATCAATGGATGACTCAAAGCCAAGACAAAAAGCAGCCTGTGTGATCCTCTGCTGCCCAAGGCACTCACCCACAGCGCTGCAGCCATTCCAGTTGACTTGGAAGGGTGCAAAGGGTATTTTCATCTTTCTTTTGCTCTGTTGGAGTGAGTGGCGCTGTTTATGTTTAAATAATGCATTTACTCTTTCAAAAAAGGAGTTTGGCATCCACAGAGATGAATCAAAGTGGCTGTAAGTGAGCAGATGGGATTGGGCAATCCTCCCCTTGGATGCTGCTGTTGCAAACAGCTGGAAAGAAGAATTCAGGTCCCCTGAGCTGCAGGAAAACTCCCGTGGTGCTGGAGACACCTGCCTATTTCTGTGTGCCTCCTTCTCCTGAAAAGCTCCCACATGGTGAGGAAATAATTCACAGAGCTTGAAAATATCTCACACTGCTTTGTTTCCTTCCACCTGTGAGAAATCCACTTCAGAACACTCATGGACACGATTTCCCTCAGCAGGCTGGTGCTTCCTCAGCTACAGAGCAGCGAGTTCACTCTTCATTTCAATGACCTCCTGAATGGAACCTTAGATTTAACATGTATTGTGTCAAAGTGCCTGAAAGGAGGTGACTTTTTGTTTCTTTTCCCGAGTATCAGACATACACACAACACACACTGCAGGCTGAGATGAACATTTGGGAGATCTGCCTCCAAAATTATTTCTGGGTGTGAAAAGTGTTTCTCAGCTGGGAGTGAGTGATTCCTGTTTGTTACACTGACCAAGCAGACAGGGGTGAGATTTTACCTCGCTGAGAACTGGGCTATAAATGTGCTCCTGAAGACTGCAAGAGCAGAAACTCACCTGTCCAACTGGGTCATGGGGCAAGGAACTTCAATTCTTATTCCCCAATACACACGTGCACAGGAGTAGGGATCCTCATTGCCAAGCCTTGCAATAAACCTCGCTGAATTCTATAAGAGACACAAGAAATTTCCTTTACAAACTCGCTGTAATAAATAAACTTCCCTTTGGTTTCAACTTTCAAATCCAGTATGTTTGTGGGAGACGTTTAAATTCCCCCATTATTTCTGTGGCAGTAACTCCACACAGATTTTCGAGCTGTTGCATAAAATAAAACCACCAAAAAAACCCCAAACAACCCAAAATCTCTTGTTTCTTGCTGTAAATGATGACATTATGCTGAACTGGCACTGATGAAAACCAGGATCACAGGTACTGAACACATCTGGGGCATGAGAATTGGCTCTGACATATTTATGAAACACTGCAGCTCAACTACTTCAGGTAGTGTTTATTTCAGTCAGCGTTAGACCTACAGGAAGCAGTGGCATTTGGGGAAATTGGTGTTACTGGGAGAGTGCACTGGTAAACTGGTCTGGGTTCTTTGCTAACTGCACCTGCAAACTCGCATTTATTTCAGGATTTCCTATAGGGAATGATGACAAAAGGGAAAGGTCATTGGCAGAATGAAGCTTGAGCACTGCAATCTGGTGGAAAATACACGTTTAAATTGTACCTAGCTCAGAATACAAAGATCAGCGTGCTGGTTAATCCCGAATTATTGATCAAATTTAAACAAGCTGGGGGTTCTGAGGAGGTCAGCCTGGCTGCAGCACGCCAGAGCAGCAGACAGCAAATACAAAGCTAAATTGCTTTTTCCACTCAACTGCTCTGAACACAGCCCCTGGACACAGCAATTGCACAGTTTGTTAAAAGTGGGTGTTTGTAAAGCAGTGGTCACCAGCTCAGGGGAAAAGCCACAAGCTGCCTCAGGTGGGCAAGTGTTTAAGAGCACAGTGAAAAGACAGCTTAATTAGCCCCGGATTGTGATGAACTTACAGTCTGATAATTCACACAGTGAACACAGAATGCCACAAGAGCATCAGCAGAGCCTCTGGAAAAGCTCATCTCTCACGGTGACCTGCTTTGATAGTTATTTTTGGCAAGTTGTACCCAATCCATAGACTGACAATAGTGAATTGACTCATGGATTATAACCAAAAATGGGATTTGGCTACAGCTCTGCATCAGCAGGTTTTTGTGTTTAAAGCTTGGTAAGGACTTATTCAATATCAACATATTTAACTAGGATTTCTGCAGGATCCACAGTGGATGAGGAACTTCCCGGGGTTTATTTCCAGCCCTGGCAGTAGCCCCTGGCACAATCTGTCACTGTGTGGGGATCAATCCCATCCCTGCCCCTGGCTGTCCATTCCATGTGCTGGTCCATGCTCTGAGCACGGGACAAAGCCATGGACAGGCTGGAAGAGCAGCTGTGGGATGGCTGGAAGGGGGAAAATGAACAGAGCAAGAGGAGGAACCTCCCTGCTGACATAAATCCGTGTGTGGGTCCCTTCATCCAGCCAGAGCTCGGGGGAGGGATGGACACTTCTCCATGAGGAAATGCTGGGAGTGTCCAGCCTGGAGGGGAGAAGCTCCAGGGAGAACTCAGAGCCCCTTCCAGTGCCTAAAGGGGCTCTAGGAGACCTGGAAAGGGACTTGGGACAAGGGATGGAGGGACAGGAACACAGGGAATGGCTTCCCACTGCCAGAGGGCAGGGCTGGATGGGAGATTGGGCAGGAATTCCTCCCTGTGAGGGTGAGGAGGCCCTGGCACAAGGTGCCCAGAGCAGCTGTGGCTGCCCCTGGAGCCCTGGAAGTGTCCAAGACCAGGTTGGATGGGGCTTGGAGCAGCCTGGGACAGTGGGAGGTGTCCCTGCCATGGGCAGGGTGGAACAGGATGAGCTTTGAGCTCCCTTCCCATCCAAACCATTCTGGCATTCCAGGACATCAGAGATGCTGAACACCCCTCTGCTCTCAGCACAGCCCCACAAAGCCCGGCTCTTCCATGCTCCCTCTGCCCTGTGCTCAGCCAGGTGCTCCCCAGCCCAGAATTCTCATCACACATTCCTCATACCTCACCCACCACCTTCTCTAGCTGCTGGTGGAGCTCCCAGAGCTGCTCTCCAGTTCCCCCTCGCAGCCTCACATTCCAGCAGGGAGGCCAAGTGTCTCCCACAAAGGCAGTTTTCCTGCAAAAAACCAGCACGGCTCTGGGAGAACAGCAGCAGTTTAGGAACACTCTTCAAACAAACCCATGGTCCAGAGTCCTTCCTCAGGAGAGGAGCACGAGATCTCCTGGCCACAGTCTGTACCCAAGTCCTCACAGTGTTAATAAATCCCAGGAAGCTTTAACACCGAATAATTTAATATTAAAAACTCACCTTGCTTATCAATAACCTTTCAAAGTCCCTGCCTGGAATCAGTGCCCGTTCCAGGGATTTCCAGGTGCAAATCCACAACCCAGAGCACCCTGCTGTCCTGACTGAGCCTTCAATGAGTTTTGCTCTTCCAGCAGCAGAGTCTCCAGCAGTGCCTGATCCAGCACCTATTGGCAAGGGAGGCTGAGCATATGGCTTAAATATTATCTCATCCACACAGGCAGGTTAAGTGGACATGACAGCATTAAGGGGACATTATGCATATCTATTAAAAAAGTATAAAAATTATAAATATAAGCATGAATATATAATATAAATATGCATGCACGCAATACAATTTTATATTTTTGTATGTATGTATGATGTGCATATATGTATTTATATATATTTTAATGACATGTATGTATCTATTTTCATGTATATATCTATTTTAATGTATATATCTATATTTAATGTATCTATCCATATTTAATGTATATACTTATATTTAATGTATATACCTATATTTAATGTATATATCTATATTTAATGCCTATATCTCTATTTTGTGTGTGTGTGTGTATATATATAGATACACATATACACATACACACACCCCCAACCTCAGAGGCTTCAAAAAACCTGTTGAAAGCCACGACAGACCTTAGAACACCCAGTAAAAACACTCCTGAAAGGAGCAGTGACGGGCTGAGTGCCAAAGCTGGGTCAGGGAAGCCCAAAAAGAAGGAGCTGCTGCTCTTCCAAAGGCCCTTTTCCTTTAAGTGCTGCTCCCAGCCTGGCTCGAGCCAGCAGGGCACAATTCCCTGTGCCTTATATGGCTTCTTCTGAAATGTAATTTTTTTTTTTTTTAATGACTCCATGGATTTTTTTTTTTTATCCTATAATCGCACACACACACACAAAAGAAGTTTTTTCACATAATTGTCTTCATTAAGTGAAATCATCGGGGCACGTGAGAAACATCCTCGGCCCAACGCCGTGGAAATCTTCCCATGGAACCCTCACCAAGTGGATTTATTCTTTATTTTAGTCTCCAGTTCGTATCCCAGTGGCTCTCAGAAGGCAGAAAGCAGCACCTCACAGTGTCCTGGGTCTGCTACTTAAATAAACTGGGGCCCAGTTATGAGGCTGCTGGTCTGGGGCTGTTTGGGGGCAGGTTTGGGGGCCAAAAATTCTCAGTTACTGACAATTTTGGTCTTATTGTTTTTACTATATTTACTGTTTTGGGGCTGTTTGGGGGCTGTTTGGGGCTGGATTTGGGCTGGTTTTGGGTTGGTTTTGGGCTGTTTTTTGGGCTGTTTTGGGGCAGGTTTGGAGCTGGTTTGGGGCTTTTTGGGGGCTTTTTTGGGGCAGGTTTGGGGTAGGTTTGGTCCTGGTTTTGAGCTGTTTTGGGCCTGTTTTGGGGCTGTTTGGGGCAGGTTTGGGATTGGTTTGGGGCTGGTTTTGAGCTGTTTTGGGACACGTTTGGGATTGGTTTGGGGCTGGTTTGGGGCTGGTTTGGGGCTGGTTTGAAGTTGTTTCAGGGTTGTTTTGGGGCAAGTTCGGAGCTGTTTTGAGGCAGGTTTGGGGTTGTTTTGGGGCAGCTTTGGAGCTTTTTTACACCCCCTGGAGAAACCCAAAGGGGTTAAACCCAAGCCCAGGAGGGACCCAAGCCCTGCCAGGCTGCGCTGAATCCCCTCCCAGCACCTTGTTCAGAGCTCCAAGTGCTGAAAAGAAACTCCCAAAGTCTTCCGCTTGTTTGGCAACCAACAGAGAAATATTTCTGTGTGCACTTAGCAACACCCTGAACCAGAATTTTTAGTACAAAATCAGTTTAGGGAGCCTTTCCTGTTACTCCAAGCTCCTCCCAACACTTTCACTCTGGCTTCTTGCCTTTTAGAAATCTGCAGGGCTGAGAAATTTTTCAGGGGACTCCACTCAGGGGAAGATGTCCAGAGCTTCCCTTTTGCTCTTTCAGAGCCTTTTTGTCTTCGCTTTTTAAAAATAAATTTATAGGAAAGGCAGGATAGCACTAAAAATACCTCCAAATTAACATGGGAGCGTGGAAATAGCAGTATATAAAATGACTGTAGTTGGTTTTTTGGGGTTGTTTTTTTTTTTTTTGCTTGATGACAGAAAACAGCTGTGCTGTCTGCACACAAAAAATGGGAACTTTACTATTTTCTGTCTCAAATATGAGTTATATAGTAAATATTTCATACTGTATATTACATATTAACATTAGGACAAATATAAATCATTGACTCTAAATATTGAAGATAAAAGATGAAGTACTCCAATCATATTATATTGAACTGTTTTCTATCATATCATAGAGTATCATATATAATACTGGAAATATTGTAAAATTATTAGCTCAATTAATGCACTTATTAAAATGAATAACGTAGAAATGAGTAAAGTTTGTACTTTCTCAAAGTTGCCCTCTGAGCTGCCATCTGATTTCACACAGTTCCTCATCCACTTTGGCTTAGGATTAGAGCAATTTAAGATCTGACCTTGCTGCAGTTCAATAGAAAAACATTAAATCTGGATCTCAATCCCAAATATTGTCTGTAACTAGCTGAAAACTGCTTGCCTTATTAAAAACCAAAGCAGGGCAAAAGGAAAAACTGGTAAAACCGTTTCAAGGCAGCTGCCTGGAATTTTTCATGGTAATTAGCTCAGTTTATAGACTTCAGAACTATAAACAAGACTCATTAAATACAGCAGAATTACCTCGTCTACATTTACAAAACTACAGATCAGCATTTGTGAGCCCTCAGGAAGGCATTTCGCCCCCATCCTAATTAGTTAGAGTGGTGTGAACCCCACAAAAACAAGCGAGGTGGATATCTATTGTTGTTTTATCAATTGACAGCATCTTTAATTAGAGGAAAATGGTGCACACAGGCTTTGGAACTACAGCTGGTCTCTGTAGTTGTGCCAGCATCAAACTCAGTTCCGTGGTGTTGCACTTGACTGCCTGTCTCCTCAGTTTAAGGGATGTGGCCTGAGGCCCCAGCCATGATAGAGAACTATAAATAACCCTGGCAATAAACGGGCTCTGGAATTCTTGCAGGAACTCAGAGGAAACAATTCTAGATCTGCAAAGGCATTGAACTGCAAGGGTGAGTCTTGTGCTGCACCTTTGGTGGGAACTTCTTCAGCAGAGAATTGAAACCTTGAGCCAAGGTTCACGTGTGGGTGATCAAAACATGGAATTAGAGAATTACAGAGTCCCAGGATTACAGAGTCCCAGAATCTGGGTTGGGTTGGAAAGACCTTAAAGGCCATCCCATCCCATCCCATCCCATCCCATCCCATCCCATCCCATCCCATCCCATCCCATCCCATCCCAACCCATCCCATCCCATCCCATCCCATCCCATCCCATCCCAACCCATCCCATCCCATCCCATCCCATCCCAACCCATCCCATCCCAACCCATCCCATCCCATCCCATCCCATCCCATCCCATCCTGCCGTGGGCAGACACCTTCCACTGCCCCAGGCTGTTCCAAACCCCATCCAAACCTGGCCTTGGACACTTCCAGGAATGGAGCAGCCACAGCTTCTTTGGGCACCCTGTGCCAGGGCCTCCCCACCCTCACAGAAGTGCATTTGTTGGAATGTGGCTCTGTGTTTTCTGTGGGAAAATACTGAATTCCTGTAAGGAAATGTTATTTTATTTTCTATCTAGAAGCAGAACTGAGGAGCAGGAGCCATCAAGCCTCAGACTTCCCTTTTCCCCAACACAGAAACTCAGCAGCTCTCAGAGAGGAGCTGGGGATCCCTTGGCTCTGGATGAAGCAGCATCACTTCCCTGAACTGTAGAGTTCAGGGGTAAAAACTGCTGTGCCCTGCTACTGCAGGACAGGGGACACAAACTGGAAGACATTTACACAATATCTGTCATTTAAAAATAAAGAATCACTGCAGTGGGAGCTCTGAGAGCTCCAACACTGTCAAAAGATTAGAGGCTAAATACATTTTGAGCAGAAATATTGGACTTTGATGAGCCTTGTGAGTCCCTTCCACTTTAGGATTTTCTATGATTTGATGTTTTAACTGTTTCATTTACCACAATATTGCTGAAATGGCCAGCCCAGCACAGAGCAGGTATGTTCACAGCAGAGCAGAGAACAGCTGATCTGAAATCCTTTGCTCTGATGCAGATATTGATCTATTGATCTATTGATCTATTGATCTATTGATCTATTGAGGGATTGTGTGGGTGCACCTTGTCACAGGTCAGGGCAGCTCAGAGCCAAGGCTGTGCTTGCATTGGTGGTCCTCAGTTTGGCTGAACTGGAGAAAAAGGAGGGGAAAACCCACAACAGTTGTTTAGAAATAACAGTTTATAAGAGGAGAAACTGTAAATAGTTAAACAGCTCAAGGAATTGAAGGGAAATCAAAGCTAAAATCACAGAATATCCTGGGTTGGAAGGGACCCACTTGGATGACCCAGTCCAGCTCCTGGCCCTGCACAGGAGAACCCCAAAGCTCTACCCCGTGCCTGAGAGTTTTCCAACACGATGATCTCTCAAAGGATGGGATGGACACAGGCAGGTCATCAAAACCTCAGCACCACGACATGAAAATTAATTCAATGTTGGTACTGGAATTAAAAGGATGACCTGGCAGGTCTGATTTCTCTTTACTAATGCCAGTCTAATTTCTCTCTCTCTTCACTTTCAGCTGTATTGCAATGACATTTCAAATCTCAGTGCTCTGCATGAATTCCAGATGCAGCTTGTGCCAGTGGGAAGGGAGAATTTAGCATCTGAATGAATTTCAGCCTCGTGTTTTGTCCTGAATGCTTGCTGTTCCCTTTTCAGATCTGGAAAGTTGCAGAGTGACATATCTCTGGATTTTTTATGTTGTGATTCTTTTCTCCTAGGATCTATGCCCTGCTGGTTCTGGGAAACTTGTGACCTCTGCATTTTTAATTAGAACTCGTAACTTTTTCCATAGCAACATATTTTGATGCTTCAAATACAGAATCTGTCAAATCAAACAACTCCTGGTCAGATGAAATCCAAATATATGGAAATGTTGAACAGCAATAAGATGTAGGATATGGCACAGTTAAGAAAAAAATTAAAAGAGACAATAAAAGAAGCATGGAAATATTTGGCTAATTTGTAAGTTTGATTTTAGTAATTAATTAAGCAATACAAATTATTAAGTTATTTTGTCAGAGCCCACCTGGTACAAAGGAATGAACTGTCCTCAGGAAATATTTTCCATGTGAAGAATTCTCACTCACAGGTATGAGCAGTAGAAGCAGGAGATGAAAGCAAAATAAACAAAAACAAAACCCCAAGGTCAGATATTAACAGAATAATGGAATTCAGTCGGGTGGGTTAAGGCAAATAATGCAGTAAAACACTGCAGCTCTAAATGGATGTTTTCAAAAACACTGATTTATGATGCATACTTTGCATGTGCCAAAAAAGTGTTTCCTTCAACAACTAAGTTTTGGAATTTTGGTCATTTGGCTTTACTGTTTAAGTAATTCATTCACAGATTCTCAATTACTGACAATTTTTGTCGTTTTTTTTTTTTTTTTTTTACTATATTTACTACAATTTGGTATTAATTACTCACTATCATTGCATATTACTGGTTTTGACATCTCTGTGAGCTTTTAAAAGATATTTCTGTGCCAGCAGAGCCCTGTGCACAATAGTGTCACCTATTCCTTGGATTTACCAAGTAAGGCACAACTAAATTTCCTCTCTAGCATGAAAAATCTTGGACAAAATTATTACTTTTTTCTGATTAACCAGAGTTTTGCTCACTCTTATAGTCAGTTACTTGGGGTTCCTTTTCATGTTTTAAGCAAAGATTTTGTTTCAGATTAAGAAATCATCCTGCCATTCCTAATCCCACACCAGTCCCTCATCCTTGTGCAGGGCCATCCCTCTGGAATTCCCTGTCAGGCCAGCAGCCAGGAGATATCCATGGCCTTGTTAAGGTTTTTAAACAAATGTTGAAGTGCAGGAACATCTTCTAGAAGCAAAGGCAAACACCAATGTGGGAATAGCTGCTTTGGTTTCTTCCCTCTGGTTAGTGTTAGACACATTACTGTGCCTTTGTCTAGTCCATCTGGTTCCACTTTCCATAAAAAATGCTGGAATATGAAGTTTAACTTGGTGTGTTTTAACCTTGCATTGGAAACAAGGGGTTCCTGGGTGCTCCGTTCTCACAGACACCCTGGGGGTGTGTCTGGGCAGAGGGGCACAAAACCCCAACATTTCCTCACAGATATTTGATATTTTTCCCTCAGCAAGCTCAGTCCAGAAAATGTCCTTTGTAGTCTGCGAGGCTGTCTAAACAGAGTATGAAAATAGATGACATCACTTAACACAATTTGGGTTTTCTCCACGAAAATGAAAAGCTCCGTTCGTGTGAACTCCCCGACAATTGTCAGAGGAGGGAACTTTTCAAATGAAGTGCCTCATCTCACTAATTTAGAGCAACAAAAACCACAACACTGCTCTGAAAGCTTTGATTCCCCAAACCCATGACGTTCTTTAATTTATTTAGAAGCAGGATGGAACAGTTTCATAAATCTCCTGCCACATATACCATCCGCTCCGGCAGCCTGACAGCTTCTTTGCCGGAATACACGAGACACACAGGGAGCATCACTATATTTATGTGGGCCCAAAAAGGACACAACATTATTTTTAAAAAAATAGAATGTTTTGGAGTTGGGGGAGGGATGAAATTTCCCGCATTTTGCCTTCCAAGTATAGATGGTTCAAGGTTCTGCCTGCAGCAGCCAGGAGTGAGTTCTGCCCAAGGAGCTTGGTGAGAGCAGCTGGGGCTGGCACTGCTTGGACCAGCCCAGCATCATTCACTCACTGCCTGTGGCTGCAGTTTTTCCAGCTATTTCCACAGATCTTGGCGGCCTCTCGGGTCTTGAGGATGCCACAACCTCAAGCAGTCTTATAAATCTAGAGGGGGAAATGATCTGTCTCTCTGTGAGCAGAGAGCCCACGAGAACGTCTGTGGGGTTTTACCAGCAAAGCTGCTGAAAAAAGAGCCAGGATGGGATTCCTGACCTTTCCCAGCCCTCCTCCACTCGGAGCAGCCCACAGCCTGCTCTGGAAAAGCTTCAGCTCACCCAGGGAGCAAAATTAGAAATCTTCTCCAGGGACACTCTTACTCTCTTGCACCAAACCACTCCTCAGTGCAACGGGGGATGGAAAGCAGGGAAGAGGGAGTTCAGAGAGTGTCTGTCCCTGTCTGAGGGTTTCCCACAGCACAGTGGGAATGCCCAGACACGCTCAGGCAGAGCTGCAAGGGAGCTGTCGAGGGGTAGGAGCAGAGCCAAGCCCTGGCCTGTGATTCACAGGGCAAGAAAACCATGTTTGAGCTGAGTAACAGCAGCACTTCACAAGCATCCAGATCCTCTCATCCCCACTGCTCACACAAACCTGACTGGCACTCCAGTAATGGAGTCATTTTTCCAAGGATTTTTGGACTTATGGCTGTTCCTTAAGGCTTTTTGAAGGTTTGCAATGATGTAGTTTCTTAGAGAAAACCCTGGTTATTACAGTCTCATTTTTATCCTAAGTCACTACAGCAAGGTGAAATAATAAATATGGAGAATTGTCCAATAAATTAAAAATCAGATATTCCAATGAACTAAACCCCAGGTTTACCTCCAATAAACTAAAAATCAGATGTTACAAATAACCAGCTGCAGTACACTAAGGTTTTTAAGTTCAGGTCAATAGCTGTTGGGTTATGATTAGAGTTTTTAGGTGAGAGCTACCAAACAGTTTGTCCAATTTTTGTGACCACTTCCAACTCCTGTCCTGCTCTGGGAAAACATGAGGGTTGGGGAGATTTTGGGAGGATGTGAGGGTTGGGGAGATTTTGTCCCACACAATGCAGAACCTGACCCTGCATCAGCCAGAGGCAGAGCAGCTGCACCCAGGGAGCTCCAGGCGTGTTTTGGATGGGGAAAACAGAATCAGCACCAAATTCCTGCAAGGTTTGGCAACTGCTGCCCCACAAACACAGCGGTGCTGCTATTTCAGCAGATTTCCTGCCTCCACACCCTGAGCATCCCTTTGGTGTGCTCCAAAAGCTCTTCTGTGCTGGTGTTAGCTTTAGGAATCCTCTGTCCTCTGGCTGCTGGGGGCAGTGACAGCAGAACCATGGAATCATTGAGGCTGGAAAAGGCCTCCAAGGCCACAGAGTCCAACCTTTAATGCAGCACTGCCAAGGGTACCACTAACCCCTGGCCCTGTGTGTCACACACTCCTTCCAAAAACTCCCAGAGGTCCTGCTCAGCCCACTGGTCAGCCCTTTCAGTGGAGAAATTTCACCCAATAACCAACCTGAACTTGCTCTGGTCCACCCTGAGTCTGTTCCCTCTCCTCCTGTCGCTGTTCCCTGGGAGCAGAGCCCTGCTTGGGGTGGATGCTGGGGCAGCCCATGAAGGCATCCACTTGAGGTCCTGGCAGCCAAACCTGTAGGTTAAGGGACTGACACGCCAGTTATGGTGAGGAGAAGCTAAGGGCACAAAGGCTGATGGGAAGGTAACATGTTAATAGAGTTACTTTGTGTTGTGGTTTGAAAACAAACCGAGTGAGAGGCTCCAAGTCAGAAATACCATTTAATGAGAAGAAAAGGGAGAAAAAATTAAAATAAAATAAATGCAATAATACAAAAAAACCCCCACTGACAGAGTCAGAATACAACCTGAGCAGGCTGATGGAAGCAGTCTAGGTGACGTGGTCTTCCTGAAGCAGTGATCCCATAGAAAGTTCTGGTAGCTCTGGTCCTCTGGGAATCCCTTCTACTGTCCCAAATCCCAGCTTATCTCCAGGTGAGAATGCTTGGCTCTTCTCCTTGGGCAGAGCATCTCCCAATGGGATGATGAGTCATTAATGAGGTCCTTGATGGCCCATTAAAGAGAGATAACACCCGGAGGCAGTTATCTATGAGTCATGCACAAGGCATTGATGGGCCATTAACTGAAGATGGTGATGGGATACATCCTAAACTACAACCCAGGACACCTTACATGGACAAAGTTCCAGAATATTCCCCAGTTCTCTTCCCCCATTGGTCCATGTTTGATGCAGCGTTTTGCATTTTCTAAATCCCAGTTTCTGATCAGACCCTTACCCTCAGGTCTGTCCCCGAACCTACCTTTTATATACCCCTGCTCTTTATATATCGCCCAATTCACCTTCTGAGGTTAGTCCTGTACAGAGTGTTCACTATTTTCCCAGTTTACTATTTTCCTACATGAAAAACTTTTGCTTTTCCTATAACTCAGTTGTGCCCATCCTTTATTTCACCCCTGACCCGACCCCCTTGGCTGTCCCCTCCTGTCAGAAATTCCCCCTGAGCCTCCTTTTCTCCAGGCTGAGCCCCTTTCCCAGCTCCTTCAGCTGCTCCTCACCAGACCTGGGCTCTGTTATCTGCACAGAAATGGGAAATTCCAGGGTTTTCCTGTGAGAAGACACAGGACAAAAGCCACCGTGCCCAGAAGCTCCCAGTCACCCCAGGAGGGAACAGTGTGGGCTCAAAGTGCCTGATAAAAGCTCGGCAAGGCCATGACATGAGTCCTCTCTGGGCTGTGGCCCCATGCAAGTTATAATATTTTTCCTTAAATAATCATAAAATATCTCAAATTAGGAGGCACCCTTAGGGATCATCGTGTCTAACTCCCTGTTCCATGCAGAACACCTAAAACTGAGCCATAACACTAACAGCCTCACCCAGAAAAAGAATAAAATAATGATAGAATTATATATATAAATACACCTAACATATTGCAATATATATATATTATATATCGTATTACTATATATATATATATAATATTGTATTATGTATGTAATACATCACAGAATACATAAATGCAATCACCAGAAACAACAGGATTGAAAAAATTACTCTCGCCTTTATAAATATCTGTATTACAGTAACTATGCACCGTTTTTCCATACCCTTTTGCTGGTTTTTGTGCTCACACTGACAGTCTGAGGTATCTCAGGTAGGCGAGTGCTCTAAGTGCTGTGTTTGTCCAGAACTGAAGATATAAAAGCCATGCACAGTAAATAACTGACATAAAAGCAGTTTTCCCTCCTCCACTCAACCCTTCTGTAGAGGCCAAAAAAAAAAAAAAAAAAAAAAAAAGTGGAAAGAAAATGTCTATTTTCAAATTTCTTGCTCAGTGTAAACATTTCAAGACTCAAAGCTTGGCTTCCTTTTCCAATAAATTCCATATAAATGTAACAAATATTTAACACAAGCTGCCTTCACACAAGCAGCGGATCAGATCAAACACTGCTCAATTAAATATCTTCCCTCCTAATTAAATATCTTCCCTACAGTCATCTAAAGGACATGGAAGTGTATAAGATTAGGACACACATGTATTCTGTCTTCCTTCAGAAAGCTGCATTTTAGGGGTTTCTTGGGTCAGAAGTCAGCATTGGTCCTGCCTGGGTTTCCTTCCCAGGAATGTGTTCATTTACCCCTCAAATCTACAGAAATTTCCCACTTTTACAACATTCTGCTGTAACTGGAAGAACAGTCATCCATCCTCTTTTCTGAGAGTGGATTTTGTTGCCCCCTGCTTCCCATGCTGTAAAAGCACACAGCATCACCTTTGCCATGGCTCTCAGCACTCAGTTCCTTCAAATCCCTCCCATTTTCCACATTATTTTACTCTTTTTCCTTATTATTTTACTCCTTTCCCCCATTATTTTACTCCTTTCCCCCATTATTTTACTCCTTTCCAAACTAAAGCATTTCATGTATTCCGCTCCTTCTGCATGAAAAACAACTGCATCACCTTCACTTCTCACCCTTCCTCAAACCTTTCCCAGCTCCTCTCGCTTCCCCCTGGAGCAGTGGAATAACTGCACATGTGCCCAGGCAATTTTCACAGGGACAGAATTTATTCTGCAGCTCACCTCACATCAGAGGCTAATTAAAAACAAATCATCCAAAGGTATTTTTTCCTGATTCTGAACCGTCAGAGCCAATTACTCTTAGTGCAAAATTAGATTTTTGAAGGGGTTTTTGTTGGGTTGTGCTTTTTAAATGTAATCCTAGTGCATCACTTCACACACCTACACTGACCTTTGCCTTTCATTCCATTCGACAGAAAACGTAATGTAATAACATCCTCCTGCAATTCCTCAGGGAGTTTGAAGACCAGAGCCCACCATGAAAACAGTCTCATTGCTATTTTCCCATTCCTAATCACTTCTGAGTACCATGAGCCCAGGTTCAGACCCCAGCACCTCCTGGAAATCAACTCTTTAATCCCATCTCTGTTCCTACCTTCTCAAAGATCCATAAGGAATTTCCTCTGCTGGACCACAACAGCCCAGCAGTGTCAGCACAGAAATTGGCTTTCTGAAATGCATCGCTACAGTTTTGAGATTGTTTCAGCCTAGAGAATTTCATGTTTTTATTTCAGTGAAACCACTTAAAAGAGTGGAAGCATTTAAGGAGGCTCAGGGGGGACTTTCTGGCTCTGCACAAGTCCCTGACAGGAGGGGACAGCCAGGTGGTGGTCGGGCACTGCTCCCAGGGAACAGGGACAGGAGAGAGGAAATGGCCAGGGGAGGGTCAGGATGGATATTAGGGAATAATTCCTCACTGAAATAATGTCCAGCCCTGGCACAGCTGCCCAGGGCAGTGGTGGAATCACCATCCCTGGGAGGATTTAAAAGCCATGTGGGTGTGACACTTGGGGATGTGGATTCCTGGTGGCCTTGGCAGTGCTGGGTTAGTGAAAATGAGGAATTGCAGCGGGCTGAAGAGCAGGAGAGGAGGGGAGTGTTCATTCAACCCAAATTTGTTATAGCTTCAATTTATACAGTTCCTTACAGAACTTCTGTTTGACCACTTGAACAAGAACAAGAACATGACTGCTCTCTGTGGTTTGAGTTCACAGAACAGCATTAAATATTTGTATCTGTGCAGGTACAGATCACCTGTCACCAGAATGAGATCAGTTCATGGAGACATCACACCAAGGGCAAGTGAAATTTTATTTGAAGGTCCCTTAAAACAGGAAACAAAAACATACCTCGGCAGTAGATTGCTTTATCACCACTAGAACAAACAGTGAATGTCCTGACAGAATCAGGGAGATTAAGGAATCACTTTTCCTGAAGATAACTGATTTTACAGCTGTCAGCAGGTGGAAATTAATGGGATCTCCTCAGAGAAAATCACTTGGATTCCCCCACAGCCTGGGGCTAGAGTTGATGTTTTGTGGAAGAGGGGAAGGGGAAGAGGAAAGGAAGGAGAGAGAGGAGAACAGGACAATGAAGAGGAATTGTGGAGCTCTTCTGCCTTCACTGCTTTTAGATTTTGTTAGCAAAACACACTACATAACAATTATCAACTTCAACTCTATGCTATAAATTTATACATATTTTTTATAGGGCAGTTTAATCCTTAAGCAGCTAAATTAATAAAACACAGTCATACCAAAATTTACCAGTGCTGTCAATAATTTCCAGAACATTTTGTCTCTCAGCTGATGTCAATAATCATAGTTTACCAAATGCTGTATGTCGTCACTCTAAATCTTTCCAGACAACTTTAAATCAATGATGGAAACACTGAAGTTTTCCGTGGTTGAGCTCAGCTGTGGAATTCTGAACCATGTGTTGGAGATGGAATATACCAAAACACAGAGGGAATGAGGCCCTTGGAGCAGGGATTGTGTCCCTTCCGTTCAATGCACCACAGGGCTAAACCCTCCCAAGTCTGCTCCATCTCCAGGGAATTAATTAACTCGGAAATAAAAAAGCAGGATGACAGCTGATGGGAGTGCAGTAGATACGCAGAGGTTTTTCCACATCGATGTTTTAAATTTAGGTAACCAAACTTCAACCTCTGATTTTGGCACTTGGAGTCTGGCTCTCTGTAGAAGTCTTTGAAGGCAAGAGGCCACGTACAAATGTCACCTTTCAGATGGGCTGGATGGGAGGTGATATTTTGGGAAGCATTAAGGATTTTTTCTAAAATTTCTTTATGTCCCATATTCCTCAGTATTTATTTTATAGTTCTGTGCCCATGTCCTCTGGGAGCTTTGGTCTGAGAACTTTCTGCCGTGGTTTTGGTCGGTATTTGAATGAACATTTAGCTCCTTTTTTTGTGTCATTCAGTCACGTTTCTCCCCTCCCAGGACTGAACTTGGGCTTCTTTACTCCTCTTTGGAGAACTTATTGTCTGACATTAATTCCCTGAGGCTACAAATTAACCACCCTGGCATATTTAAAGTCTAAAGTTTGCAATCCAATGAGAAATAAAGGTGAAAAAAGACACAGTCTGAGAATAAAAATCATATTGATCATCTGGCCATATTTCAGGAGCTACATGAAATTTTTTTCTCATCTCTTAGTGGTAGTGAATCTTTGTTTTCTTTTCCAGGGAATAACTATATGGAATTATCTTTTACTGCTAGATGGCTAAAATATCATAATACCAAATAATACCCCATTCTCATAATTTCAAACATAGCAGCCTATTAAAAGTTGAACCTGGTGAGCTGCTACTCTGCAGTTTAATTTTGCAGAAGGAAAGTCACTGTTCCTCAGCTTACTGACTCCTCAAAAATAGCACTCGTCTTGGTTTTTCCTCACTGAATTCCAGCTTTAACCACCAGTGATCAGCCTTTGTTTCTCTACTGGGAAAACCCTGCAGAATTCCCTTCACTCAGCACCATGTGCCAACAAGAAGCCAAACTTCAGAGTCGCCAGAAAAAGGAAGAAAAGTCCACACTTGGTGTGTCTGGAGGGCTGCAGGCCATGGAATCATGTCAGCCAGGATAAAAAGATGGGTAAGAAATAGCCTCCAGAACTTGTGATAAAAACCAGGTATTTACACATCATTCTAAAGAGTTTTGAAGAGCCACAGGTGTACTATAAACCACAGACTTCTCCTTTTCCCCAAGAGAAAACATCCAAAGAACACCAGGGAATGCTGTACACCAGGATTACATCCTGAACTTCATAGTCACAGAATATCCTGAGCTGGAAGGGATCCACAGGGATCATGGAGTCCAACTCAGGATAGCCCCAAATCCCACCCTGGTGTCCTGGGTTGTAGTTTAGGATTTTTCTATCACCATCTTCAGTTGATGGCCCATCAATGCCTTGTGCATGACTCACAGATAACTGCCTCCGGGTGTTATCTCTCTTTAATGGGCCATCAAGGACCTCATTAATGACTCATCATCCCATTGGGAGATGCTCTGCCCAAGGAGAAGAGCCAAGCATTCTCACCTGGATATAAGCAGAGATTTGAGACAGTACGAGCGATTCCCAGAGGACTGGAGCTACCAGACCTTTCTATGGGATCACTGCTCCAGGAAGCCCACCTCGCCTGGACTGCTTCCATCACCCTGATCAGGTTGTATTCTGACTCTGTCAGTGGGGTTTTTTGTATTATTGCATTTATTTTATTTTATTTTATTTTATTTTATTTTATTTTATTTTATTTTATTTTATTTTTTCCTTTTCTTCTCATTAAATGGTATTTCTGACTTGGAGCCTCTCACTCGGTTTGTTTTCAAACCACAACACCTGGGTATCTCTGGAAGTGGTGTCCAAACTCTCCTGGAGCTCTGGCAGGGGCTGTGCCATTTCCTGGGGAGCCTGGCCAGTGCCCAGCACCCTCTGGGGGAAGCATTCTTTAATTGCTCTGACTGGATGTGAAACTCCTTTGTGTTTCCCACTGCTGGCTGTACTCACTTCTAAGAATTTTGAGGGGCGGTTGAATAGAAACTGAGAAACGGGACTGCAACTGTGATGAAAATAAAAGCAATACCTTCCAAACAGCCTCGAACAGCTCTGGAGCAGATGCTGATCTTTGCCTTGAGGTTAGCAGGGCTGTGCTCAGGCATCTGTTGGTGAGTCACCAGGGCAGAGATTAGAACGCTGTGTTTGTGTTTAGATTATCTGCTGTAAACGCATCCGGGTGCCTGTCCTGGGATTAATTTGATGAAGGCTGACATTTGTGTACTATCACCTCATTGTTATCTGGTCCTCACAGGCTTCGTTGGCAGTTCCATAACCACCTCCCTCATTCAGCTGAGGAAGGGGAATAAGAAAGTGGAAAAGGTCAGATGCCTGAAGTGATCTTCACCATGTGCTTAGCATCTCCATCACAGAAATTAATGGAGTAACTGCAACTCCAAGAGGCTAAAGGACAAAAGCTCTCCTTTGGGGTGCAACCATCTTCTCACACAGAATTTGTGTGATTCTTCTCCCAGCTGCGTAAAACAGTAACAGAACAAGGGGGGGGAGAGTTTTAAAGTAAAAGAGGAAGATTTAGATCAGATATTAAGAAGGAATTGTTCCCTGTGAGGACAGCGAGGCCCTGGCACAGGGTGCCCAGAGAAGCTGTGGCTGCCCCTGGATCACTGAAAGAAGTGTCCAAGGCCAGGCTGGATGGGGCTTGGAGCAGCCTGGGATAGTGGAAGGTGTCCCATGACAGGGGTGACACTGGGTGATCATTAATGTCCCTCCCAACACAGACCAGTCCAGGATTCTGTGATAACATTTATTTCCAACACCCCAGTCTGTAGCTGAAGTTTGCTAAGACTCTGCTTTTTACTTCTCCTGCTGGAACTGTAGCACCACATCCCAAACAGCTGCTCTTTCCACACGGAGAAATGTTCCAGCAGAGAAACATCTGGAGCAAGCCTGCAGTGGTTCCATCATGGGCAGGGATGGCTCCCACTGGAGCAGGTGAGATTTGGGAAGCTGGAGAGCACAGCCTGAGAGATCAATGCAGAGCTTGAATTCCTGATACAAACACAATTCCATCTAAAGCTGAAGTTGGAGAAATGCCCCGGCTCAGCCCATCTCTACCCAGTACAAATGAATTCCAAAGGAATTCTGAGGAAGCTCTCCTCAGAGAACGTGGGGAAAGTCCTGTCTGAGAACTCTCCCAAAGATGCCTTTGGGCTCTGCTGGTGCCACAGGGAGCTGCTCAGGTCACTGTCAGCTTTGTGAGACTCAGAATCCAAATTACCTCTCTTTGCTGTTTCTTTCCTATAAAAGTTCCCTGTGGGACCCATTGGTTTTAACCACCAACATCAGCAGCCACTTTCCAGGGGCACTAATTATCACTTCATTCCACTGTTTTACAAGGCAAAACAAAGAATTTTAAGGGGGGAAAAAGCAGCAATTTATGAAATTCACAACAATAAGCTTTAATATAACGCATTAGTTTCTCCTCACTCGGTTCTAGAGAGGACAATGTGATTCCAGGAATGTTTGGGCCAAAAGTTTCAATGTCACTGAAAGCCTAATCCTTAGAAAACATTGGGAGATGAACTTTGACTGTATAGAACTTTAAATAAAAATAGCATTTTTACTAATGTATTCTTCCCAAGTGCCTGCTTCTTCTTAGCATGTTTCCCATCCCAATACTGTTTTTGCAGCTGGCAAATGACACTGCCAACGAGTCTTTATGTTCAATGTTATTTAATATATTCCCATCAGAAAGCTATTTTTACTGCACAATTTCAATACCTTCTTGAAGTGTCTTGCATGTAATGTTCATATTTTAATTTACATTTCTTTCCCATAGGGTAAGTAAATAGAGATTCAAACAACAATATTGAACCAATTTAGGTTTGTTTGCTGAGAGAAAGGATCTTATAGGATGGAAAATTGCTTTGTTTTACTGAGAATAAAAGGAAAAAAATGCAACTTTTTCAGGCAGTTATCCTAGAGATAATGGATAGGCCACCTTCCTGATGGGTCATTTGCATTTCATTTTATAGGTTTTGGGGAAATAACGTGGCCAATAATAACTATAAATGGTGGGATAAAATGTTCTCAGAATCCTGTCCCATTCACAGAACAACCCCTTTGACAGGTACAACTCTGAACTTGAGGGAAACACCAGCCTGGCCCAGGGCTCAGACAATTTTATCTGAAGTGTGAGGAGCAAATATCAGTTATACAGGTTTGCCCAGGATAGATCTCATCACACCAAGATATACAGTCCCTTCCTGCTTTACTCAACTGTATAATAATAATAATAATTACAATAATAATAATAATTAGCACACATCCTCTGGTCCTTCTCTTGGACTGAGAAAATTTTTATTCACACACAACCAGTATAAAAATACTGTGACCTCTTTAACAATCTTCAAGCCAATACTTTCTCCTGAATTGGAAAAATAATCTTACGTGGCTACAGAAATAATGTTTGTGTTTTATCAGCGCTGTTCCCGCCAAAGGCTGGATTATCTGTTTCACATCCATTTAAACACAGGAAGGTTATAATGGGGCAGACAGCAATCTGGGCTTTATTGGCTGGGAAAACTGACCTCATAAATCTGATTTGATACATCTGTCCTTTGGGCTGTCTGCATGTATGCCCATGCATCCACTTGGCCATGTGCCTGCTCAGTGGTGGATCAGCTTCTGTGGCTACTGCTCAGAGGATTTTCCATCTCCTCCTCTCTGCTGCAAAAATAAATACACTGAGGGAAGTGCAGAAAGGATGATGTGTTTATGGGTGCTTGGAGGTGCTCAAGAGAGACAAGATATTCTTGGAGGAATGCTCAGGAAAACATTCAAACCACCCAGAGCAATATTGATTGTACATTTCTGGCAGCAGACAGGGACTTTGCTCCCATTGGCACAGGGTGGTCAGGGAAGCTGTGGCTGCCCCTGGATCCCTCCCTGGAAGTGTCCAAGACCAGGCTCCATCAAGTTTGCCATGGCTTTCAACACTCAGTTCCATCAAATCCCTCCCATTTCCCACATTATTTTACTCCTTTTCTTATTATTTCACTCCTTTCCCCCCATTATTTCACTCCTTTCCAGACTAAAGTATTCCCTGTATTCCTTCCCTTCTGCACAAGAAACAACTGCAGGCTTGGATAGTGGAAGGTGTCTCTGCCCATGGCAGGGGTGGCACTGGCTGATCATTAATGTCCCTCCCAACCCAGACCAGTCCAGGATTCTGTGATAACATTTATTTCCAATGCCCCAGTCTGTAGCTGAAGTTTGCTAAGACACTGCTTTTTACTTCTCCTGCTGGAACTGTAGCACCACATCCCAAACAGCTGCTCTTTCCACAGGGAGAAATGTTCCAGCAGAGAAACATCTGGAGCAGCCCTGGAGTGGTTCCATCATGGGCAGGGATGGCTCCCACTGGAGCAGGTGAGATTTGGGGTGCTGGAGAGCACAGCCTGAGAGATCAATGCAGAGCTGGAACTCCTGATACAAACACAATTCCCAGTGGCACCCATTGGTTTTAACCACCAACACAAGCAACCACTTTGCAGAGGCAGCAATTATCACTTCATTCCACTGTTTTACAAGGCAAGAGGATCTTTAAGGCCCTTCCAACCCAAACCAGTCTGGGATTCTTCATGATTCTGTGATTCCCTGTGAGGACCCTGCAGAGTGTGAATGCAGCCCATCTTTACACAAGGCTGCAGGTCATCCTGCACCCCAAATATCAACTCCCACATCAGCACCAAGAGCTTGTGCTTGCCACCTGGACAGCACATTCCAAACTTGTTCTTTCCACAGTGATAAATTTTCTGGCAGAGACACGGCTGGAGGAGGCATGGAATGGTTTGGGTTGGAAGGGCCCTGAAAAATCCCATTGCATTTCCATCACCCCACTGATGCCTTGGGAAGGCTGAGCTGGAACAGAACCTGCACAGAGCTGGAGAATAAAGTAGGTGTTTATTGAAAGGCCTTTAGGATGCACCTTGGGCAGGACAGGGCCTGACCAGGGCTACACCCAAGATGGACCCAAAATGGACCAGTCATGAGGTCTCACACTTCCATAAGTTTTGGTCCATGTGCATATTGGGGTTTAATTGTCAAACCACAGAGCTGTGAGGTCTCATCCTTCTTGTTCCTTCCTTCAACCCACCATTGTTTATGCTTTTGGGCCTGAAAGTTGTTCTTGTTGTCCTTGGTCTTCAGCAGGAAAAGAATTTGTTTTGTCTACCTACTCTGTGAAAAGAGCTTACTAGCACTTCATGTGAGGCTCAGAACTGCACTCTTAGGCAGCACAGAATCTCAAAAATATGAAAGCTAAAACTCAAGTCATCACCTCCCACATCAACACCAAAACATTGTTATCTGCCGCCTGAACCCAACCAAAAATACCGAATTTTCAAGGAGACCAAGTTTTGAGCAAGGACTGAGAGATCAGAACTGACCCTGTGTGACCCCAACTGGGTGTTCCAATAATTCCAGGTGCATGGATGGATGTGCTGGACTGCCTTTCCTGCAGTGAAATGTTCCAGTTTGCTCATCCCCAGGGACACATGGTGGGGTTGCTGTGCAGCACAGTGCAGATCCCTTGCAGTGAGTTTATCTGAAGGAAATCACCACCAATCCCTCTCCCCTCCTGTTTTCCAGCCATTCCATGAGTCAGGACTCCCCATCCAGGCTTAAACAGTTTTCCACCAGCAAAACAATCTAATATTGCTAGTGAGTAAAAGAGAAAAAATAAAGAAGATTATAGTTTGCTCTTTGCCTTTTTCTCTCTAAATAGTGGTCCAGGTACCAATCAGAGAATCATTGAGATTGGAAAAGGTCATAATTGGCAGGTTTTGAGACAGCTCATAAAAGGTAAAAAATGTGGTTTTTCCTTTCTGTTCTCTTCCGCTCGAGGACCTTTGATGTCAAACTTCAGAAGTGCTGCTATTATGTTCTACAGAAAAACTGAAATATATGATAGAAGCAGGAACAAATTAAAAATTAAATATTGTTATTTTAAAACATTTTCCTCCTGCCTTAAGTTTTCAAGGTAATTCAAGTATTGATAAACATTTCTGTTCCAAATGTCAGACACAGTTGTTAGATGCAAGAACAGCAGCCAAAATATGTTAAAAAATATTTAAAAATTATAAATACATGTAAACCCTAAGCACTCCAGGCTTGGAATCTGTACTGATTTCTGCTTGTCTCAGGCTCTGTTGTTTAACTTCATAGTGGGAGAGCAGAGGATTAAACCTCAGATTAGCCTCCATTCTCTGGCTGGATTTGGCAGTCCAGCTGTTTAGAAGGAAAGCAAAGAGGAACAGGCTCAGGCTATTGATCCAATTTTCTGCTCTGTGCTGAGAGGACACAGCAGCCTGAGCTGATTTTAGAACGACTCCACTTCCCAACAGTTCTTCTCGTAGTGCAGGATAAGATAAGAAGATCATGGGAACAGCAGCTGATGGACTAATCCACCCATTGATTTCTCCTCCCTGCTCACTCCCTGTGTTTTAATTGAATTTTGTGGTTCAGCATTGGTTTCAGCCCGTGCTTTCCGAGTCAACCAGAGTACAAAGTAAAGCAATGGGAAAAATCAAATTCTTGAATTTTGTCCAAATGGAATTGGACAAAAATAGACTCAAAGATTCTCATTGCAAATTGGGCTCTGGAATGAAGGTTGTGTTGGGGGGTTTTTTGTTGTTCTGGTTTGGGTTTTTCTCCTTTTCACTCAGCTCTTGCTTGCAACAAGGCCAATATGAAAAGGAGAATGCTGGGAAAGAGACATTTTCTTGTTCCCAGCAAGCAGGTTAAAAAATCGAGGGAGCTGGAGGTTTTGAAGAACTCACTTTTGACACAGAAGTCACAGAAGAAACTTAGCAGACAGGGACAAGTTGCTGTCAGTCACCTCTTACACAAATATTTCCTTTGCCAGCCATGCTCCAGCTTGGTTTGCTGGCTCTCATCAATGCTCTAAGTGCTAATAATTCAACTGCTGGACATGCAGAGCCATCACAGTGTTGCACAGGATTCTAAAAGAAAGGGAGTAATTTAAAAATAGAGATGAACAGTCCCCTTCCACTGCAGCACCGGGCAGTCTTTCCATGCCCTGCCTGCCACGGGCTTCAGACAAGTCACAGATTTTTCCCTCCACCTTGAGGACAACTCCTGGATCCCTCTTTCCTTCTGCTTTACCTGGATAAAGCCCTTAAGAATTTGGGAGATAAGGTTTACAAACACGGGTGATGATTTGTTTGATCCCTTACAGCCAAGATTATGGATGGTAATTTCAATATCTTCCTTTTCTCCTGCATCCCATGCAACCTGCAGGGAATGGATGCCTCTTCCTCATTAGCAGAGCTGTCCCAAAGCCTGGTTCCTGTCCCAAAGGACACTGTGCTGTGCTCAAGTGGCAGAGGAACAGACAGGTCCCATGTAAACAGAAAATCCAGGATGGGAAGAGGAAAAGCACACACACAACACAATTTTCCAACTGACCACGATGTTGTAAAATTACTCAGGCTCCACAAAAGAGCTGCAGGTATAAAATCAGAATTAGACTCAAAGAATAAGAGAGGCATTCTTTGAATATCCTGTAAGTTCCCCTGGACTTCCAGAACTCCTGAGCAGTTGCTCTTTACAGGAAAACATAAAGTATATGTATTACTCAAGATTTCCAAGTGTAAATTCTGCTCTTAATGTAGTAACACTTAAAATTCCCAACTTAATTCCCAAGCAGAATTACTTTACCCATGTGACAGCTTGAATTTGGAATGCCCCAGATATTGGAAAGGCTTGTGGAGTGACAAATGTAATGTAAAATTGTCTTTGCTTTCCTGAAAAGAACAGTACGAAGAGGACAACCCAAAATACCAACTGTCCCTTGGTGCACTATTGTCTTGGGTTGCAACACAAGATGTCACCAGCAGTGTGTGTTCTATTCCATCTGTAAAAACCAGCTGGGGAGGTGTTTTTTCTTTATCTCTTCTATGACCCATCCTCACTCCAGGGGTATCTGCTGTTAATGGGCCACTGAGGCTCACTGCAGGGCTGATAAAATGACATCATCCCATTGTGAGATGCTCCACCCAGTGGGAGGGGCCCAGCATTCCTACCTGGATAAAACCTGGCATTCAGAACACCAGCACAGCCTGTCTGCACTGGATTCCCAGAGGGAGACCTGACCCATCTCACCACCACTGGACCCTTCTACAGGATCATCTCTGCTCCAACAGAACCACGTCTGTCACTGCAGGAGGACTTGATTGGACTGCTCCCAACACCCTGACCAACAAGGTGTCAGGTTGTATTCTGACTCTGTCACTGTTTCCTTGTTTGTTTGTTTGCTTTTTTTGTACCACCACATTTTTAATATTCCCAATAAAGAACTCTCATTCCTACTCCCATATCTTTGCCTGAGAGCCCCTTAATTTCAAAACTACAATAATTCAAAGAGGGTGATGTTTACCTTCTCAATCCCAAGAGAAGCTCCAGGTTTCCCTGGCAGACACCTGTCTTTCCAAACGAAGACAATTATGAAGAACAGTTTCAGCACATAAGGTGGGTCTGTGCTTCCAGGGAATCCCAACACAGCAAGGAGAAGGGTGCCAAGTCGCAGCAGCACGGCAGGAGCTCCTGCAGAGCCAAGCCTTCAACAGATCATGGGCAGCCAGGCAGGAGCCAGGCATGATGCTCCCCACGAGGAGCTGCATGTCCCTGTGGTGTCACCCACAGCTCTGCCAGGCTCCCAGAGCTCAGGGCCATGGAGATGAGGGAGACCCTCCAAAAACATTCATCAGTGGCTCCATCCAAACTCCTTTCCAAGGTAATGACGGCTCCAGCCTTATCTTCTTGATGTTTGGGAAGTGCATGGCCTGTGCATTGCTCTTAGGGAGGAGGGAATAGTTTTGATCTCCAGGTCAGAAGCAGTAAGTGCTTTGGGGATCGGAACCCCAATCAGTCCTGGCTTGGGGATCAGAACCCCAATCAGTAACCGATTTGGAGACCAGAAACCCTGTCTGTCCTGGTTTGGGGATCAGAGCCCCAGTCAGTAACTGGTTTGGGTATCAAAACCCCAGTCAGTAACTGGTTTGGGGATCAGAGCCCAGTCTGTAACTTGTTTGCTCTGAGTGGGGCTTTTCCTGCCATCTATAACCTGAGCTCAAGGTGAACTGGGCAAAACCTCACCCTCTCCTCTGCTTCCAGAACATTCTGTACTTCCCAGTCCCAAGGCAGTGCTGGAAGGTCATTAACCCAGTGATTCCAGGCATGAGCCACTGCAGATCCCACAGTGCAAATCCATGCCCTCCATCCATGGGCTTCCATTCCTCAAGAGCACAGAGTGAGTTTTGTTTGCTACACGACTGCATTATATAAAGCTGCTGCTGGCAATATCAAAACACATCAAAACTTTAACTAAGACAATGTGTTTGAGAAGAATCTGCTTTCTTTGGAGCTGGAATGTCCCCATAAAAAGGCATGATCTGTACGAGAGTGAGCTGTCCAATGATCTGCAAATGCTGAGTTGTGTCCTGGAGTAAACCCTGCTCTCCTCAAACCCAAATTGGTTTGGATTCCCTCTGTGCATGCAAAGAGAACTTTCAACTCATGCTGCAGCTGCATGTCTTAAACCTGCATTGGGGCCTGGCTGATTTTCACAGGTGGATCTTCATGTCACAGTATTGCAGGTCTGGTGACAATGCCAAGACACTCTTCAGGACACTCCTGGGAGGGGGGTGTCAAAGTGTCCCTGAAATGCAAACATGTTCCTATTTGCAAGGCTTGATCCACTACAGTGGTTTGGCAGAAACAATAAAAAGCTATTTTCCTTATCCCAAAATTCTCCCTTTTCCTACAAGTCCATTGAAAACACTGTAAGTCCATTGAAAACACTACTATTGCATAGAAAACACCATAATTTCTGCAGATATGTGCAGGGGGTTACTGCTGATTCCTTGTGCCTCCTCTCCACCTCACCTGGCCCCTCACCACTTCATCCCATCTCTGTAGCATCCCACATCTCTGCTCCTGCTCCCCAGTCTCCCCCAGTCCTTGTGGTCCCATGCCAGCTCACAGGGCAAGGAAGTCCAGCACACATAAAAATGAGTTGCTTGAGAGCTTCACTTCACTGCTGAAAATGGAGGGGTTTTATTTTGCAGACTCTTTGCCCAGCAATGCAGAGGTGGAAATTGCAGTGAAGACGAGACAATGTCTGCAATACTGAAATAGAAATCTGGTGTATGAGTGGGACAGCCCTACCAGGGGCTCACTCCATGCCTAGTTTTCCTCATAGTAAAACTGAAAAGCTTTGTTTTCATTCAGTTTTCGACTCAGAATAATTCTCAGAGGCAGAACTTTGCCTTTTCCTGCAAAACCACTGAACACACACTGAGCACTGCCTCATTGGTTCAGCCAGGTAGTTCTGGCCTGGAGCTCTGCCTCCAGCAGAGCCCAGAGGAAGTGTAGAAAACAAGTGTAAGAATCAGGGCAAGTGCAAAGCAATTCACTGCTGGATGTGCCCTCCCAGTTTACTGCCATTTTTAGTAGTAAAAACAAGTTGTAACATTGGCAGGGAGCCCCAGTGTTTTACACTTTCATTATCTCCATTGTTATACAATACAGAGTTCAGGTCCTGGAAGATGAGTATGATGTTAAATACTTCTAGAGCTTTGCTTTAAAAGTGAGTCTTTGCAGTTCTTTTCAACCTTCCCCAAAGCCTCATTAAGATTTATCAATAAAGATAAGCAGATAGTGGACAGAGAGATGATGAAGGGCAGGTCCATCCTTTGAACCTCTGGTGTCAGGGCAGGGTCCCTCCAACTGGGCACTTTTTTCCAGCTACTTTAAAATGTCCCACCCCCAACAGAATCATAAAATCATGGAATGGTTTGGGTTGGAAAGGACCTTAAAGCTCATCTTGTTCCACACCTTCCACTAGACCACGTTGCTCCAAGCCTGGTCCAACCTGGCCTTGGATGCTTCGAGGGATGGGGCAAATTGTCAAGTGCATCTCCCTCCAAGACTGATGTGAAGTTTATATTCCTGATTTCATAGCCAGGACTCCCTCCTGCATCCCCTGTACCTGCCCAGGTAGTGCTGCAAGGATGAGAGCAGAGTGCAGGAGCCTGCACAGACCCACACTGAGTTAGAGAACGTTTACAAATGTCAGGACAACTTCCATAACTCCGATATTCTGACCCTTGGTGAGAGAAAAGTGGTTTCACTAGTGATGACCACCCTAAAAAATGGGCTCCCTCCAAAAGAGACAGACCCAGCTTCTCTGAGCCAGGTGAGAGGTGCTTGGTAGGCTGGACTTGTGTCCAGGCTGGGACAGGACTCACATGCCTAAAGAAAAACTGCAGCCAGGTCTGACCTCACTCCTGTGAAAGCAGAAAAGCTTTTCAGCATCTGCAGAGTTTAAACTACCAGAAAAACAAGGGATCAGTCTCACAAAGCAACAGCACTGCTCTCTTCCATGAATAAAATCCAGTGCAAAAAAGAGACATTTCACACTGAATGGGTGTGAGCCTGGTGTGCAAGTCTGGGCTGTTCCTCTTGATCAGGTTAAACACACCTGGGTGTCCCCACAGAGGGGAGGCCTCTCCAAGCACATTTTCCTTCTTAATTAAAATAACATTTTGAAATTAAATTGGCTTGTGACAAGAACAGAGGACAGCACAGAAGCTGGAGGGATCAGCTGGTAGGGACTTGCCAACAGGCACCAAGGAGCTGGAATACTCCTGCAGCATGGAAAAGGATTTCTTCACGTGGAGAAGGGATTCCTTGGGGTTTTTAATGAACATTTAGTGCAACAGATGGCTTGATGCTGTGCACATAAAATGGTTTTATTGGATAGCATCACTGCTTGCAAACAAATCAGGAAATATGTGAGGCTCAGAAATCACCTGCACAAACCTTGGGGCATCTCTCTGCATCCACCCACCGAGTCCATGTGCGGCTCCAGGCTCTGGAAGGGCACAGGGGAGTGAGGAAAGGCTCACAGAAGGGCGTGGAAAGAGATTAAAGTGATGAAAAAGCTGTCTGGTGAGACTGGGGCTCCTCGGGCTGGGGAGGGAGGTGGGGCAGGGCACGGGGAAGGTTTTCAGAGTGGTGAAGGTGATGGATGAGGTGGGGATGGGAGCGCTGCTCAAGAACCCTGACACTGCTGAAACCTGGGGGCACTCACTGAGAGCAGCTCAGAACATGCACAGGGACTTTGCAGAGATGGTGGAGAACTTGTGGATATTGCTGCCAGAGAAGGCTGGGAAGCAAACAGTGCCTCAGGCAGACAAGTTCATGGACAACAGGTTCATCCAGATATAAATGGAATTAGGGTAGGGGTGTGCCTTCAACATCCCTCCTGCAATGACTGTGAATAAATCTTACCTCCAGCTGTCACTTCTGGGGACAAAGTGCATTTTTTATTCCTTTAAATCTGCTGTAGTCACTAAATGCTTTGTTCTGTCCCTAAAGAAATGCGAGTAGCAGTGACAAGAATAAATAATAACAAATAATAACAAAAACTAAATAAAAAAAATGAAAATTTAACAATAATAATAGTAATCCAACCAAAACTCCAAGCCAAACCAACCCAGTCCATTTCCCACAGAACACAGAGCTCACGCTTCCAGGCGTTGGTATGTAAAGAGTGAATAACAGTCCTGGTTTTAATTACTGCCCTGCAACAGTGCTAGGAACACAGAGCCATGTTTTACAGCAATTCCTAAGTGTGCTCCTGCTTGGAAACACAGAGAAAGGCTGGCCAGGGAGAATCCTGCAGACGGGATTCTTTTTCAAAGTTGGAATTCAACCTAAGGAAATTAAATCTTGAATGACTGGGGGGCAATCTGGGGCTCTCCTCAAAGTGTGGCCTCTCTCACGTTCGCTGATTTATGGTGAAGCACAGGTAGCTGGAAAACTTTTACAGGACAGAAATGTTTGAAGAAATTGGCTGATTTATGGTAGAGCCTGTGCTGGTAGCAGAGCCTGGACAAATCCTGGATGAACTTTAAAGCAGCCAGGTAATTCCTGTTATCGCACAGTAATTGCTAACTCTGCCAAATTGCCTTTTTTACCTCCATTCCACAGCTTGGTGACATTTTTCTAGTTAATATTTTAGTCTCCTTTCCACAAGAGTCTTCTTAGAAACATCCAGCAAATCCAGTGCCTGAGAAGGAAGCTTTAAGAGTGTTCGTGGAAAAAGACCATGTTCAGACCAAAGAGCAGGAAAAGGTGTTTTATGAAAAGCCTGATTTTACCCTTAAAAAAATAATATACCAGCAACTCAAATGCCAAAGTGTTCATCCCACCCCCTCCACAAGACTGAAGCAACAAAGCAACATTCCCTGAGAGCAGCGAGCTCTCTCGTGTGGTCTGTTCTCCAGCAGGAGGTCAAGGGGCACCCTGGAATGTTTGGGGGCACTCTGAAAAAAGAAAATACTTCTGTGGGAGAATCTTTGGCCCAGTGGCCACAGTTCCTGTGGTGTTGTGTACATGAATTTGCTGTTCAGGGCCACAGAAGCATCCCTGGAGAACGAGCACAACCTGATCCCACAGCTGTGGCCCCACAGAGATTGGGTCCCGAAAGGAAGAAGAACTGTGCTGTGATCAGATGTCATCTGCCCACTAACAGGGCAAAAAGGATCAGATTTTAATGCTCATCCCCTGCAGATGGAAAATCCCTTAAGCAGCTGCCAACTGCCAGAGGTCAGGAGCAAAGCAGGGTCCTACAGGCAGATGATTCCCACTGTGCCCCTGTGAGGCCAGGCTGGGACTGGCACAGCTCCTGTCAGTGGGCTGGGAGAGCAGTGGGGACAAGGAGGGGAGCCCCAGGCCCATTTCATCCATCAGAGCAGGGAATGATGCCTGAAGTTTTGGGTTCCATGCTTTTCAGCCTCTGTGCTGCCTAGAGGTGTGGTTCAGAGCCTCATATTAAATGCCAGTAACTCTCTTCTCAGAGCAGGGAGACAAAACAAATCCTTTTCCTGCTGGAGACCAAGCACAACTTTCAGCCCTAAAGCACGAACAACAGTGGGCTGAAGGGAGGAACAAGAAGGATGGGACCTCACAACCTGAAGCTGTAATTGGACAATTAAACCCCAATATGCACATGGACCAAAGTTTATAAAAGTGTAAGATCTTGTAACCATTTGTCCGTTTTGTGACCATTTTGGGTTCCTCTTGGGTGTAGCCCTGGTCAGGCTCTGTCCTGCCCAAGGTGCATCCTAAAGGCCTTTCAATAAATCCCTATTTTATTCTCCAGCTCTGTCCAGGCTCTGTTCCAGCTCAGACTTCCCAAGGCATCAGGAGGAGTCACCCAGGCCAGAGCTGATGCTCCTCTCTGCTTCCAAACCCTCTGCAGCAAGGAGAGGAGAGATGCTGAAGGATTCTCAGGGAATCTGGGATCCTGGTCCCATCGTCCAGCAACAGGAGGAATGTGCAGAACTCCCCCAGAATGGCCCCATTTCATGCTGGCATTGGGGGAGAGAGTCCTTGAACTGCTGAGCTGCTCTGGCACCCCCCAAAACAGGATCCCCCTGTCAGACTGTGGGTGTTTGAAAGATTAATGCTGGCACAGTGTTGGCAGCACAGAACCAGGCAAAAACACCCAGCCCCAGCACCAGGGAGGGATGTATTTTGCTGGCTCTTTAAATGCTTCTGTCAAGGAGATGAATGTGAAAGGTACAGCAGAGCAGGTGTTCTCCTTCTAAAAATCCATCAGAGCAGCTTCTGTCCAAGGAGAGAGACCTCAAACAAAATCCACCATCAGCAAACTCTGACAAACAATGGTTTTCAAGGAGAACTTCAACCCAAGTCTCACTGAGCCAACTGCAAAAAAACTCAGTCTTGGGGAAAAAACTTTGCAGCTCCTAAACAGAATTTCTTAAAAATATTCATCCTCTCACAGAAGAGCATGGAGTAAACATCTGAGTACTGACTCCCAAAATCCATAGTTTCTCTAATATTTTAAATAGCATATATTCTGTCTTTTGATCCTTTCTGCCAATGAATTGCAGATAATTAAACACAAAATTGTAGAACAGTTTGTATTGGAAAAAGCCTCAAATCCCAGCTCATTCCAACCCCTGACATAGGCAGGGACACCTTTCACTGTCCCAGGTTGCTCCAAGCCCCATCCAACCTGGCCTTGGACATTTCCAGGGATCCAGGAGCAGCCACAGCTTCTCTGGGCACCTTGTGCCAGGGCCTCACCACTCTCAGAGAGAATTCCACCCTAACATCTAATCTAAACCTACTCTCTTCAGTTTAGAGCCACTAATAAAAACATATATTAAATAAATAAGCCCACAAGCCTGTGCATTCCAGAAGGAAATGGTGGTAGTTGTTATCTCTTCAAACAACTGTCAGGCCAAATCTGCGCAGAGTCTGAAGCAGAAGGTGAAGTTTTTCTCAGAGATCTGTCTATATGTCACTGCCACTACAATTATGTTCTGTCTCTAACAGCACTTGAACCATCACCAGAAATTTTGCTTTTAGTCATCTCAGGCTTTTGAGGTGTTTTCATTTAGAGTCAAAGGGTTTCTTTCTCCTGTGCAGCACAGAACCAAGTGGAAGAGAAAGGAAGGATTAGTGCAGCTCACTCCAGCAATCCAGCAGAGCTGAGTGGCTGTGTCCCTGCTCGGGTTGGAGTGCAGGCTGTTGGAATTGCATCGTGTTCCCATCGATTTTCCAACCCAAGCCGCATTCCCTATGTGGTATCGACTCAGCTGTGAAGCCATGAGGCAGAGACAGTTAAGAAAATATTTACAGGAGACTGAGTCCTACAGTAAATCAGTAATGAACTTGTTTGTCTGACCCATTTATTCATGACCCATAAGTGAGCTTCTGGTTTTTTTCTGGAAATGTCTCCCCCACACACAACACCCCAGGGTGGTGCTGCACAAACCCCCAAAGGCAAAACAGACCCTCAACTCCTCTATCAACTTCTCCATTTTCTGTAATGAACAAGAAGAGAATTTGCACTGAGATCCTCCCTTCCAATCTCTTCATTAACTTTTACTCAGCCAAACATGGGTGAGCTTCCTCCAGCTGAGTCACAAAGGCTGAACATCTCCTATGGAGCCAGGCTGGGAGAGCTGGGGGTGCTCACCTGGAGAGGAGAGGCTCCAGGGAGAGCTCAGAGCCCCTGCCAGGGCCTAAATGGGCTCCAGGAGAGCTGGAGAGGGACTGGGGACAAGGGATGGAGGGACAGGACACAGGGAATGGCTCTCTACAGCAAGGGGACAGGGTTAGATGGGATATTGGGAAGGAATTGTTCCCTGTGAGGGTGTTGAAGCTCTGGCACAAGGTGCCCAGAGAGAAGCTGTGGCTGCCCCTGGATCCCTGGAAGTGTCCAAGGCCAGGTTGGACAGGGCTTGGAGCACCCTGGGATAGTGGAAGGTGTCCCTGCCATGGCCAGGGTGGGATTGGATGAGCTTTAAAGTCCCTTCCAACCCAAAGCAGTTTGAGATCCTGTGATCTCTTTCCATTCACTTTAGCCCTGGGAGCAGCTCTCAGACAAGTTTACACAAGTTAACAACGTTCTGCTTCCTGCAAATGTAAAAGTGCAGAAGCTAAATATTCTTTCAGGTAAAACAGACACTGTCTTCCACTCTGAGTGTTTAATCTGAGATGTTTATAACTCTTCCTCACACTCACATCAAAGCACCCCCAGGACAGGCAGGGGGAGAGGGCTGCTTGTGATACATCTTTTCTCATGTAAAGACTTCGCTTTACAAGGAAGTATTGAATGAAATGCACACACACATTTAAATAAGTGTCTCTGAAGAAAATAAAAGTTGTTAAGCCCATCCCATCCCTTGATATGTTTACAGGATCTCTGAAAACTGTTTGATGCTCTGTGGGTCCCTTTCTCAGTGACCTGACACCTCTCTGAAGTGCCAAGATTTTATGAACAGCAGCTGTACTTGCCCATGTTGCTTCCAAACCCACAAAGATTTCAGAAATAGATGAGGATTCATCAAAAGCAACATTTTTCCTCGAAGGCTGTTTCTTCTAAACAGACACTTATTCCCACATCTCTTCTCTGAGACTTCCAGCAGCACAGAAAGGAATCCACAGAGTCATGTAACATTTTGGGTTGGAAGGGACTTTAATGCTCATCCTGTTCCACCCCTGCCATGGGCAGAGACACTTTCCACTATCCCAGGGTGCTCCAAGCCCTGTCCAGCCTGGCCTTGGACACTCCAAGGCTGGGGCAGTCTGGAAGCTTCTCAGAGAAGAAGCTCAGCCAAGAGATCAAGAGAGACTTCAAATTGTAGTACAAGCAGATAAATAACTGGTTGCAACCCAGTAGAGAATCAGGAATAATTAATCCTATGCTCACAAGACTCTTTATTCAGCTGCCTCTCTGATTCCAGAGCACATCTTTTCCTTGCTCAGCCTGACATTCCAATCCCTCACCTTGCACCAGTGACCTGCCAAAATAAGAGAACCCTCAGCTCATGGAGGGTTGAGCAAGGCTTTCCTCTTTAAATCCGTGCCTCCAACCACTGCTGAAGGAGAAGGCTTCACCTCCGAGCACAGCAGTGCCCTGGGATCAGACATTCCTCCGTGCTGCCACACCTTCTCCAAAAGCTGAATTGCTGTTTGTTTGGGTGACATGGGAACGTCAGAAAAATCAGACAAGCTCCTGCTTCTTCCCAGGGACCCCAGCTGTGCTGCTTGCTAACATCAGCCTGCTGGGCTGAGCTCAGGAGGGCCGAGAATGTGGGGCAAGAGGAGGATTTCTTCAAGGCAGAAATTAGTGCTGCTGATACAGATTAAGTACAAACACAATGTATTGTTGATTACTGTGTCCAAACGAGATTTTGCCACACAGTTTTAAGAAAAAGACAGGCAGCTCTTGCCAAGAAATACTCTTAGAGATGCTCAACACAAGCGTGCACTAACTTTTATGTAAAGAAAAAAGAAAATCCCATCATTTTATAGCTCTCGTCTGATGCTGTTTGCTGCAGTCACAATGGGCTCTAAGGCTCTTTCCAATTTTCCAGCACAAAGTCCTAATCTGAGGATGTCCTAATGAGACAAATGCTCAGCACAAGCCCAGGCTGGCAGCTCTGCCACGGCCAAATCCCAAGGTCAAGGTTTGCAGGCAACATTTGGAGAAACTCTCCCTGTGTAAAGGAAGACACACTTTGGCCTGTCGCTGCCAGCACATGCAGAAGCATTTTTCTTGGAGAAAAACAAAGCAATCTGCATAATCCTGGCAAATGGGGAAGGCAATTTCAGCACTCACGTCCAGCATTTTGTGCTGCAATTTCCTAAAGGATATTCCAGGCAATTTTAAACACACATCACCTCCAAGAGTCAATCCAGCACTGAAGCCACTTTGGCTCCATGGGGGAGGAATTTAAGGTTGTTCTGCTGGTGCTAAATAAAACATGAAGACATGGGTGCTCCAGGTTCAGAAAGCAGCACATCCCCGTGGCAAATAACTTGATTTTCTCAAGGCTTCTGTGCCTCCTTGCACTTTGCCTTTACGTAGTGCCTTCCACACATCTTTCCCAAAGGATTCAAGGACCAGTCTCTCCAGCTGGCTGCCCTCTCCTGGATGGAATCAAAAAGTGTGTTTGATTACTTCCACTTAGATAAAATGCAGTGATCTGCTTTTAATTCTTTTTTGCCTTGGATCTGGATAATCACAAAGGTTCCGCTGTGCCAGAACAAGAACTATGAAATTCTAAGGGGCTGCTTCATAATCCTCAACAGAGCTGCCAACTTTTTTGAGAGTAGAGTCTTTAGCCAAATTGCCTTTTTTATATACACGTAACAAAGTTTTAAATTTTTACATTTCTTTCCTATATTTACCACTGCCTAAATCCCACTGTTGTTCCCTTGAAAACTACTTAATCCCTCTCCTCAAACACGCCAGAAAACATTTCCATATCTCTTTGTTGCTGAAGGTAAGCTTGTTAAACACAGAATATTTCTGTTGGAAGGATTCTTATATAATCTTTTCCTCAAGTCAGGGTCAAATATTTCTTTGCTACTCTCAACCAGCGCTTGGCTGACCCCAGTTGCAGCCAGCTGATAATGGGGACTGCACAGTTTTTGCTCCACTCCTTCCCCAGTTAACCACTGCTGCTCCTCCAGGTTCATTTCCCCACTCCTGAGCAAAAAAAGGCTCTGGAGATGATTTTCTAAAGGACCCATTCATCAGAGAGCTGGGGAGTTCCACGCCGGGAGCCCTCATCTTTATATTGAGGGCGAGGATTAGGATGCGGAGCGGCAAGGCTGAGGACAGCACAGCCCTGGCGGAGCCGGAGGCTTCCCCGGCCGCTCTGTGAGCGCACTCACCCCACCAGCCGCGCTTTGAAACTTTCACTGCACATCTGTGCATCCCTGCCTGCGCTCGGCAGCCAGCCAAGGGCTGGATTCTTGCGAGTCCCTGCAGCTCCCAGCCGTCCACAGCGCTAGGACCCAGAGGGAGCCGGCTCGCCGTGAATCAGAGCGGAGCCCCGAGCGCTGAATGAGGCTGCGACGGCGGCGGGGATGTGAATGGCTCTGCGGGCTGAGCGCAGCGGCCGAGCACAGCGGGGCCACGGAGCACGGAGCAGCCTGCACAGCCCTGGGGCAGCGGCCAGCCCTCGGCCAGCAGCGCCCGGCCTCTGAGGTGAGCGATCCGAGCGGCTCCGCGGAGCTCCGGGGGTTTTTTGGGCAGGAGCAGACATCCCCGCGATGGGATGCGATGGGATGCGATGGGATGATCCGTGCGCTCTCGGCTTTGCGAGCGCCGTTCGGTTTGGGTGAAAGGCGACAATCGCATCTCGCCCAGGCAGGTTTGGCCGCACGCACATCTGGAAGGTGTTCGCGGGGCAGCTGCCGAGAAGCTTAAGGCTTCAAAACCATCCCAGGGAAATGCGAGTGGTTTTACTCTTTTGATGCAGGTATATGGGAAGTTAGTTTTATTTGCATTCTACGGCAGTTACACCTATATGGGAATTCTTGACTGGCTTTGTTCTGAATATTGAGGCTTTCTTATTTCCTCCCCTCCCCTTCACCCCTCCCCGTGATAATTCTACTCTACATAAAAACCCCTTTCTTTCTTAACTAATATAAATAAATTGGAATTCTGCTAAATCAAAGCGTGACCGACCCAAGGCAGGATCCTTTTAGCTGCAGACAGAGCAGTACTTCACTAAAGACCGTGTTATCCTCTGGGATGTCCACTTGGAAAAAGCTCACGACCTCCCTGCTGCCTGTGTGTAGTGACAGGATGGAGCTGACAATGTTTATTGATTTATAGCTGGTGATAACACTCTTTGAGCTGAGACACTGCTCACAGATAAAAACGGGGACCCCAGGCAGGGAGACAGAAGGAATTTGTGCACTGAGAACAAAAAGTGTTTGTGCCTCGGTTCTTTCTTCACTTTAAATTCTCCTTATAAAGCTCAAGAAGTTTTAGAAAAACACCAAAAGTGAGCGTGCTTGTCAGGCTGGTTTTCCAAGTTGTCACAGCTTGGAAGTTGCATTGTGACTGTTCGACAGATAATTTATGGATGTTTTCATGCATTAGAGTATCACAATAAAGTTTTGGGGGCACTTTTTTTGCGAAGCCAAACTAAAATGTGACGATTCTCTGCAATAAGACAGAGAGGGAGCTGACTGGTCTGTACATTCCTGCTTGTGGCACTTCTGAGCTGGTTCACGTATTGTGGGAAACAGGCTTTTAAAATCCCCCTGCCAACTGCCATTTCAGGCGGTTTTGTCTGAAATTCAGAGGGCTGCAATATTTTCTGCACTTCCCCAAGAGTTTACAGGGGTGGAACGAAGAATTAAATATATTGGAGAGTTCTCAAGTGTGATAAGAAAGACTCGGCCTTTAAATGTATTAATAATTATAGATATGGATCATTTTAAGCAAATCTCAGCGAGGTCTGGAGAGGAGCCCCCTGACACATCTGTGCACATCTGGATCAATCCCAGCCACTCACCCCGCAGGGTTCTGGCCCTCCCAACAAGGTGGTAAAGAAAGTAACTGTGGCTCTATTTCCTCATCCTTTTAGCTGAGCACTGCCTCTTTTCCCCCGTCTGAAATCTGAAATTATCATTTTAGACACCTTCATTTAAGTTCAGTGGAGAGTTACAATGAGCACAAGCATCGTTTTAATGGGTAAAAATGCTAAATAAACAATTACTTCATAGGATCTCTGAGCAGCCTATGAAATAACCACAAGATATTTATTTTAAAAATCAGTTTAGGAAAAATAGCTAAAACACGTATTCAGATTAGCATTTTCAGATGTAAAATATCTTTATTTAATGGGATGTCTAGAACAACTGTCAAACAGAAGACATTAAAAACTAGATTATTTCAATCAATAGAATAAATCCCATAAATTCCCCTACTGCTCCATGGCTTTGGCCATATAAATGTTCCTTTAAGCACAGATTCTATTAACTGGTTTTCTGTTTCCTTACAAAATGCTTTCAGGACTAACCGAATATTGAATACGTACTAATAAGCATTACTGACTTAAATTAAAGGCACTTAGGAAAAAAATAATACTGGTAATTTTAAGAAGTTAACAGAAATCTTTGATTTTTCTTTTTTTTTTTAAATCTGCATTTTACAAAGTGCTGATAAAGAAAAGATAAAGAGTTACTAAACCCGATGGTTTCATTCCAAAAGATTCAGCGCTCTAACAGCAGCAGTCAGCGCTGGATTGGTTGGGTTAGAAATATTTGTCAATCCCAAATGTGAGGCCAATAAAAGCCGGGGAAACTCAACCCCTTCCAGCCCAGCTACAGCAACGGTGACCTCTGCCGGCAGCTGCCCGGGCAAAGGAATTGTTAAACCCAAGTATTTATCAAATCTCGTTCTGTTCCCAGAAAAAGGGAGAAACACCTCTGCCCACCAAATTTACCTCGCGGAAAGAAAGAAGGAAAGTTGTGCCAGGGCAGTGGAGCTGGGGAAGGGGCTGGGGCATCAGGAGGGGCTGAGGGAGCTGGGAAAGGGGCTCAGCCTGGAGAAAAGGAGCTCAGGGGGAATTTCTGGCTCTGCACAAGTCCCTGACAGGAGGGGACAGCCAGACAAGGTCAGGCTCTGCTCCTAGGGAAAGGACAAGAAGTGGCCCCAAGTTGTGCCAAGGGAGGGTCAGGTCGGATATTATGGAAAATTTCTCCCCTTGAAAGAGTTGTCAGATCTTGGGACAGGCTGATGAGAGCAGTGCTGGAGTCACCACCCCAAAGTGTGCAGAAATGCACAGGTGTGGCACCTGGGGACAGGGCTCAGGGGGGAGCACGGTGGGGCTGTGTGGATTCAATCTTCTCAGAGCTCTTTTCCAGCCTTAAGGATTCCATGATTCTGTGGAAGCAAAAGGCACATGCACCAAGGCTCCTACAACTGCATTCCTGCCCTGGCCAGAAGGAAATTCTCCCTGTGCTGGGTCTGACCTGAGCAGGGTCACAGAGGCCAAAACATTTTAAGAACATTTCTCCAACCAAAGCTCAGGGACAGATGTCCTGTGGGATGTGTTGTGGCTTTTTCTCTCCCCCACAATGCCCTTTGTGCAGGCCCACAGAATTCATTAAATATTTGTGTGCGTGTGGATGTGGATTTATACCAAAAAACTATGTGGTCGAGCAAAGCAAGATCATTTTTGCTGTTGCCAAGAGATCACAGCATCAATCACTGTGAGTTACATGCACTCCTGGCTGCCCAGTGCCATGAATTCTAAAGCCATGAAATCTGGGGAAAACCCATCCTATCCCCAAATCCTGGGTGCTGCTTGTGGTTCTGGTCACTGGTTACAAGGATAAAAAACATGACATAAAACAAGAAAAGGTGCACAGGATGATGAAAGCCTGGAACATTTTCTGTATTTGGAGAAACTACAGAGATTATGAGTTCTGTCTGGAAAAGAGATGGCTGTGCAGGGTTGTGAGGGAGATATTTATAGCCACAGTTGTACAGTTGTCCTTAAGATGTTGAGAGGAAATGGCTGTTGTCAAAAATCGAGGAGCAGGAGGTAAAGCTGGCAGGTGGCAATGTCGAGGCAAACAGAAGGAGGTGGTTCCTCTCTCTTGGGCATAAGGGAGCTGTGGAATTCCTCCCCAGGAGATACTGCAGGTCACAGGGTTCAGACAGCAATCCCTGAGAGCAAAGCTGCTGCCTGTGGTTCCAGAAATCCACAATAAGCCCTGAGTGGGATGAGCAGCACAAGGAGATGATCCTCATGTGGCTGCTCTGTGTGCACCCCACTCCCCAGGGGCTGCAGGAGGCAGAATTCCTCATCTGGGTGCACTTCTGCTCTAGTTCCTCCTCCTTGGTGCTTCAGCTGTCAAATACTTGGCTTACCCCACCCCAAAAAAGGTGACTGTCTAATATTTACTGTGGGTTTGCCAGTTCATTGGTGAAAGAATGGCAATTGGGCAAAATGAAAAGGGAAAATAGCATCCCTCATTTTGGTTTTTGCTCAAGGATCAGGTGTAGGCCAGTGTTCCTGGATGTTACCACTACAGAAAGACATCAGTGATGAGATTTACAGCTCCTCAGGCTAATCAGTGTCTGAGCAGATTATGAGACAGTGGAGAAGGGCCTGTCCTGGGGCATCTTGTCAAATTCACTGAAATGGGCAAATACCATTTTTTATCTCATCTCAATGTGGTCTTCACACGGAGCTGGCATCTTATTTGAAAATTTCTATTGAACTCAGGTCTTTTCTAACAGCTTCTATTAAAAATATTATACACAAGTAAACCTCAAGTAAAAAGTACAGTGAAATGCCTCATTAATTACCTATCACTCTGAGAGCTGCATCACCCTGAGAAATGCAGCAGAGAAGGCAATGCCAGCAGTGAAAGCTGGATGCCAAGAACCTGAGTGCATCAGCAGAGAGCTGAGGAGTCACCAAGGACATCCAGAGCTGGTTACAGCAGCCCAGAGTCAGAACAGCTCCTGGGAGAGACATTTAGATCACACCAGGGCTGGACAGCAGGAGACAATGAGCAAAGTGCTGCTCAGTTTTTGGAGCTTGCACACAGCTGAAAGTCACCTGGTGCAAGGGGAAATCAGGCCCTAAATACACACGTGAATATCTAAATTCAGATGACTGCAGCAGGTAGTTTGAAATAAGGTTTGATGGCTTTTCTGCCACATTTCTGTCCATCTTTGACTTACCCCAGGCGACTGCCCACTGAATGAAACTCCTTGGACTTTTCCTTATCTTGGAGGCAGCTGTTTAATCACCTTTCTTCTTTATTCCCCTGCATTTCCAACAATGCTTTGAGAGTTTATGGCACAGTGGTGGACACCATCAGATGACCCAAATCAAGATGTGCCAGTCACACGCTGTCTGTGCCTGGGATTGGTTTTACCACATAAAATCACAGGATTGTTTGAGTGAGAAGGGAACTCCTCCCATCCCACCCCTGCCATGGCAGGGACACCTTTTACTGTCCCAGGTTGCTCCAAGCCCATCCAGCCTGGCCTGGGACATTTCCAGGGATCCAGGGGCAGCCTCAGCTGCTCTGGGCACCTTGTGCCAGGGCCTCATCACCCTCACAGGGAGGAATTTGTCCTCAGTGTCCATCCAACTCTGCCCTCTCTCAGTTTAAAACCATTCCTCCTTGTCCTATCCCGTGGACATGACTTCCACATTTCACAGGGACAGTTCCTGGAAGAAACTGAGAGGTGCTAACAGTGCCTGGACTTCCCAACCAAACCCTGACAAAACCCTCCTCAGTGTGACAGAAATCAAACCTGCAGTGCCCAGACCACTTGAGGTAGTCCAAGCCTCCTTTTATTCAGAGGTTTTCTAAAACTGAATACCAGCACAGACCATAAACTGCTTCCAAAAAGTCTTTCCCTCATTTATCTTCCTGGCTCCAAAATCCAATTTCCTGTCCTCATGGGGTCCATAACCATGTGCTAATAAAAGATCAGATTCTGCTCCCATTGACTTGCAAGGAATCAAAATCCCCACTGATTTCAGTGGGAAAAGATTCAAGGACAAAGACAGACAAAACTCAAGCAGAAAGTAAAACAAGCTCTTTGGCTTCGTTTTGGGCCTTGGTTTACGTATTATTGACAAAACCATGGAATCACTGAGGTTGGGAAAGACCTCCAAGGTCACCAAGTGCAACCTTTGACGAACACCACGATGCCCACGAAACCATAATGACCATTTCTGTTATGCAAATATGAAGCTCCTCCAAGAATGAAATTAAAGAAATGAATTAAATGAATGACTAATGGATAAAATGAATCTGGTTTGTAACTCGGGGCTGGTAATTTCTTTTGAACTGCCATTATTTGTGAGAAATATTGCTGCCTTAAAGAGGATGCAGCAAAAATTGCCTTAGATCATTTACTTGTTAACTGCCCAAGAAATTTATAAAGATCACACTGATTCTGACAGTTCTGACCTACAGTGAGTAAATTAGCCAGTGTAAATAGAGCTGGGAAGCAGATTATGTGTTTGATAACTTTCTATTTGCAAAGTATGGCTTTGCCAGCTGAAAGACTAATATTTTGATTTTTTTTTTTCCCCACTTCTTAATCACTTTGTATTTCCCCCTGTTGTATAAGTAGAAAGGTGACACAGATCTTTTACTGGTCTGGTTCACTGCTTTACTTTTGACTGTTTTATTTTGTTCCTGACACAACCATATGTGATCCAGGCTCTTTCAGAAAAATAAAGAGTTATTCAGAAATTTTTGTCATGGGGATTTGCCAGGCATCCCATTGCTACGTAATACTTTGATTATGATACATTTAAGAGCCCTGGCTCACAGAATATGTGTTTTTCTATTTTGAAACATAGCTTTTATTCTTTTTCTTTGACGACTTTATGTGCTGGATGAGTCAGGTATGAGAAAAGACCTGTGCTTGTTCACAAAGAGCTTTGCCCCGTGGTGGATGACACAGCCTGCATTTTCCAAATGCATCATTTCCTGCCCATTATTCCATGATACTTTTGGGATTCTCTAAGTCCCAGCACCAGACCAGTAAGGGATTTTAGGTGGGTGCATTCCCACAGCCATACTATCTATTGTGAATAGACGTTTATTTCCATAAATATCATAATTTGATATTGAATATAATTTGATATTAGATAAATTCATAAATTGGAATATTATATATTCCAATCTATTTATGTAAATTATTTGGACCATGATATGCTCATCTTGCTCTTAGAATCTTCTATTTACCTCTATCAGAGACAACGAGCCCCTCACCTGGTCATTTTTCTGTGCTGAGAGGACATTAAAAGGGTTCTGTCTAAAAAGGAATAAGTTGATAATTCTTGTTTCTGCTCAGTGTTACAAATTTTATCCATTTCCCTCAGCAAAACTGATCATACTTTTGAACTGCATTTCTTACCTGGGAGGAGAAAGTACATGAAATGTGTCAAGGGAAATAAATTAGCACAGAACAGGCCACTGAGGCAAGGTGTGGGTTTATTTTCCATGTCAAAACTCATTTCCATCCCTTCCCTCATTACTGGGAAGCAGCCTGGTCCAGTGGAAGGTGTCCCTGCCCGTGGAGGGGTGGAATGGGATGAGCTTTAAGGTCCCTTCCCACCCAAACCATGCTGGAATTCCATGATTGGCGTTATCAGTGCTCTGAACATTGCACATCCACGTTTTCCTTCTGCCTGGATCCAGGCACTCCCTGCCCCAGTCCCTCCTGCCAAACCTTCCTCTCCTCATTTTCTCAGGCACAGGCTGTAAAGAGGAGAGTGCAAAGGGTCACTGCTCAGCCTCACATTCCAGGACACTTTATCTATGCCAAAAGTGTGAGTTTCTGGTTTTGGCAAAGCATCCAGAATCCAAAGCATCAGAGGGAGTTTGATCCATGAGCTCTCCCTGGGTGCACGTTCCCGGTGCTGGGAAGGGCTGTGCTAGAGACCATTTCTTTTCTCTGTGTGTTCTGAGAGAGAAAAGTGTGTGGCCCTTTCCTTCTCCTTTCTTCTCACCTCTTCGAAAGCAAAGAAATTAGGAAACTATTTAATGACCTGCAGAGTTTCTCCCCTTGGTTCAGTATTTCACATTTTAAAAAGAATTCAAGTAATTTGAATTCAGTCTTCAGCACTCTGCTTGTGCCATCACTTGAAAGCAAAAGGAAATACTTTCTGTGAAAATAACACATCTCCAGTGCCACAGGAAAACTGATGTGAGGTTTAAAGTTCAGATTTAAAGTTCATCTCTCTCCCTTTGAATTTGCAAAAGCTCATTTCCAAGTGATGTGTATTTAAACTCTGGCATTGTGCACAGAAATGAAGTACACACCTAATCAGCAAAACTCCCCTCTGGTTTTCATTTTAAGCAGGCAAAAAATGATCTTGTAAGGCTTAGACCTTGATTATTGCTTTGAACCTAATACTAATGCAAAGAAACCCCAGAGAAAAGTTGAAAGATGCAAAATTCAATCACAATAGGCTTCTTTAAAAAGATGCTTCAGTTAGAAATCTGCTAGACATATGCTATCTTAAAAAATAGAATAAAAAGACAATTTCTTTTGTGTTAGACAATATAAAATTGTCATGTATTCATCATCTGATGAAAATTGTAGAGAAAATAGGCAAATAGCAAAGAGAAATCTATTCCTATTGCCACAATTATGTCAATAATCTGTGGAGTCCCACTTTTCAACAGCATTTAATATTTTCATACTACAAATCACATCTGCCTACAAATGTCATCTTCTGTCTCCTCCCTCTCCATCCATCCTCACCCATATTCTCCTCCTTCCAGTTCACAATAAAACTGCTCCTTTTGTAACCACAATCATTCTCCCTGACAACTGATCCACCACACAAAAGCATTAACAAATAACACTGTAATAAATACAAGGTGCACAGCAAACATCCAGACAGGGAAAATATGTGGTTACATATGGAGCTGTTATAATGACACCTAATTTCAAGTATATCTGGTGATTTGTACTAATTGATATTGGCACAATCCCCATGGAAATTCAAATCTGGAATGGGAGTTTTGTGAAGGTTTTTTTTATGGAGCTGCAGAAGGTGTGAAGCCTGTGGCACCTGTGTTCATGTCCTAATGCAGAAAAGTGATGGATTTTTTAAGTGGAATACAAACCAGAATCATGTGGGGGAAAAAGACCACAGAATTTATTCCAGAATCGTTAAGGTTGGAAAAGACCTCCAAGATCATCAAGTCCAACCTCTGTTTGAACACCACCACACCCAGGAAATCATTTTGTTGTGACCAGTGCCCCACCACAAAGGCCAGAGTCACATCCCTGAGCTGGGGGGGTCCCTCCAGGACCTTCCCAGGGGTTCACAAGGTGAAGGAGCAGTTTGGAAGCTCTGGACTCAGTGTCCTGAGAAATCCCAACACCTCCCTCCACAGGGTTGGACAGAAAGGTTGGAAGGTTTAGGTGGGATATTGGCAAGGAATCCAGAATCAGAATCACCAGGTTGGAAGAGACCTCCAGGATCATCGAGTCCAACCCAACCCTAACCTCAACTAAACCCTGGCACTGAGTGCCACATCCAGTCTTTCCTTAAACACACCCAGGGATGGTGAATCTCCATCTCCCCAGGCAGACCATGCCAATACTTTATTGCCCTTTCTGTAAAAAACCTTTTCCTAATATCCAGCCTGTATTTCCCTTGGTGCAGCTTGAGACTGTGTCCTCTCATTCTGTCAGTGCTGCCTGGAGAGAGATCAACTCCCACCTGAGCACAGGCACCCTTCAGGGAGTTGTGGAGTGGTAAAGTCACCTCTGAGTCTCCTTTTCCCCAGGACAAACAGCCCCAGCTCCCTCAGTTGTTCCTCACTGGGTTTGTGCTCCCAGCCCCTCACCAGCCTCGTGACCTCCTCTGCATCTCAACATCCTTCCTGTTCTTCCCTTTGAGGATGAGGAGGGGCTGGAATATAATTCCCAGAGCAGCTGTGGCTGCCCCTGGATCCCTGGCAGTGTCCAAGGCCGGGCTGGATGGGACCTGGAGTAACCTGGGACAGGGGAAAGTGGCGGGGTTGGAGGTAGATGACCTTGAAGGTCCCTTCCAACCAAACCATTCCCAGATTCCACATTGATTCTTCCCAATGCTGGGGCTCACCTGAGCTGCTCCCTCCTGCTCTGCAGGCTCAGCCAGAGGAGGAAATGCCCAAGCCAGGGGCAGGGTGTGCAGCCAGATGTGGGGTAACTTCAGCCCTGGGATCACTGCTGACTGCAGAGAGCTGGCTCACCCTGGGCTCTGCTGCCCTGGCTCACAGCAGGACTGTGCCTCATCAGCTGTGACATCAAATTCAGTTGTTAATTGTGCTTGGAATTTCTGATATTACAATGGGAATGGGCTAGCTGCACATGACAAATATCAAATACTCATCAAAGCGAGCAGTCAATAAAATTGTGCAACCATGTGCGTGCAGGGAAAAAGATGATTCATTTACAGATGTGCTGCTGGTTTTTCGTGGCTGCACACAACCTGGGCCACATCAGGAACCAGACAAATGTTTAAACACCACCGTTATTTTCCACCAGACAAACTCTTGCAAAAAGCCTGACATTTCAGCTCCTCTTTGAAACAATTTCTGCTGGATGTAAGAAACGAAACCCATAGAAATATCCTTTTGGGATTAATTCTCTAAACATAATGACTAAAAAGCCTACTGGCTTCACTCAAAAATCCTGCCATTTTTGCTGCTAGTACTAATAGCTGCAAGAAGTTGGTATTATTTATCTTTCTAAAACCTCCTAAAAAGTTGTTTTGACTCCTGGAGGCTGCAGATTTTCTGTTGCAGAGACAAGGAAGCACTGCAGCATCTTTCAGAAGGAAGAAATGTGAGAGGGCAAGTGTCTTGTTGCAGCCTGTTAATCTGTACATTACACTGTAACCTGCTGTAAGCCTAGGAAAGGGAAATAAAAGGGAGCTCTGGTGAAAATCTTCAAATTATTGCAAAGAACAAGTTTTCAGGAAGCAATTAACTGCCTTACTGGGAATATCCCTGCTTTTTATTTGATGTCTAACTCATGGGAGGTATTTTGAAACATTTGATTGAGCTCAGTCAATTAGCCTTGATTATGGTTTGGCTTTTCCCTCAGAATAGGCTGATCCATAGGGAATGCCACTCATACCAGCACTGAGGCAGAGCAGGATGACTCAGCTGATTAATCAGCTTTCTTTTCTCTTATTAACAAGCAAGACTTTGGCTTCCCCAGCTGCTGAAGTGATCACTATCGAGCTCGTGTTGTAACTCACACAGCCCTGATCACCCCTGACTCACATTCTGAGAGCAGGAAAGTCACCTGCAGCCCTGATCTGTCAGAGAATGGTGAAATTACAGAATCCCAGACTGGTCTGGGCTGGAAGGGACCTTAAAGCTCATCTCATTCCACTTTGCACTGGACCAGGCTGCTCCAACCCTCCCACAGCTCTGTGACTGTGGGACATGCACAGCAATGTTTCACCCAGAGATTGCTGTTCACCACAAAGTCCTTGCCATTTGCAGGAGAAATGTTCCTATTCCTGCTGCTTTCTGATTGAGATTTGTCCCTAATTTGGAATCAACCATAATTCCCATGTTTATGGGTTCTGACAATTCCTTCCAGACTAGCAGGTACTGAGTCCTCAGCTGTATTTTGCCAAATAAATCTTACCACTTAGAACACAGCACAGAATCTGCAGATGAGCCGTTTTTTTCCAATCCAAAAATTAGATTAATTTATTAACTAAGTTAATGGAAGAAAAAGAAATGGCTACTTGTAAAAAACTTAAGTAAACACAGAGCTTTTTTCTCTTTCTTTAATAGGTAAATGGCACAAAACACAGCCAGGGTACAGGCACAGTGTGTAATCATGGTCGTGAAATGCCTACAATGTAAATGGACTTAATGACAAAATTAAACAAATCTCAATTAAAGGCACAATGATTCCAGACAGCCAAACCCCATCCCTCTCCCAGCTTCCCACTAAGTAGATCTCCAAGCATGGAAAAGTTGCCAGCTATGGGGAACAGTTTAGAAAGTTAATGACAGTACAAATGGGATTCACTGGAGACTGTAATCCTGACTCTGAAAGCATTGCCAGAGGCCTGACATGAAGGAACAAGTACTATTTCAAGCAGGCTGCAAAGCCAAGGCAAAGATTAACATCTGTCAGGATCAGCTACAGAGGAGATTCTTATTGATCCTTGAATGTCACAAGAATTTAGAAGGGCTCAAAAGAACTTTAAAGAGAATAATCAAGTATCTATGGATTTGGTTTGTAAATCTGAGGTACCTTTCCCATATTTCAGCTATATTTTTTTTTTCAAGCAGCTGTGTATGATGTAGCTCAGTGCTACAAGGCAGAAGAGCTATTTCTTCCAACTTAGTCACTGTCAAGCTTAGTCTTGCAGGAAAAGCAGTGGCAGGGAGCAGTTCTGGTGCTGTTACCAACCTCCAAGACACAGCTTTTCATGTTTGGACTATGTTGCTGTGGATTTTGTTTCTGCCTCATCCGTATCTATCCCTCCTAACAAGATTAAGGCTTTGCTCACATTCTTCTAATTAAAATGCTGTAATTCTGAGAAGAGATTCCACATCTTCTTTTAGCAGGGTAATCAGTACATCTGTGAGTTCAAGTTACTATTTTTTCACATCAAAGCTTGCACAAAGATAGCTCTCTTCCAGGCAGGCCATGACTTTTTATCCACACTGGTTTGAATCACAGGCTCCATTTTGTAGTGGGATCAACATCATCTCCTACAAGGAAAGGCTGGGAGAGCTGGGAATGCTCAGCCTGAAAAAGAGAAGGGTCCAAGGAGACCTGAGAGCCCCTTCCAGGACCTAAAGGGGCTCGGAGAGAGACTTTGGACAGCCTGAAAGGACAGAAGAAGGGGAATGGCTTCCCACTGACAAAGGGCAGGGTTAGGTGGGATATTGGACAGGAATTGTTCCCTGTGAGAGTGGTGAGGTCCTGGCACAGGGTGCCCAGAGCAGCTGTGGCTGTCCCTGGATCCCTGGAAGTGTCCAAGGCCAGGCTGGATGGGGCTTGGAGCCACCTGGGCCAGTGGAAGGTGTCCCTGCTAATCAAAGGCTCCCAACATCTCCTGTCAGGAGCAGACGAGTGTTTTTCAGCAGCATTTTTTCCTTATTAAACTGATGAGTTTAATGATCTGAGTGGAGCGTGTCCAGGGAAAGGAACAGAGCTGGAGCAGGGGCTGGGGCACCAGGAGGGGCTGAGGGAGCTGGGAAAGGGGCTCAGCCTGGAGAAAAGGAGGCTCAGGGGGAATTTCTGGCTCTGCACAACTCCCTGACAGGAGGGGACAGCCGGGGGGTGCTGGGCTCGGCTCCAAGGAACAGGGACAGGAGGAGAGGGAGCAGCCTCAGGCTGGGCCAGAGGAAGATTGGATATTAGTGAAAATTTCTTCTGAAGGCATTGCCCCAGGCTGCCCAGGGCACTTTTGGAGTGGAATACCTGGAAATGCCCAAAAACCATGTAGATGTGGGGCTTGCAGGTGTGGTTTAGTGATGGACACGACAGTGCTGTGTTAACAAACTTAAAGGATTTCCCCAACCTTAATGATCCTGTGAAGTTCAAGCTGTATTTCACTTACCAGGTGCATCCTCGAAATTTTTTAACGAAGTTTTTAGTTTTGTAGCTTCTCCTTGCTGTCTCAAGGTGCCACTGCACAGCTTCCAGAGGCCCCTCCTGCCCTCACTCCTTCCCCCTGTTTTCTCTAAGGCTGTGACACAGCACTAAGAGACAGTTTTGTTTCATCAGCTTCTCCAAGGTTGTTTTGGTGAATGTAGGTTGAGGAAACTCATTAGAGAAGTTTGGTCCTCCCAGTCCAAGAGTTCCCATATTCAAGCCACTGATTGTTCTCAGTGTGGAAAAGGGGGAAAAAAGGTTCATATCTAATATAATAAAAGGTAGCAAGGAAAATAATATGCTGCTAAACACAGGAATAGTAATCTTCTAATCCTGGCCTACTTTTATAAGAATTTCCATGTCCACATACCAGGGAAGTCAATGAACCCCAAGGCAAGCTGAAGTGTGAGTAGTCCCAAGATGTCCAATGCCATCAGTGATAGCATTATGTTGCAATTCAGGGATTCAGAGCTACTCAGAGCAGGGCCAAAGAGAGTTCCAGAAAATAGTTATAGAACATTTCTAGTGGTAGAAACACTCAAGGGCACGATTTAAAGGAAAAAGAAGCATCTTTCCCATTACAATTTGCACTGCAGCAACAAAAGCCTTTCAACAACTAGATGATGCCAGAAAATGTAAAGACCCTTCAGATGCTCCTCACACAAGTGAGTTGCCAAACACAGATTCATAAGAGCTGCTGAGACTGCCAGGTCAGTCCAACTCCCTGTTTCCTGTTCTTAAGCAAAGGTTGCTGAACTCCATTTAAACCCCTTTGCGCTCTGTTCTGTGCTTGAAGGATTCCCACAGTGCAGGACAGGACCTGATCCCTCCTGTACAGACACCCTTCTGTTGGAATGTCCTTTGCACAGAGGGGCTGTGTGACCAGGAGAGGTGTGCAAAGGCACAGGAGTTTTTACTCCAGAGACAGCTGCAGGCTCCCAGCAAGGGAGGACATCCTGCATCATTCGCTTCTCTGTGTGTTACATCCTTCAAGCTTTGTGTGAGGTGAGGATATTCCAGAGCTGTCAGCCTCCAGAGGTTCAAGATCCAGACAAACAAACCCCTTTCCCACATTGAAGTGTCACCTTAAATTTCATTTCACCTTAAACGGCTGAGCGGGGGAATAAAAACCTCCGATGTGAAAACATCCACAGCAGCTGCCTCCCCTCAGCCTCTGACATAACACAAAGATGGAAAACTCCTACTCCCCACTGCCTGCTGGGTCTGTGCCCAGCAGCCCACAAGGTCCAGCTGAAATATGGCCCCAGCTCAAACTGTCTCTGCTCCCTGGGAGCACGAGCAGATTTGTTGTGCAGCAGCTGCCTGCACTGGGGATGTTCAGAGGGCTGAAGTTTGGGCTCTGTTTGGCCTGAAACACTGGTGATGCTCAGAGGGCTGAAGTTTGGGCTGTGTTTCCCTGGCCTGACACACTGGGGATGTTCAGAGGGCTGAAGTTTGGGCTGTGTTTCCCTGGCCTGACACATTGGGATGCTAAAAGGGCTGAAGTTTGGGCTGTGTTTCCCTGGCCTGACACACTGGGGATGTTCAGAGGGCTGAAGTTTGGGCTGTGTTTCCCTGGCCTGACACATTGGGATGCTCAGACAGCTGAAGTTTGAGGTTTCTCTTGGCTGACACACTGGGGATGTTCAGAGGGCTGAAGTTTGGGCTGTGTTTCTCTGGCCTTACACATTGGGATGTTCAGAGGGCTGAAGTTTGGGGTTTCTTTTGACTGACACACTGGGGATGCTCAGAGGGCTGAAGTTTGGGCTGTATTTCCCTGGTCTCAGTTTTGGTGTTGGGCACAGCCAAAGCAGAGCTGAGATTCTCAGAGCACAGGAATGAAGTAACCCCTAAATCAACCTGTGCTAGCTCAGTGCAAGGAAACACAACTTGGATTAGTGTCTCTGAACATATATTTTGTTGCTAATGTCCAGAATCCATCACGTTTCATTCCCACCCCTCTTTAGGGCTGCCAGCAGCTGTCTGGCATTGTGAGTTAATACAGCAATGAGTTAAAACCATCACACAGCAAGGAGTAAATACCTTCCACAGCAGATGAAAGCCAAGATGCTGAAGAGGTCCCACGTGTGCTGCAGAGAAGATTGTGTGGGGCAGCAGCTCTGAGGCAGCTGGACTCAATGTGTGACAGGAGAAGGCAGGAGCCTTGCAGATAAAGGAGTCAGAAAGCACGTGGAGCAGCACTTGGAGCTGGAGAGGAAACAAAACAGAGGATGTCAACACATAAGCATGACCAGGGGCAGGAGAGAGAGAGAGAGAGAGCAAGAGAACAGATTTTTAGAGGTGGTTATCTCACTCTCCTGCTGCTTTTTAATCCATCCACTCCATAAAGAAAGAGGCAGAAGAGGGTTTTGGTAAAGAGAGAAGGAGCTGGTACTCACATGGATTACAAACACTGGCAAAACCACTCTTGTGTTTCTGCCCCTTGAGGCACGCACACACTAAAATACAATGAACAAATAAGGACAATAAGGCAAATAAAAGCATGTGAAGAAGTAGGAGCAGTTTCCCAAACATCCTGAACACTTTTGCTTTGCAGTGGTTTACTCTGCTGCCAAGTAATCAAGATGATCTCTTCGGCTGAACTCAGAAAAAAGCACAGGGGGGAAATGTAGGTATGGAGCATTTTTATGGTGTCAACACACTTCCAGAGACAGCAGGCTTTAATCCTCACTAAATGCTGAGGACACAAATACGAAGTATGAAAGCCCAGGGGTAAAAATTCCAGCAGCACCACAGTTCCCAGCCCAGCTCTGCCTCTCCATGGAAAACGCTGCAGCTCCATTGTCTGGAGTGCTGGAAGTGCAAGGTGAAACCCCATTCGCTTGTTTTGTTTTCTGGTTGTGTTCAGATGAGCCACGGCATCAGCAGGAATATCTGAAAGGCCTAAGCAATTGTAAAAACTTCATGTTTTTCTTGGTAAACTACCCTAGACACCAGGAGACTCCTATTTCTCCTGCAAGAACTACTTGTGCTTGCAGAGAACATTACAAGATGACACTGCAATCTGATAACTCAGTGTTTCTGTGGTTTACTTTGTTTTATTTGGTGGTGTTTCCAGATTTTTTGTGGAAATCTCTACCCTGTTTCTTAGGAGGTTTTACCCTCTCATTTCAAAACTACACCACATCTAAAAGGTTCCTGCTGTGCAGGGAAAGAAAACCCTTTTTTCCACCTCTTTGGTAACCAAAATTTTAAGCCACCAGCAAGTAGCAAAATACTTCAAAGCTGAAAGTTTTTCTTGCACCCAACTAAAGTATTTGCTTAGTTTAGATTGAAGATTGTTACTTAATATATTTTTTATTATTATAATATATTCCAATCTCACTATTTATTTAGATCTGCTTAGTTTAAAACCCTCTGTATTTCACATCTCTGTAGTGGAGTGCTTTGGAATTCTAAAGAAATGGTTTTGAACTGAATCTCAGATGGGAAAGGCAGGTGGAGTACAAGGCTTTGAGCACTACCACATCCTTATAATCTGCAAAAAAAAACCCCTCAGGCTTTGCAATGAGCAGATAGAGAAATATCTACCTAAATCTTGAAGGTCACTTCATGTACAGAAGGGCACAAAGTTTATGTCCAGTTGTCCAGAAAAAAACAGAAATATTCTTCTCAAATGTACAGGATATGTCAAAGAATACAGAAATTAAACAGCTAATGAGCAACAGCTCAATGATTGAGTTCTTTTGTACACACAATTCACTTTGGGGTGTGCTGGTTTAAGGGAAATTATCGACATTTTTCTACAGTTGAAAGTATTATGCCTGTGCCTTGTGAGTTACAACAAGAAGGGCACAGAATGACTGTGACTGCTCTGGGGTCAACACCCATTTCCAGCTGCACTAAAAATAAGGAATTTGATTTCTAAAGGTGTCATTTGAGGGGTCTTTGTCATGATTTTTCCTATTGTAATGTAAAGTAAATCATAAGAGAGGGAATTCAATCCCTAAGAAGGCAATTGATTTCTGTAGGTCTCATGAAAGTGAAATAGATTTTAAAATGGGAAAGAATATCCTAGAATTAAAAAAAAAAAGAAAACAAAAGGAGGTGGGTAATGGAGAAGAAGAACATTGCTACTGCTTGGCAAGAATGCTGTGTTATTCTTTGGGTTCTTCACATGCTGTAGAAGTAAATTCTACTGACCATAAGCGAGTGGAGAGGATCATTTTATTAAGTGTTTGTAAAACCACTCGACATTTCTGGATGGAAAAATCCTACACAAAAAGCAAAGCAATATTCCATCCCAGCACTGACAGCTTCTTCCCTATCTCAGCACTCTGAGTGAACACAAGAGCACCTCCATGGCATAAGATTTAATTTTGTAGATTTTTGTCTATATCCTTAAGGAGTTTTTTTATGAAAAAAAGAAAATACCCCAACATATCAGTTTGAACTGCTCCAGCTACAGAACTTTTTATCAGGTGCAGCCAGACCCTCAGTTCAGTAGAACAGAGATTTTAAAGTTCTTTCAACTCTATCCTTTGCTGCATCCCTCTGTACTCTGACATGCCAAGCACAGACACCCTTCAGCTTCCCTTTGGAACTTCTCAGAATTCTTGCTCCATTAAAATATCATTGAGTCATTTGAAATAGTTATAAACACACTGAAAGATTCGCAGGAGATAAAATTCCTTTTGGATGTAAATAATTAATAGAATGGGAAAGTCTGAAAAGTCGTGGCCATAATTTATGGCTGCTCCTTGTCCTTACATAATGTTCTTTTCCAAATTTGTGATGCAGAGGAACACTGAAGATGATGGAGTCTACCTTTGGGAATCTGATCATGACATCCCAGCTCATTTTTGCTTTCTACCTCATTTTTGGAGTCAGTGCATTGATGCCTTACACCACAACACGTGCAATTGCTAAAAATCGCCTGTCTTCATGTTTATTTGTGCAGTTGTAGAAAAGTGAAAAAGGAGAATATAAATGAAAAATACGAGCCTGAATAAAAACTAAATGCTAGCATTGCTGCTGGGATTCAGCTGGTTCTTATTAATCAGGGTTTGGAAAAGAATCAGGATTTATATTCCCTTCTGAATAGCTGGAATAAGATCACTAGTTGGAAAGGTTTACTGGCCCTGAAGATATTGTATTTTTCTGCCTTAACTACTCTTGGCTGTAAGAGGGGATGTAACATCACAGTCTGACTGCCCTCATACTTTTTGTTCCCAGCTGAATTCCAGTTTGATTTTTGGTAGTGTTGTGAAGTCTGAAATTCCAGTCCTTTCATTCCTGGTAATTTTGTATTGGAAACCTCGGGGCCAAATATAGCAAGCCAAGTATTCCCAAATTTAAATCCATTTGAGAAAGGTGCAGAGGGGAGAAGGGCAGGCCATGCTTCAGCCCCAGGAAGGTCTTTGGAGTCAGTGTTTTAAGCAGCAACAAGGAAAGAGTCCTGCTGTGTGTGGACAGGAATTGTAGGGAGCAGCAGCCCCATGCAGGCTGCCAGCTGGGGAGGATGGAGGCATCCAACTTTATATGGATGCATTTATCCCATTTATCCTGCAGTAGTTTTCCTGTCAGTTAGTGCCTGAGATCTTTAGTCACTCCTTTGTGCCTATGAATTAGGATATATGAAACCCTGGAGTCCTATAAAATATATATATCCAGCTTCAAGGCGATATGGAAAGTTCCAAAGCAATCATCACGTGTCAATCATTGATTTTGGGATTTGCTTCCAGGATGGTAATATAGGGATGATATAGAGCCCTGGTATGCTCCAATAACTTACTTCTAGCCAGGATTTTTATTTCTAGCTCATTTAATTTACCAGCTTTATGCCATCGAGGTCATTGACTTCAGGAGAATCACATTCACATGCTCCCCCAAAAGCTGTTTTCTGTCATTTATTTTCAGATTTGTCACTACTATTGTAAGTGACGCATTTTCCTTCGCTTTATTTAAAGAGTTTTTTATCAGAGACAATTTCTTCATTATTTATCGAACAACTGTCAGTTTGGTTTTGTTATCTGCAGCAGGATAAAGCTCTCTGCTCTGTCAGGGTGGCTCTGTGCATGTTTCACACCCACTAACAGCCAATCTGTCACAGCAAGGGCTGCATTCTGTCACAAGCCCTTGCTGGTATGGCCACCCTGACCTAAGATCATGAGGTTTTTCCCAAAGGAATCACATTTTACATGACTGTTGATGCCTCTGAATTCCCCTGAGCATGTTCTACAAGCGAGAGTATCGCGATGCCAAACACTGTAAAACAAATTTGAGAAGCCAAACAAATGATTACATTCTTAGGAGTTTTGGTTTTGTTTTCTCACTCAGGAGTTTTAAAGTGAGCTTTATAAAGGTGAGCTGTGCCTGTCCCATGTCACCAGACCTGTCACCTCCTGTCAGGAACCTCCAGCTGAGGGAATGGGGTGTCAATGAAGGTGAGGGGATATGCACTTCTTTTCCTCTCTTTGGACTCCTCCACAGAGACACCAGCAAGTGAAACACTGATGTACTGGCTCAGGATGAAAGAAGGGATAAAATTAGGCCCTTCAAATAAGTCACTCCCATTACTTATAACCCAGTAAATATAGAATAAACCTTAAGAAGTGTTTTCCAAAGCCTCATTGGATTTGGATTTGTGCATCCCCACCCCAGAGAACCAAAGCATGGTTTGGTTGGAAGGGACCTCGAGGATCATCTGACTGAACGCCCTGCCACGGGCGGGGAATATTCCATTATCCCAGTGACAGTGGAATATTCTTCCCAGCCTTGGGAAGGCTGAGCTGGAACAGAGACTGGACAGAGCTGGAGAATAAAGCAGGGATTTTTTGAAAGGCCTTTAGGATGCACCTTGGGCAGGACAGAGCCTGACCAGGGCTACACCCAAAATTGTCACAAAATGGACAAACGGTCACGAGGTCTCACACTTTTATAAAATTTGGTCCATTTGCATATTGGGGTTTAATTGTCCAGCTACAGCTTTGGCTTGTGAAGTCCCATCCTCCTTGTTTTCCTTCTTCAGCCCACCCTTTTTTGTGCTTTTGGGCCTGAAAGTTGTACTTGCTGTCATTGGCCATCAGCAGGAAAAGGATTTGTTTTGTCTCCCTGCTCTGAGAAGAGAGTTACTGGCATTTGATGTGAGGCTCAGAACTGCACCCCAAAGTAGCACAGAATCTGAGAAACATTAAAGTTCAAACTTCAGATATCACCAGGTTGCTCCAAGCCCATCCAACCTGGCCTTGAGCACCTCCAGGGCTGGGCAGAGATTCATGGTGCAATTCTCCCTTCAGCACCCCAAATTACCAGCGGCTCAGTGGGCTGTGAACCATCCCTGTCATTATCTTTATCTGGGTTTGGGCTGAGTCAGAGCTCTGGAGGCAGATGCTGGGTGCACATCCTGATGATGAGGAGGATCACGGGGACACGACGCTCCCCTCTGCAGGGCAGCATTTTTCTCAGTCTGCTGCTCTCCCTAGAAATCCTCAAAGCAACGTTTCAGTGCTGGAGGCATTTGGAAAAGAAAGAAAAAAAAAAAGGAAGTGTATGAGACACAGGTAGCTTCCAGCTGGCTCCCCAGCACTCATAAAGCTCCTATTTACAGGCTGAGTCACTGAAGATATAATGGAGGAATGAAATGTTGGGTCCATTAGAGATTCCCATTTTCTTGCTCATCAGCTAAGATGAAGGGAAAGCTGTGGCTCTGACACTGCTCTTAGTCATAATGGCTTCAGGATTCCCTTCAGGGCCTCCCAGGGCTCAGACAGCTTTCCCCTGAGTTACTACTGCTAAGTTTTAATTCATATAACTGATGTACCTGTGAAAGGGTTTCCACAAGAGATGTGCCAGAGGCACCTATTTTTTACCAGCAACTTCAGCAGCAACTGCCTCCTTCATTTCTCTCTCACTACCAGAAGCAATGAGACAAAACTAATTCACTACTTGTTGCTTATTTTGGTGACCTCCACGATCCCACTTGCTGCACTGACAGCCAAGCAGCTCTGTTTATTTTTTGCACATCCCTAAAACATGCCAACAACTTCAAGAATGACAGAAAACAACATTCCAAATTGTATCATGCCTTAGATTACAACGTTTTATGCTTATGTTTATTGACTGTGTTTATTTTTATTTAGAAAATAATTTATTTGCTTGTGTTTGACTGAGCCAAATGAGCATTAATTTATCTTTTCTCTGTGGAGGAGCTGCTTTAATGGCATCTGGTCAATGTGCAGTGAGAAGGCTGCACTGACTGCTGGTCTTATTGGAAACAATTAATTTAGAAAATTTATTCAATTTTTATTCCTAATAACTTTCCAGGCAACATTCCCTGTTTGTCCATTTTTCCTTGGATTCTGTGGGTAACTTTAACAAAAAGGGAATTCCCTAAACTTGTTTTGTTTGGCCCTTGTTGCACTTACAGGTTCTGCAGGCAAAGAGCTTTTCAAGACACAGAACCATTCGCTTTTTGGTGTGATCCATTTCCCCACTCCACAGAATTACAGAATTGTGGAATCCCAGAATGGTTTGGGTTGGGAGGGACCTTAAAGCTCGTCTCAAAGCCCCTGCCATGGGCAGACACCTTCCACCATCCCAGGGTGCTCCAAGCCCCATCCAAACCTGGCCTTGGACACTTCCAGGGATCCAGGGGCAGCCACAGCTGCTCTGGGCACCCTCTGCCCAAACTGGTCTGTAACTCTTTGATTCTACCCTGAGACTAAGAAATAAGACTGAATGAGGCATTTTTACCCACCAGGTCGGTCACCCTGTATTCATGTAAATGCTGAAGAAAGACTCACTTCAGTAGGATGTTTTATGAATGTCTGGGAGTGGTAGAACAGAGGAATAGTCTATGGATGCTGAATAACACCACATCATTTACTGGATTCTGCCACAGCCAGGAATCCGGGAAAAAGACAGTAAAAGAACTTTTAAAAAAAAGTCCTGCTGAAAATAAACGCTTTTGTGGTTAAAAAAACAGCCAGTTGGAACTGAAACAGTGTTTTCTTAGGGTGGCAGAACAGTTGGAAAAGTTGTTGGATTATTTTTGGCAGTGGCCAGCACATTATAGCTCTATCATTACTGGTACTCAACTCTCCAGAGTTCACTGAAAGGGTTATTACTTCACTAGTACATTCCTGCAAAAATACAGCATATTCCATCTGTAGCATGAAGCTCTGGAACTCTGTGTGACCTTTCTGACATGCTGATAGGAGTGTGACCAGCTCAGCTCCCAAATGCTGCAACAGCCAGGGGGAACCTGAGACAGAGGCAGGGTGGCCAAACCTCTGCACAGGTGCTGCTCCAGGAGCACAAAACAGGGTGACTCCTGTGCCCTGCACTGCTGGAAACAGGCTGGGAAGGTTTCAGCTGGAGGTTTAAACATCAAGTAACTTGTGCTTGGGTGTTGGCAAGAGCCAAAGCCAGTGGCTGCCTTTGCTGGCAGCCAGAGCTCCCGAGGACAGACACTGTGCAGGTGGAAAGTGAGTCCAGCTCATGCTTTGGCATTAGCAGCTTGTTCTCCTTAGCAAATGCACTCCAGCCTGAATGCAGCAGGATTTTTGCAGTACAGGAGTACCTTATCTAACCCCTATTTACCTTATACAACCCCTACTTCCCTTATGAAATGGAGCAGATAAGCCATTGAATAGAAAGATTAATAAAATACTACTTCTATCCCTTTCAGTGCCATGACTTTACAATCAGAAAATGTGTTTTGCTGAGAAGGTGTCAGTGTGCTGGATTTAATTGGTGAAGAAAATAATGGTTTTCCTTTAGCTGGGGTCTGTATGGCCATTCACAATGTAGTGGTCAAGAGTGGAGTCACTGCTGCCCTCACAGCAGCAGTACAACAAACACCTGAATGTGTGCTTTTATGTGCCTGTTAGTTGTGTGTCTTCTAGCCTTCTCAAATATCAGCCACAACCAGATAATTGTCTGCCAATAAATGGCAATCTGTGAGTCTCCTCCTGAATTGAATTGTAACCAGATTTCCTTCCCAGGCAGATGTTGGGGCTGTGAGCCCTGGTTTGTGCCTGACTGCTGTGCAGTGCCATCAGGTTTTGCTGCCCCACGGGGCATCACTCCTGGGCTTGGGGAGACTCCTGGAAGGCTCTGAGAGGAGTGGGAAGCAGTAGATCAATAACCACAGTGGAGCAGAGGTGCTGAGTAAAGGCAGCCCTCCCTGGCTTACAAAAGTGCTGCTCTGCAAAGTCTGGAACTGTTCTGGACAAGCTCGGGGCTGTGACAGGGAAAAGGCACAGCTCAGAAAGCCAAGGGGGGAACGGCACTGCCAATGCTGCTTTGCTGGCCAATTACTGACACAAACCCTTCTGCCCCCAGTGACCCACGGCACCGGCAGCTGGCAGGAGCAGCAGGGCCCCATGGCAAGGTGCAGCCCAGCCCGGCTCAGCTCTGGATGAAATAAGGACCTTGCTGGGGGAGCAGTTCTTCGTGCAGTCCGCTCAGAGGTAAGGCAGCACTCCCCGCCCACAGCAGCCTGGAGTCACCCGTGGCCAGGCTCCAGAGGAAGGGTTAATGAAGTTCTCCAGCACAGAAGTGGGGTCAGTGCCAAGCAGTGTCATTTTGTGATAACCTTTGTGGCCAGGGCTCCCATCAGCCATCCATGGACCCCCCAGCACTGGAACTGGCAGCTGCACATCCCCTACAAGTCCAGGTGGCTGCAGGAGGCATCCACTGTGAGCATCCCCAGAAAGCACCAGCAGAGGCTCTAATAACTAATTATGTGAGAAAGTTTGGAGAGAGAATCGCAGAATCCCAAAATGGTTTGGGCTGGGAGGGACCTTAGACCTCATCCTGTTCCAACCCCCTGCCATGCGTAGAGACACCCCGAACTCCCCAAAAATAGCCTGTAAAATACCTCTGTGTGCCAGGAAAAGAGTTCATGACCCTCACAGCCCAAGGCACAGCTAATCTTTAATGTTAACTCGTCTTGCCTGTGTTGTCATCAAGTCAAATTCACTTTTTTGATGTGTCACTTTCTATTCTCCACTAACTCACTAATTGATAAAAATATTCCATTTCGAATCTTCAGAAAAGTTACCCCCTATCCCAAATACATTCTGTCTGTGTTTGGGCCACGCTCCACATAATGATTTAGCACAAGGAGAGGAAATACAAGGCAATTAAAGAGAAAAGGCAAGCAGGGAAGGTCTGTCTGCCTTTGTGTTAATGGCATTAAAGCAAAAATCCCAGCACAGGCAACACAAGAGAAGGGAGGTAAATGCAGCTGCATTTTAGAGCAGCAAATGTGGTAGAGCACAAAACCAGAACCAGCTCTTTGCTGACATTGCAGCATCTCTTTCCTATAGAAGGAAATAATAAAAAAGGGGTTTATGCATAAACACAATACACTGAGGCTGGGATTGGCATGGCTAAATTGCGCCTGGATTTTATTCTGCAAACCTTTCCCATTAACATTTCTGTCGGGAAAGCTGACTCTGGAGAGATGCAATGAACCATCTGACTTCAATTTGGTGGTAGAACAAGGGGTTACTCTCTGGAGGGTGCAGAGCCAAGCTCGGAGCTACACCCAGCTCTGTTTCCTTACACAGAGGATGACGAGTGCTCCAGCACGAGCAGCACGTGGGAAAGCAGCAACCCTCAGCCTGGCTTTAGGCAAGCTGAAGTGGCTTTGGGACAGCGAGGATTTGCTCTGTGATAAACATTTGACTCCCCTCGTCATCATTTTGTCCCCAGTGCCTCCAGCAGTTGCACAGACAAGTGCTCACAGGGCTGTTGGCCTCTCTCTGCCTTCGTCCCCTCCAGGCAGCCTCTGCTTCTCCACCCTCCTCAGACACTACCTCCACTTGGCTCCTGGTTTCCTCAATGTTTGCTCAGCCCTGCACAAACCCTGCTGTTTATGTCATTTCAGCTCCTGTCTGAGATAAGACACGCCAGGTCCTGTGGGACATCCTAGGGTTGCTCTGCATTTCCCACAGGATCAGGCTCTGGCAGAGCACCCTGGTCAAATCCTTCAGTGCTGCTTGCTTCTAATCTGAGAAGGCTCCAAAGAGAAGGGGAACTGCAACCATAATTGACCCACACCCAGAAAAAACATTAAGACATTCTGGGAAATCACAGTGGAACTGCAGAGGCCGATTCCTCTGGTACAAAACCCTGTTTGTCCAGTGGCTTTGGGGCTCCCTGCCTGCTGGCCAGCCGGGGCAGAGCTCGGGGCCAGCTGAGACATGTCAGGAAAACAAGGCAAAGAGACGGGGAGGAGCCTCACCCAGGCTTTTCTGTTTATACCCTGTCTCTGCTTATTAAGTCTTTACAGAGGAAATACAATGTCTGCCCTTCACTGCAATTCCAGAGCCTTTCTGAATGTCTCTCATTCCCAACACGTGGCTGAATTAGTCAGCACATGGTAGTTGCCCAACGAGGTATTGCTGCTGCTGCTCTTCCATGACATGGGTCTTAGCAAAGGTTTAGACATTTGGCTTGCACTTTTCCACACCCAAACAGATGTGCCTGTCCTCTGGATTGAAGGAGGACCAGCACTGGCACTGCATCTGCTCTGCAGGCACTTTTAGGGAGTTTTGCTTGTGGCATTCTGAAAAAAAAAAAAAACCCAGGTGTTTCCCTGTCCAGAATTCCCAGTGCTTTGGCCACAATGGCTTTAGCTGTGCTGTATCTAGGATGCCAATGCAGAGGTAGCTTAGTACCTACAGTGCTCCCACATTTGCCCTTGAATGTGGAAAAATCCCATCTGTCCTTGTGACACAGACACCTGAGCTCTTCAAGGAAGGAGCCTGGGTTTTATCTGCCCTAAATCAGTGATGTGGTGTGTGCTGAAAGGGCAGGAGGGAGAGCTGGCAGCTGCTGGAGGCTGCTGAGCCAGCCAGCAGGTGGGGTCTGGCCAAGTGGCAGGTGAGTGTGGCTGCTGAGGGTGTGATAACCTCTTGGTTTGGAATGACAGGTGTCTGCTAAGGAAGGCAGGAGCCTGCCTAGGAATGGAGAATGTAAACCCCTTGCCTATAGAATTATTATAATTTTGAAATTAAGGAGCTTTCAAGCAAAGATATGGGAATAAGAATAACAGTTCTTTACTAGGAAAATTAAAATAAAAATGCGGCAGTAGAAAAAAACCCCAACAAACCAAACCAAACCAAAAAACCCCTCACAAAACCACAAAAAACAACAAACAAACAAAATCCCCACTGACAGAGTCAGAATACAACCTGACACCTTGCTGGTCAGGATGTTGGTAGCAATCCAATTGAATCATAGCTGCAGTTCTCCTGCAGGGACAGATGTGGTTCTGTTGAAGCAATGATCCTGTAGAAGGGTGGAGTTTTCCTCTGAAGGTCCAATGGTGGTGAGATGGGTCTCGTTTTCCTCTGGAAATCCAGTGCAAACAGGCTGTGCTGGTGCTCTGAATCTTAGGTTTCATCCAGGTAGGAATGCTTGGCTCCACCCACTGGGTGGAGCAGCTCCCAATGAGATGATGGAATTTTGTCAGTCATGCAGTGAGCCTGGATGGCCCATTAACAGCAGATACCCCTGGAGGGAGGATGGGTGGTGGAAGAGATAAAGAACACGGCCCCACTTGGTTTTAACAGCTGGTAGAATAGATACTGATAGATAGCTGATAGATAGGTAACAGTGATAGAACACGTAACTCTGGTTATATCTTGCATTGCAGCTTAAGACAGGTAATGGCACAAGGTATTGGCTTGGTGGCCCTCACCTTGGCCCCAAGGACACCTCTGCAGACAAATTTAGGGAATGGACAGCTGTTTTAGCCAAGGGACTGCTTCTACTTTCACTCCTCTGCAGCCAAGACACAGGCCCTGGCCAAAAAGGTTGCTGCAAAACTCACTAGAGATCTGACTCCTGGGAACATGCTGTCGCCATATGGTCTCCACATTAATAACACCAAACAAGTGCTTCATAAACAGCGCTCTAACAACAAATACCAGAGGAATTAATAATAATCTAGCTATTATTTTCTAGTGTTCTCGCTTTATTAAGAACACTGATGCTGTCTGAATGAGCTCTTCCGGAAGGACAACATCTGGCACTCACATGAATACCAGATGAAATCCGTACGATCTTGGGTATCTGACAAATTTATGGCCAGAACAGCAGCAGTTTGTGCCCACCTGGCTCGCAGTCACAGTGCTTTTCTCTCTCATTCTATGTGATAACCTAATGCCCATGCTGCTCTACACTCTGACTGCAGTCACAGTGCCTCTCTTATTCTAGGTGATAAAGTAATGCCCACGCTGTTCTCCACTCTGCAGTAACGCTGCCTTTTAACAGTGCCTTTCTCTCTTGTAGGTCATCACGTAATGCCCATGCTGTTCTACACTCTGGCTGTAGCTGTTTTGATCGGCACACAGGCAGCTCCCAAGTCAGAGGACAATGCTCCACTGGAGCACCCTGCGGAACACTCCCTGCTCAGCACCCGGAGCGACCGACCCCACATTGCCCAGGCGGCTCCACACACGTCCCACGGCCACGCCACGTGGAGCCTCGGCAGGAGAGAAGCTGTAAACATCACCGTGGACCCCAAAATTTTTCGGAAGCGGCGTTTCCGGTCTCCCCGGGTGCTGTTCAGCACGCAGCCCCCGCCAGTGGCCGGGCAGGGCCGGAATTTGGGGTTTCTCAGCAGCACGGGGGCTCTCAACAGGACTGCCAGGAGCAGGAGGAGCACACACCCCGTGCTGCACCGCGGGGAGTTCTCTGTGTGCGACAGCGTCAGCATGTGGGTCGGGGACAAAACCACAGCCACCGACATCAAGGGCAAGGAGGTGACGGTGCTGGGCGAGGTCAACATCAACAACAACGTCTTCAAGCAGTACTTTTTCGAGACCAAGTGCAGGGACCCCAAGCCGGTGTCGGGCGGGTGCCGCGGCATCGACGCCAAGCACTGGAACTCGTACTGCACCACCACCCACACCTTCGTCAAGGCCCTGACCATGGAGGGCAAGCAGGCGGCCTGGAGGTTCATCCGCATCGACACCGCCTGCGTCTGTGTGCTCAGCAGGAAGGCTGCCAGGCCCTGAGCCCGCGCCCTCCGACCTCCCCTACCTCAGCCTGTAAATTATTTTAAGTTATAAAGGACTGCATGGTATATTTATAGTTTATACAGTACAGAAAGAACCTCATTATTTATTAAACTCTTTTGGAAACCTTTGGTGTTTTGTAAGTTATTTAGTGGCAGAGCTCTTTGAAGAGTGATCGTTTTAGTCTCATTCACCCCTACAACTCTGGGCTACTGAAGCAGCTTTCAGCAGAAAGAAAACATTTTCCACATAGTTTTCACACGTATTGCTCTCTTCCACAGGAAAACTTCCCTGCCAGTTTATTGTAGGTTTATTTTCAATTGATTTTTTCTTTGTCCAAATACCAAGAGACCAAAACAGAACTTTCAAAACTTGCTTCCAGTGTTACTAATTATCCATAAAAATATTAATCATATATATAATTAATCATCTTAGTGAAGTCCTGGTAGAAACACTAGTTCTTCATTGCTGCCACATCACTTTCTAAGCAAGACCTTTAGCGCATATTTTAAAATTGCCCAAGTATTTTTATTGCAAAAATAATCCATTCTGAATTATTTTGGAACATTTATCTGCACAAGAGTAGAATCTCAAAGTGTGTATTTTTGTGTTAAAATGGTATTTTACAGCTCATTACTTCAGAGCTATATTAGAATGATGGGATTCCAAATGTCAATATACTTATATAAATTTTAAAAGTTCATGTGCCTTATAATCCAAATTTGATAATTTTCTCAAGCCAGTGTTCTGGTAATGAGGACCTGCCTTAGGAGCAAGTCTTTTCATGCAAGACAGAATAAAATCCAAAAATAAATATTAAAAAAATCACCGAGGCTGTGTTTTAGCAAGGACCCAAAATAACCCTGTGCTCAAGATTTCTGCATGTTGGGGACATCGACCTCCAGAAATACCCGGCGGAGCCCCAGGCCTGTGCTGGGCGTTTCACTGCACTCTCCAAAAGCTGCAGATCCTCTCCTTGTTTCCTTTGGAAAAGCAGCTGTTCTCCATTGCAGAAACTGTTTCAAAACAAATACCACCAAGGCTTTTCAGCATGGTCTCTTCCAAATCCTAGAGGGCACAGCCACCCTCGCCTCCCCTCCTGCACGGTTCTTGCTTTAATGCAAAAAGCAGAGCTGACCTTTGCTTCCTCCACGTAAGCAGCACAGCAGGGCAGCAAATCTCCAGAGAAAACGTGCTGGGGTAAAACAGTGCCAGTGGAATGAACCCAGGGCAGGCAAAAGTTGCTTCCTGGTGGGATAGTGCCAGTCTGTGTGACGTGGAGGGCACAGACACCACTCCTGACCATCACTGCTCTGCCAGTTTGTTTTGGTTTGGAAAGACTGCTAAGGAAGGCAGGAGCCTCCCTTGAAATGGAGAATGTAAACCCCCTTCCTTCGAATTATAATTTTGAAATTAACAGGCTCTCAGGCAAAGATAGGGAATAGGAATAACAGTTCTTTACTAGGAATATTAAACGAAAAAAAAAATGCAGTACTACAAAAAGAACTCTGACAGAGTCAGAATACAACCTGACACCCTGTTGGTCAGGATGTCCAATTAAATCATGGCTGCAGTTCTCCTGCAGTGACATAGGTAGTTCTGTTGGAGCAGAGATGATCCTGTAGAAGGGTGCAGTTTTCCTCTGAAGGCCCAGTGGTGCTGAGATGGGTCAGGTCTTCCTCTTGGGATCCAGTGCAGACAGGCTGTGCTGGTGTTCTGAATGCCAGGATTGATCCAGGTAGGAATGCTGGGCCCCTCCCACTGGGTGGAGCCTCTCCCTATGGGATGATGGAATTGTCTCAGCCCTGCAGTGAGCCTCAGTGGCCCATTAACAGTAGATATCCCCGGAGGGAGGATGGGTTCTGGAAGAGATAAAGAGCACTGCCTCTGTGTTAAAAAACCTGGTTTTAACAGCTGGTGATAGAATACATACTTTTGGTTGCATCTTGTATTGCAACCTAAGACAGAGTTTCCACCTCCCTCTGATAAGTTTTTATGGCGTGGAGCAGCAATGTCCCAGTGAGAAAGTATGGCTCTCTCCAGAACAACAACATTTGCAATATTTTCATGAATCATCACTTATCTGAAATGCTGAGGAGGGGGCAGGCTCCTGGCTGTCCTGATCCTCCAGATAATAATTGTTCTGGAGCAGGGGGACACAAGGAAGGCTCAGGGTGCTTCGAGTGCAATCACAGAGGTATCAGGTGCCCTGACAGCAGCAGAACACAGGAGCAGGGACAGCCACCTCCCTGTCACCATCACAGGAGGGATGGAGGGACATCAGTGACACACAGTGTTCTGAGGCAGAGGAAAGCAGGGAATTGGAGCAGGCTTCCACCTGTGCTCCCCAGTGGCCATAAAGCCACGGTAACAAATTGCTGTAGAAGTGTTTTCCAGACCTGACACAATGAGACTAGAGGAGAATGGAGCTGCTGCTCATTCAGGACTCCCAGGTTTATGGAGGCTGAGACTATTTTACAATTGACGTAAGAGAATTGCAATTGAAAGTGTCTTTTGAATGCCTTTAGTCATTGCAAACATGTGTAAGACCTGGCACTCCTTCAAAAGCCCTGGAAGTGATGCCTTTATTCTCCAGGAAAGCTGGAGAGGGACTTCTGACAAGGACACTTGATGATAGTGGGGGGATGGCTTTAAACTGAAGGAGGAAAGATTTAGGTGGGATATTGGGAAGAAATTCCTCCCTGTGAGGGTGGGCAGGCCCTGGCACAGGGTGCTCAGAGAAGCTGTGGCTGCCCCTGGATCCCTGGGAAGTGTCCAAGGCCAGGCTGGATGGGGCTTGGAGCAACCTGGGATAAGGGAAGGTGTCCCTGCCCATGGCAGGTGTTGGAAGAAAATGATCCTAAAGACTCCTTCCAGCCCAAACCACTCAGGGATTCCATAATAATTAAAGCAATCTTGGGAGCTGCCGTCCCTAATTACAGATCACACCAAGAGGCCACAGAGCAGAGCAGAGGGGGAAATCTGTTTGTTGATGTCACTTTGGGGAAAGAAGAAAACAACTGCAGGATTTAACTGCTCAGCAAGGACTTGCTGGGTTCTGGGTGAGATCTCAGGTGATCACTGCAAGAGAAGGGGTGAGGGATGGAAGGTCCAGGGGACATCACAGCTCAACTCACACTGCTGAAACACTGCCAAAGGCACCCAAAGCAGCCTCATCTGCTTTGTTTCTGCAGGATCCAAGGGCTGACAGGACCATCCATACTCGGGTAAGTTACTTTCACGTGTAACAGCTGCATTAGAATCTGTAGGATGAGTCAAGACTGGAGCTCAGAATGGAGCTGCTCTGCTTTTTTTTTTTTTTTTTTTCTTTCTTTTTTTTTTTTTTTTTTTTTTTTTTTTTTTTTTTTTTTTTTGTGTAAGGTGACAATAACTGAAAAACCTGTGAGGAAGGATCTCTACAGACCAAGTTTGTTCAACATTAACTGCTCATTCACAGTTCTCTGCATTTTCCAGGAGTTCCTCTGGTGCTCTCAGCTTTTCCACTGCTTTTGGAACAAGTGCTACTCACTATGTGCTGAATTTTCTTCCTACTCTTTAAGAAGTCTACCAGATTTAATTATATATGTAAGCATGATAACCAACTGCTTCCCTAAAGATGGAGCTTCTTCATTTCCTTTCAAAGCCCTACTTCTAAATAAAAGGATTGAAAAAAAATATGGCTAAGAAAAAATAAAGCTAAAATAAATATGGCTAAGAAAAAAATAATTTAGATCTTCATCTAAAATGAGACCAACTAGAGGGGACTGCTAAGAAGCAGTTTTATTGGAAGACCTGGATAGTCACTAATTCAAGAATCTGAAATTCTTCTCTTTAGAATCTGAGGACAGAAAAGAAAGATCCTTATATTGAAAAAGCAGGTCAGATCAATTTGGTTTCACCTTTAGCCAAATGCCACAAGCCTGACACCCACAATTTCACTCCTGCTCAGCCAGTCTGACTAAGGAGTGAAGGTTAAATTTTGCCTGGAGGAAAACAGATCAATGTCTAGAGAGATGGATAATAATTAGTTTCCATCACCCAGCATGGGACTCATCCTCTCATCATTGGTGTTATTAGTTTGGTGGGGCTTTTCGGAGGGGGGTGTGGGAGATTGGCAAGAGCCCATCTGAAACGCCACAGGTGACTGAGTCATTCCTGCTGCTGAGGGGATGCCAAGGGAATGGCAGAAAGCCCATTGCAACGCCTACACCTGCAAGCAGGCTGCACTTCATCGGGCCTGGGTGATTATTTTCACTTCAGCTGCAATACAGACAGGAAATGTTGATGCTGACAGAGTTTACATAACAGTCGTGCTTTCTCCCTGTTTCCTTTCACCCCTTACATGACACTGCTGCTCCACTCTCTAATCCCTTGTTCAAACGCGATTAAAGAGCAGCCACACCCTTGCCAGCTCTTCCTTAGTAAGCAGCACCTCAGCAGAGCAATTACAACCACTCGGGGAATTTCCTTGCAGGGTTTGGAATCACTCTGTGTGTGTTTTCACTTTTCTCAGCCTGTTCACCTGAGGAATCCTCTGCTCTGGAGAAGTCAGTGTCTCTGTGCCTACAAATTGTCCTGAGGTGGCATCTCCAGCCTGGTATAAATCATTGGGCCTGACATTCCATCCTGAATCCCTTGGTCAGTAAAACCATCAAGGATTGTACACTGACACTTCAGGATCACCAGGTCAACCAGGCTGCTTTGGGAAGTGCAAATCAGCAAAACCTAAGGGACACTGAATGTAGCCCAAAGCAGAACGAAATATGGAATTACCACTGAACAGGAGTTTAATACATAGGGAAAAGACTCCAGCAGAACACCTGGCACAGGGCTGAAACTCAGAAAATACAAGACAGAATTATCCAGTTTCTAATCTGGCCAGGAGACAGGATCCATTGGTTTTAGACAGCACAAGGGAATCCTGACAGGACCAACATCTTGTTAGAAAAATGGATGTTCTTTGTTTTGGTTGCTGTTAAAGAGGATCAGATGATCAGCTCTTTCCTGTATGCCCAATTTTACAGCAGAACCCAGGCACTGGCCTCAAATTACCAGATCAAATATTTAGTCTTTATCCTCACAGTGATAACCGTGCTGCAATAATTGTCTTTACTTCAACAATCTAGTCAGCACTTCCTCACACCACTTTTTGAGTTTTCCTTCTTGTCCTTCCAGATTTCAAACACCAAGTACTTCCCGAGGGAATCAGAAATTCATAGCTTTTGGAGGGTTTCCCTAAGCTCTCCGAGAAATGAAGAGGAACAATGAAATGAAGAGGAACAATGAAGCTGCCCAGTTTTGCTGTGCACCTTTGCTGTCTGAATGATGGGGACATTACAATGTGACAATTAAAGCAGCTGGGATGGGGTAGGAGGTTATTCTGTTGTGTTCCTGACAAACTGTTCTGGAGGAAAACATTTTTTTGCTTTACACCAAAGAAAAATAAAACAAGTTTTTTTTAAAAAAGAGAAACAACCTGAAACTGCTCATGTCTAAGTCAGTGAAATGTCTAAGTCAGTGAAATGGATTTCTGCTTTAAATGCAAATGGTTTTTCCTTTTGAAGCATTGCTTAGGCACACATGGCTTTTAAATAGAATATTGCCAGCAGTTCTTGCACAAACCCCAGCAGCCCCTCTCTGCAAAGTGGTGCTCGGCTCCAGTGCCTGTGTGAAGGCTCCTTCTGCCTGGAAAAGGCAAGCCTGTACTGAGCACACTGACTCACGGATTGCCTCTTTTTTTATCGCCTCTATTTCCATAATCCAGCACACTCAGTGGCCCTGTCAGGCATTTAGCAAGATCTTGCCCTCAGGGCTGTGATCCGAGCTGTGATGGGAGCAGGAGTGACTCACCTGGCTGCAAAGCCTCAGCCCAGGTGACACCTCCAGCCTCGGGTGAACACACAGATGCTCGTGGCACCTCTGTGCAAAACACATCTGCTGTTGTTACTGCTCAGATGTGTCCTCTGGGGATTTTGTTCCGTTTCCCTTTTTCCTCTTGAATCACTGGGTTTGGCTACATTCCAGTTCTACTGCACGGAGTCCAAGTCTGAGAACAAGTTAAGCTGTGGCAGGAAGGAAGGAGTGTGCACAATCCCAGTTCCCTGGTGACAGGTCTATTAAGCAATAAATAACGAGCCTTTTATTACAGGTTCTAATTAGAACAGGACTTGTCTGATTTAGGAGGTGAACTGAGCACTCATTCCAAAATCCAGTTTGATCTGTGGCAATGACATTCAAGCTCTGTTTGTTTTCATTTTGGATTGATGATGCACAGGAAGAAAAGGGAAAGGAAAAGTGTTTGTGTCACCAGTTGCAAAGGATTGCTTTGGTTCTAGGCTCTTTACAGGGACTGGAACCCAAATTTCCAAAGACATGTGCATTCCAAGCCTTTAGACAACGTGAGCTGACATTTTAAGTGGGGTGGAACATGTTTGACATAGGAAGGAGCTGCTCAGCAGGGAAATAACAAGAGAGTGTGCTCAATTTGCTGGACAGTGTCCACTATATCAAACCTATAAATGTAAATCCCAAGTCTTTATTTTGTTATCTGACACAATGGCCAGAATACTTTTCAGAAAGTCATGGAAAATATTTTCCTATTAAGGTAGTAAAAAACCAAGCAGACAGATTTTGCACAAATTTTTAAAAAGCTTTTACGTCACTGACAACAATTATATGAATTTTTTAGCCACAAATGTTGTTTAGCAAACAGTGAAACTGGAGGCTTTGTTAAAAATATTCTGAATCAGAACAGCTGTAATGAGCTAAAATGAAGAAGTGAAGGTGACCAGAATGATAAATTTTGTGAAAAGTCCTTTGTCCTCCATTGACTTCTCAAGACTATAAATCAGAATAGACAAGGAGAGCAAAAAAGAGGTTTTGGAATCATATCCATAAATTTAGATGATTAAAAGCACAGGAAAAGCAGTATCTAATGGGAAAGTGCTGCTCTAAACTGGGACTGTTTACTGGGGAATGATGGAAGCCCAGGCCTCTCGTTCTAGGAAGTCAAGAGTTCTTCAAATTTCCTTTCAGTGTGTGCTCCCAAAGCAGATCCCTGAAGCCAAAGACAGCAAACTTGGCCAGAGTTATTGTCAGGCTGAAGCAAACAACTCCTCAGCTGTGTGACTGCAGCGAGCTGTGAGCCCAGACAGATCTGCCAGGGACCACCACCATCCCCAAATCATCCCCAAACCCATCCCCAAACCATCCCCAAATCATCCCAAAACCATCCCCAAACCCATCCCCAAACCATCCCCCAAACCACCCCCCAAATCCATCCCCAAACTCATCCTCAAACCATCCCCAAATCATCCCCAAATCATCCCAAACCCATCCCCCAACCCATCCCTAAACCCATCCCCACCATCCTCCTGCAGGATTATTTTCCAGCTGCAGGGTCAGAATTGCCACACACAGCTCTGCCATTAAACTGCAGAAACCCTTTTAGCCACCAGGCCAGGAGCTGATGTGGAAAAGCCACGTCGAGCTCCCAGCATCTTCTTGCTCTGCCCTGGCCACATCAGCACAGTGACCTACACAGAATGCAGCTCATTATGCCTTGAAGGGACTGATACAATTAGTGACTAATTCCTGACGCAGGAAAAAAAAAAACCGAAACAAAAAAACCAGATTTGGGTTACTTGCTCTGGACAACCTTCTGTTGGAGTTTTTGTGTTTCCTCTGTGCTGCTGCAGTAAGAGAGAGCTCAGAGGCAGGAGAACAGTAGCAATAAAGCTTCTGGGAGAAGTGAGAGACTTTCTGCTGTGTCCTGAGTGGAATCAGTTACTCTGATTGCAATCTCTACAGCCAGCACAGGGAGGAGAGTGAGACTGCGAAAGTTAAGGCCACATATTCCAGGAGTAGCAGACCCTGTATAAGCTCAGCACTGCTGGTAAACCTCCATTTTCACACAATCATGGAATCATGGAATGGTTTGGGTGGCAAGGAACCTTCAGGCCCATCCCACCCCTGCCATGGGCAGAGACACCTTCCACTATCCCAGGTTGCTCCAAGTCCTGTCCAGCCTGGCCTTGGACACTTCCAGGGATGGGGCAGCCACGGCTGCTCTGGGAATTCCATTCCAGCCCTCACCACCCTGACAGGGAAGAACTCCATCCTAACATCTGATCTAAACCTACTCTTTGTCACTTTAGAACCATCCAATTAAGTTACATCAAGAGACTTTTCTTTCTGAAAATGCAAAATGGGGTCCCCAGCACCTCAAGTATAACTGACCCAAAAACTTCCTCGAAATTTGAGTTTGAAATAGTAAATTGCTTCTATTTCACCAATGTATTAAAGACACTACAGGTCCTAATTTTCTGATTTGCTTAAAAATAGCCAGACTTTTATTTGGAGAATTTAAGACACAGATCACCTTATCTACAATGGATTTGAGACAAATTGAAAAAAATATTATTTATCTCATCTTGCCTAAACTCAGATCACCTTCAGCTTTATCAAACTGCTTAGACAGTGTCTAATGTGAGTGAAGAGATGATTCATTTGGTGATTAATAACTCCCAATACAGCTGTCATAAGCAGAAATGCTTCAATATCAACTCAGGAATATCAAAGCCATGCAAAGGCAAACAGGAAGAATCAAATTAATAAATGAGATTTTTGCAAACTGAATCTACTCTGGCTCCTTCAGCACTGAATAATGATGTTGATTGTAATAGTTTATTCTTAATGTTCATAACAACCCATCATTCTTCAGGCAGAGTATCCAGCACTTATCTTCCCATCCATCAACCAGCGCTGGGTTTGTGTTAACCAGTTGTAACAGGATCTTGTGTTAGAGTATCAAAGGTGATTCAACAACAGTCACTTTCTCAGCATTGCTCAGTTTCTGTTTTGTTTGTTTTGCCAATTTTCTTCATCCCATTCTTATTTCTCTTTTATTTTCACGGACTATTTTTTTTTTTTTTTGTGCTCAGGATCTTGGTTATTAATATTATTTTTAAATGCTCAACAGTAGCAGCTCTCATTCTATTTTTCCAATTTCTTTTTTTTTCAACATATTTCACTTACCTGCTTTGCACCTTGTGCCATAAACCTTCATTTGTTTTTCAAATTGTCACCCAGGAGATGCTGTGACTCCCCTCAAGCAGGTGACCATGCACAAGCTGGTGCTCCATCAGTCTGTGCCTTCAAACCAGGTTTTTTTTCTTCCCAAAGGATCTTCCCTGTCAACACCCTAAAGTGAAATGGCAGCTGGAGGCAGGAGCTGCTTCCCTCTTCCCTGACACAGCCTCTGTCACTCAGCTGCCTCAGGTCTTCCCCTCAGGTACATATTAAATGCTCTTTTTTTTCAGCTCAAGCATCAGTTAGAGCTGGAGGTAAACCCACCCCTCCAGAGGATTCAGAGCAACCCATGGGAATAATCCATTTCTTGGCCACTTGCCCTGGATATGTGAGAGCTCTGCAGTCCCCTCCACTGGAAAACTGCTGAGGAGAGCTCTCTGCCAGGCTGGGCCTTTGCAAACACCTGGGAAATGTGAAGTTCCTGCAGAGGAATTGAACAATGTTTTATTTATTGAATTATTTATTTGAGGCAGGACTGAAAATGAGCAAAACCGCATGAACTTAGGGCATTTATTTTATGTTTCACATTTCCCTGGCAGTCTCTGTGTAGGTACCACATCTCAAGTATCATTGTAAAGCTCTAAAACACCCTTTCAAATGCAAAGTACATTTATGAAAAGGCTTTTTTGTTGGTTTATCGAGGGGTTTTGTTTGTTTGTTTATTGATTAAATAAAGCAGCCACAAGGATAAAAAAAAAACTTTCTGGGCTGACTCCAATTGCTTTCCTGGCTTTTTTCCAGTGATGTTCAAATCAGGGGTTGTTCAAACTAGGAAACAGTAGTTTTGCCATTTACTCACACAAAAACTCGGGAGCTCTGGTATTTTTTTAGTAGACATTGCTAACAGGGTTCAAGAGTACCCTCTCCTCTGTCATGTGGCTCTGGCTGTGCATAAACATTGCTTTGACCAATAGGGGCAAAATTAGATACTTCCCAGAATGATTTGTTGCATTCTCACGACAGTTGCGATCCCAGACTGGATTTGATCCAGTGGGAAAATGTTTGGACAAAGTCCTGCAGCAAAGAACACTCCTGAGAGATGTGTCTGTGGTCTGCCTAGGACAGAAGGCAAGGTTACAGCCAGCCCTGGAGAAATGTGCTGCAGGGAGGTGTCTTGGAGTGCTCTGCCTGTTCATAGGCAGCAAAAAAATTGGAGCATGCAGCAAATGTGGAGTTCATGTCCTTCCTTGGGAGGGTGGGGAGGCCCAGAGCAGCTGTGGCTGCTCCATCCCTGGTTGGAGCAACCTGGGATAGTGGAAAGTGTTGGGGTTGGAAGTGGATGAGCTTTAAGATCTCTCCCATTCCAAACCACTTTTGAATTCTGAGATCTTCAATAGTGACCATTTGGTTCAGCTCACATGACTCAAACATCATGAAATGAAACCAGAAAGAAGAAGGAGGAACAATGGGGAGTTCAGAAAAGGAAGGTATCACTCAACCCTCTCTTCAAACACTCTCTCCTGACCCATTAGACATTAGGTTTCAAAAGCTTTAGGAAATACTTAGCTAAAGACTACTCCTAATTCAGTGATCCAGCAGGAGACATGAGCACATCAGGACTGAGAGATGGAAAGTGCAAATGCAGCATGAAATTGGAAGCAGGAACACGGCCTTAGCACTCCAATGTGCTGCACCAGCCAGTGCTTAACCAGCCTCTGAGGCCTGAAAACCTTAAGCTCCTACTCATTTCTCCTCATCAACTACTTTGTAGTAACATTTTCTAAGAGTTGTTTGGGGTTGTTTTTTTTTTTTCCTCCTTCCTACTGGTTTCCCCTTTCTTCTTCTGTGAGAGTTGTTTGGACTCGTTCAGTTTGCAGATTCCACTCAAGGCTGTGCTTCTCATTCAAAACATTTCTACTCTCAAAGGCATTTTTGCCTTTGCCTTCACTTTGAATGAAGACTGTGCAACCTGCACAGCCTTGCCTTTTTAGCCCCTTCAAACGAGTTTTATTAATTTTTGTTCCTCACTGCTCCAGCAGATTGCTCTGAGTACTTTCTGCACACATCCACACAACACTAAAATACTGACTTATGCCTGGAAATCTGACACACATATTGTTAGAAGTTCACTAAACTTGCATTCCTGCAGTCATATTGTGACAGCATGCTTAGGAATACATTTCCTGACTCAGGTGATGTCGTTACTCAGCTTTTCCTACCCTCTTTGATTGCTGGAATATTACCTAAAGCTGTTCAGATGATAGAAGATGTGAGAAATTGAAATCATCTGGAGACAGCTTCTTGTGTGCCACTGCTGACAGGTAACATTGCAAGAACTAATTAATTGTTGTTGTTAAATTCCTGTTACTTTCATTCACATCTCTGCTGTGAAGGCACAGGAGATCCACTCTAATCAACAGCAAAAGATAAACAGAATACGTAGGAATGGTTTCATGGTGCTTCAACTGTACATCCTCCATTTCATGTTTATTCTTTGTGTTTAAATTGTCTTTCTTAAATTGTTTGTCTTCCTCTCTAAGGCAGAAGTCAAAGTGAAATTGCTTTTATTTATTTTCCCAGTGTGATAGAAGCAGCAGAACGTGGTGCTGCTCCTCTATGACAACTCTGACACTGCAGACAGAAGCTCAGGCTCCAGCTGAGGGGTGTTTTGGAGCAGTAACAGAGGAAAGCTGAGCCCACTGCTCTCAACTTGGGAATTGTGGTGCCTTTGGGATAGTCTGGTCCCCAAAAAAAGAGGGAAAACTTCAAGGCTGTTGGTTCATTTTATCAGAGTAAGAAAAGAAAATTGGAAGAAAAAAACAAGAGATAAGAAACACAGGACCCCTGAGCCAACAGCAGCAAACCCAAAAACTTTGTTAACCTTGTCAAAACCAGCTGCTTTTAGCACCTAAACAGGATTTTGGTATTACTTTAAAAATATTTGTGCCTCTGTTTAGGCTCTTCCATTATAAATGTAAGACACTGAGGGAGCTGGGGAAGGAGCAAGGAATCAAATAAACATTTCAGCCTCCTGTTTTGGAGCTCACCACCCAAACTGTCAGCCCTGCAGGGAGCTTGAGGACACACCAGTGTTACCAGGAGTCTGGGAAACCACACCAGGGAAAGACAAATGCACTTCAGTGGTGGAAGGTTCAGCAGGTCACTCCCATCCTAATTTTGCAGAAGGACACAACAATGTACATTCAAACAAAGCTGCTGTAGCAGGAGGCCAAGTGCTACAGAACAGAATCAGCTCAGAGCCATGGACAGACTTCTCCTCTCCATCCTCCCTGCCATGGCTGGAATAAACAGAATTTAGTGTTGCAATCATCTCTCATCATGGGCTGCACATATCCTGTACCATTACTAGCATATTCCATAGGCCTTGCATCCCTCTTTCCCTTCTCTAAACTTTTAACCATCTTTTAGTTTATAAATAACATCTAAGTTCACATTTCAAAAGCATGCAGCCTCTTGGCCTCTATAAAATCTCCAAGAAATCACCTTTACTTCCCACAATGTAGATCCAGAGCATCCAAAGTCTGTTTGCTTGTTATATTAATAGAATTCAGAAAATTGCTCTACAACATTCCTAAAAAAGAGAATCAGCCAAAGTTAGACTTGGCATCTGCACAAGTCTCAGTTATTTTTTGGAATACTTTGACAACACTCTTATGTTATTGTCTCTGGGTTCATTTTTCTGTTCATGTATTCCCCAAAGAAGGAAAGAATGGTATTCCTGTTCTCTGAATAAGGACACATCTTGCTTGTCAGAGATTTCATTATTTATTTTCCCCTCTCTGTCTTGAATTGTTGGATCTTCAGATCAGGAGGTTTCAGGTCTTTCTAAATCTTGCTCCTCAGAGAAAGTCATCCTAAGTGCTTCAAATAAAAAACAAGAACAGAGTTTTACCTGCAGAGCAGACACCTTCAATTATTGTCCTTTCAGCTGGTTACTGCAAGGAGAGTGTTTGAAGAGCACAGAAAACCTGCTAGGTTCCTAAACCTGATTTAGTAACACAGAAAATCTGAGCTGCTCAGTGCTGGCAGAGCCAGTGTGGCAAAGCCCCAGCTCCACAGGCTCCACTTGGCCTCACCTGGGTGCACCTGGGGACAAAATAAAGGTGTAGGATGAATGAGGCGACTCCTCCAAAGCTGCTTCTGAAGGAACCCTGCAGTCAATTGAGAACATTTTCATTTTCTTTCTTCCATTTGATCTCCTCAGCAACATATTTTTCATATTATTCCTCACATTTTACTTCCATCTGGTTTCAGCTTTTGATTAGAAACTTGGAAGCTCAGCCTTAACAGCTCAGTGCAGAGACCTGAGCTGCTTCCAGCCATATTCCTCCTTGGAGGATCTTAACTCAGCCGTATGGTTCTTTTTACTGAGCCTGAGTTACTATTACCCTCAGTAAATAGTTTGCAACTCTTGGAAAGAGCAAAGACTCTTGCAAACAGAGGAGGGGTTTGTTATCCTGGAAGAAACAAAACCTGCAAGACAGATGATGCTGATTGAAAAATATTTGCTATGCAAAGTGGCATTTATAGGGAAGCTCCAAATTGCCAGGTTTATCAGACAGGGCTTAACACACATTTAAATGTTGGTCGAGATCTCACCAGGAATACAGGACCATGAGTACCCTGATATCTGAGCTCAGCCCACAATTCACTCCAGCCACACAAAACTGATGGGGAAGTTTTTTGCTCAGAAAAAAAAAAAAAAAATTAAAATGTTCAATAATAAGTATTGTTTTGATGGGGTCGTAAAATTGAAGAACTACAGAATGGTTTGGGCTGGAAGGGAACTTAAAGCTCATCCTGTTCCACCTCTGCCATGGGCAGGGACACCTTCCACGGTCCCAGGTTGCTCCAAGCCACATCCAGCCTGGCCTGGGACAATTCCAGGGGTCCAGGGGCAGCCACAGCTGCTCTGGGCACCCTGTCCCAGGGCCTGCCCACCCTCACAGGGAACAATTCTTTCCCAACATCTGATCTAAACCCACCCTATCCATGTCCCTCTCTCTGCAGGATCAGGAGAAGCTGGCAGTCATCAGGTCAGGAAGGGTTGGTGGATGGTCCCATTTTTACACTAAAAAAACCCAGTTTTTTACCTTAAAAGCATTAAAGCATCCTGAGCCAGAACAAATCTGTGTCTCCCCAAGTGTTTGCAACAGGGCACGACTGTGACACGCGACCTGCAGGCACAAGAACACCCAGGAGATGTGGGTGGAAAGAAAAAAGATTTGTGAATGGTGACACTCCCACATCACCTCAATTCCAGCAGAAGTGCTTAATTCTCAAGGACCTGTGAAAGTCACAGAAGAAAGCCAGATATAACCAACATCAGAGGCGCCAGAAATCCTGTGATTTCCAACCAGCAACTTTGCAAGGCATCCTTAATCACCACAAGCATCCATGAGATGTTCCCTACCTGGCCTGCAAGTGCAGGGCAGGGCTGGAAAAAAGAAATTCAGATACTGACTGCAAGAATCAAGGAAATGGGTTCAGACTTCCCCCATTTCTGAGCAATCAAACAAGACAGCCAAAGAAAGACAGAAAACAGGATTCTAATCACAAAGCTATGAAGGAGCAAGTTTCCAGATTCATCCAGCTTTTGTCACTTGGATATTTTCCCCCTACATTCTAAGCTTTTTTCCTACATTCTGATACCACCTCATCTGGGCTGTGCTTTTATATTACTCTTTGCAGTATTTGCAGAGTTCACAGTGAAGACTGAAGACATATGTAGGACATATGCAGGAGATATCCTAGAATGATCTCATGTTTACAGCTTCAAGAGGGATCAGAGAGCTGAAAGTTGGTCTGGGTTGTCCCCTAGTGGTGCCCACCTTTCCTGGAGAGCAGAACCCCAGAGGGACTGTGAGTGATGATTGTCATGGTCACCCCCAAACTGGGACCTGTCCACATTAACCTCCTCCCCTGCAGCATTTTCTGCTCAGCTCAGATATTTGGGGAAAATCGCCCAAATTCCTCAGTGCAGACCTTACCTGGCCATTTGCTCCCAGTGCTGCCCCTGTGATGATGATTATTCCTACACAGATCCATGATCTTCAGTGCTATGGTGAAGTTATAGCAGCTCCTTTAGAGATTTTCCCCAGTCTGTCATTTATAATTCGAGTTCTGTCCTCCCCAGTTCTGGCAGCATTTTACAGCTTTGTTGTCATTCATAAATTTCTGACAGAGCTCCCATTACATTATCGAGGTCATGTAAAAGAAAATATTGGCCAACACAACATCACCCAACTTCACTTGATAGGCATTAAGAAGCACAGGGAAGTGGTACAGGTTGTATTACCAAACACATCCATGGAAAAAGACTGACTTCCAGAAAATTCTCACAGACCTTTACTCACATTTATCTTGTTTTCTTCAGCCACACATCTCAGAGAAACAACTCCATATCTAAAATCTGATATTTCAGTGCTGCTTTTTCAGTAACAGGTCAAAATTCTGAGTTGCCAAATTCTGTTGCCAACTCTGCCCATGCACTATTTTTAAAATTTACCTCTTGTCCAAATCAAGTCATACAGCATCACACAGGCTTTCCTCCTGCATGTTTCTCCATGCTCAGAGCACTGTTTTGTAATTTAATTGGAAGGTTGGCAGTTCCAGACATCCTAAATCTCTACACAGTCATCTCCTCCATGTTTGACCTCAGAACTGAGGGGCTCCTGTGCTTTTACCAAGAGCTTTGGACCCAGGGGAGAGGTTTTTGTTCTCATTCCCTCTTTTCTGCCTCAATCATCCTCCAGCTCCATATGCATCCCAGCAGTTTGGGTCAGACTCACACTTATTGTCCATTGTTCTGTTATTCTTCCTCACTTCTCTTTTCCTTTTTATATTTTGAGTCCTCTCTGGTGCAATTTCAGCTGTTTTGCTAAGAAAGCTCCTGTCAGGCCACACATGCAGCAGCACAGGAAACCCAGAAGAAACTGTGGTATTAAGTGGCTTAAGTGCAATTAACTGAAGGATTGTCATGGAAACAATCTAATTTAAGCTAAAGAACAAAGTCATTAGCCTCAGACTTTCACTGAACTTTCATTTCTGTTCTCTATTCCATGCAAAAACACTCAGGAAAGAGGGAGCTCACCCAAAACTTCAAGTCATGGTATTTGCTTAAAAAAACCCCTCCAACATAAAATTAATTTAAAAACTCAAAAACAACTAAATATATTTGCAAAACCTCCACTCAGCAGAAGGAAAGTAATTTCTTCTTATTCCAGGCATAGAAAGCTCCTTCTAGGGAGGTAAAATTTATTCAGTTTTAAAGGATATGCTCCTTTTAGACAGACAAGTTCTCCTGTACCCAGCACTGTTATCATTCAGGAGGCTACTACAGAATAACTCTTTTTATTACCTATGTGCCCTAAATTCTGATTATTTTAAAACTGCAAAAAAATCCCCTTCCAGATACTTCAAAGAGGAGCTTTACAAAGTGGTAAAAATTGGAGGATCTGGGTGCTCCGTGTTTCTAGTGGTGTGCTCTTACGCCATAAATATCCAGGATATACATGGAAAGCATGGAAGGATTAGATCAATATATCAGTAGTAAAAACCAGATCTGTGTCTCCATCCACTCCATCCCACTCAGCTTTTGAATTAACCTCATTAACACGTTCCAAGCATTACCCAATAGCGCTCCAAAAAAAGCAAATCCAGCATCTGTCACAAGACATCTTGCCCTTGCCTCATGCACAGGGATGGAAATGCTCCTGCCTCGCTCCGTGCCTCCTTGCTCCTGGAGCCAGATCAAAAGAGCACACCTGGCATGTAGAATGGAATGTAGAGAGGTCTGGGGTGGCTCCTGGATCCTGTGAGGGCTTGTCCAGCTCTCCCAAGGCTTTTTCCTCTGCACAGAGCTTGTCCTCGCTGCAAGGACGTGCTGCACGTGTCAGCCTGTCAACAAACGTGCCCTACCTCACTGCTGGGAGCAGGAAAACTCCCACTGTGCCTGGATTCTCGTGAGGAAGCATGTCCTGAAAGGCAGAATTGGTAGGACAGCAATCCAACTGGAGTTTTTTTAAGAGTTGCTGCAGGTGGGGGTCTCATGAGGGCACAGGAAAGGGAAAGATAAGAGGCTGAGGAACAGCAAACACAGACAGAAAGGTCACAAAACTGGCCAGCAATTCCCTGTGACTGGGGGAGTGTGATCCACAGAAAATGGGTGTTCCACAGTAGATACAAAGAGAGTCCATGTTCTTCATCAGAAACCTGACTTACCAGAAAGTCTGTAAATTGCCCAGAAATTTAATTGCAGCTCGCAGCTTTGTTTCAGCGATGACAGACTGAAGTTGCTGCGAGCTGGAGTTTGGTTGTGCCTGTCAGGGCAAAAGGAGAATTGTTTGAAACTCAGTCATTCCAGTGCCTCCTGCTTCAGAGGCAGCCAGTTCTTGAGCAGAGTTTGTTTTATGAACACATCATGGTCATGTGCAGGAAATGAATTGTCAGTGGGGCTGTGCAGCAGCACCTGAGCCCACTGGGCTCTGCACAGGCAAGGAAGGTGTCCAGGAGCTGCTCTGCCAGGGCTGGGCTCCAGGACCTTGTAACATGGGGTCCAGCACCAAAGGTAGGGAGGCCTTGATCCCTGAGAGATCAGAGAATCATGGAATCATTCAGCTGGAGAAGCGTTTTAGGATTATCAAGTCCAGCCATTCCCCCAGCACTGCTCTGCTCACCACTAACCCCTGTCCCCAGGTGCCACATCCACATCACTTTGGAACACTTGCAGGGATGGTGACTCCACCACTGTGGAGGGTCTGATCAGTCTTTCAGTGAAAATACGTTCCCCAATATGCAATCTAAACCTCCCCTGGCACTGTTTGGGCCATTCCCTCTCCTCCTGTCCCTGTGCCCTGTTCTCAGAGCCCGACCCCTCCAGCTGTCCCCTCCTGTCAGGGAGTTGTGCAGAGCCAGAAATTCCCCCTGAGCCTCCTTTTCTCCAGCTAAACACACTCAAACTTCTGTGGGTGTCTTCCACAAGATGAACATTTTCATTTCTTTTAACCAAACCTTTGAAAGTGGGTTATAAGCAGTGGGGTCTTCACTACATTCCTAGCCTTCAGTATTTATTGTGGATACTTTACAGAAAGGCTGTTGAGTGCTGTTGGTTCCATTCCCACAAAATCAATCATTTTAGGGCATCATACTCCAAATGGGGACAGGACAGGAGCAAGACCATTACAATGAGAGCATAGAGCAGCTCAGCTCTCCTGGCATTTCTCTGCTTGAATCTAGATTTTCTTTGAAACTCTCAAAGTATCCCACATTTCTGTGGTTGATCCATGTACAAAGATAAAACACTATTGCAATCAATCAGCAATTTTTACATTATTTCCTCCTAATTGCTTACAGTACCTACAAGTAAAATTTAGATCTGGAAATTCACACCTATTCCCCAACATTTGGATGTTGAGGGAAATCACTGATTGTGCTACCAACCTGATATTGATAAATCCTGATAATTCCCATGTTCAATTCAGTCCACTGCTGCTCCTGGATAAGCATCCTACTACTCTGACCTTTATCTACTCGAGAAGAAGCAGCTCAAGTGCCCTCTAGTGTGGTTTCAGAACATCCAGTCCATGCTTTTCCCAAGATTTTGGTATGAAATTAGAGGGTTTGTCTTTGGTTTGAAGCATTTCTATAGATCCATAGAATTTCATTACTTAAGTGACTGTAAAACAGGTCGACAGCAAAATTGATAGTGATTGTGATTTTTTAATAAAATTGCTGAATGATAATTATGGCTACTTTCACTTTATCCCCAAAATAGCAAAATTTACTCAACATGTCTGATATTTTCATGACCACTATATCTGTTTGTGGAGTGTTGCTGTTATTGGATTGTTTTTCTCAATATAAAAGGGTTTGGAGCATCACCATTCTACCAAAAAAAAAAAAAAAAAAAAAAAAAAAAAGGGTACTTCTATTTACTTCTCCAGTTTCTTGTAAGCCCAAACTTTTAGTACATATTTATCAAAGTCGATTTCATTTTTCTACCTCCTGCATTTTTTTAGCAGCTCCAACAAACATTCCCTGAACTGCTCAAGAGATTCTTAGTGCTCCATTTGAATTACTTTCCTAGCTGATTCAACCCAAAGAAATTTGGCCCTTCTAAAGCTGTTCACAGTATGAATAATGAACGTGCTGAGATCATCTCAGAGCACATGTTTCTGGAAGCTTTCCTGGCTGGGCTGCACAGGCTTTGAAATAAGCTTCCTGTTTTAGCTAATTCTGATTTAGCTCCAGTCGTGTGCGCACCATGTGAGCGAACAGACTCAGGCACCAAATGGATTTGTTTTTTCCAGACTGAAGGTGGAAATGGGAAGAGCACAGACTGGGGGGGCTGATATTGTTTCAGACATCTTGCATAGTAGTGAAATTCTCAGAGCTGACTCGAAAGAAATGCCAGAGAAATAAATGTATGTTCTGGTACCACCAGTGGCCTGTCCTCTTGATGGGCAGATGCCAGTAAATGCTAAAGGAAACAGCTCAGGAATGTAAGGGTTGGAATAGGAGGAGCACATTCCCAGTTTGGCCTGCTGGAATTCAGTGATGTTTGTTTTAAGATCAGAAGAAGAAAATTTAGAGTAAGAATAATGGGGATAAGGGCCGGCTGAGCTGTGGGATGGTTTCAAAGGAAGAGTCCTGTCCCTTGGCTCGTGGTTACACAGATCGGAGCACTGCAAATGGCTCTCTCCAATTCTCCTCTGCACTTCACAGCCAGGCACCAAGACTCCAATACCTTTCCCCTAATTTTTCCTAAACACTTAATCCTACTCCACTCTTAACAGCCTTTTCTATTACTCCTTAGACCTGGGAAAATAGAGAAGTCTATTTAAAACACTGGCAAGTTTCCAAGCAGCAGCAGCAGCTGTGCTCAGATCGGCTCTCCCTGATGGAAATTTTCTCTTCTTGTACCCAAACAGCATCACACCACAATCACACCAATGTATTTCCTTCAAGTGTTCCAGGCAGAAGCAGAAGAGCAGCACTCGTGTGAATGGGACAGAAAATGAGATTCTCCCATGACTGAAATAGGGATCCATGTGAAATAAGAATCATGTTCGTGTAGTGCCATGCTTTTCCTTTCCACACCTGCAAATATTTTTCCACACTGCAAATATTTTAATAGTCCTGATGAGTGTTTCTTACAGGGGTTAATAGGAACTGAGGAAGGGGAGGAGATTTATAAAACTCAGCGAAGTTTTCTGTAGTTAACAAGCAATAAATATTGATTTAAAACATGGGGTGATTTGGCTTAGCATGAAAATAGATACTTTGGTCTTAGTGACAGGTTCTTGAGATAAACATCAGTCACTATTAGCATCTGATTTCAGTCTTAAGTCAAATGTACTTGACTTTTCTACCCAGATTCACAAACAGTTAAACACCTTTATGAGTTGCCAAATATGTCTGAATTAGTCTGAGTACATTTGCTCTGGAAGGACATTTTGTACCTCTCTGACATGCAGTTACAGATGCAAAGGTTTTGTATAAATAGCACAAGAATAGCTTTGGATACATAATTTTTAAAAGTTCCCCCTCTTCTCAGTTCCTCTGCTTTCTATAAAATTTCCATGGAAGATGGAAGACTCAGCAGCATTTCTGTTTATTTGAGAAGCAACCATTCACACAACAAAGTTCATTTTGGACTTTTGCCTTGCAAAAGTATGTTTTGTCCTTGCAAAGGAGTAACTTGACGTAAAATTCAGAAAAGCTCTTTGTACTCTTCAGTCATTGACTGAGATTCTGTCCTGAGCAGCAGCACATCTTGCAGGGATAATTTTACATTTAATCAGTGCTGAGGCTCTGGACCCCAAAGTTTCCCCAACACTGATGGTGGATATGAAGGAGCTGAGTTAAAACCATTGATTTCAAGGGGCAGCCCAGCAAAGAAATTTACTCCTGGAGTGAGGAGGAGGAGCAGGAGAAAGGCACTGCTGCTGCCAGTTTGAGTGGAGCCCTTGCCATCCTGTAGCTGCAGACAAGACAAAATAAATAGCAGAGAAATCTTCCCCAAAAAATTAACAAAAGCATTTATCATAAACATGTTGTACTGATGATTTCTTTGAACAGAAACCAAAACTTCCCTCAGATAACTGAATGCTGTGTCCAAATATTCTTCTGATACAACACAGGCAGAGTTTTTCTGTGCCAAGAGAAAATCACATTTAATAGTAAGGGCAGAGCAGGCAGCATGGTGGTGCCCCAGATATAACAATAACCAAATGTTAATAATAATGAAGCTTTTAAACTGCATAGTGTTATTTGTCAGTTTGTTTTAAAAGCTGCCCTTCCTGATGGAAAGCCATCAATATTCAGAGAAATCGGAAAATAAATGGCTTTCTAGGCTTCTTCAGTTCCCTTGTTCTCTCCTGTTTAACCAACAAACAAATTTGCATTCTTAAAGGCCACAAAGGTGTTCAGATTTCCCTTTGCCTTGGGTGTCAGGGAGTATTTCTCTGTGATACTGAGCACCTGCTACAGTTCAGACATCTGCTGCTGCTGCTGTCCTTACACTGAAACTTGAAAAAATGCCTCAGCCTCCATCAGTTCCCAGCTTAAAGCAGTTTTGTGGAAGCAGACACTTGTCTATAAGGATCTCTGCTGTCTGCTGGGTACCCTCTTCACCATCACTACGGGATACAAACCCTGCAAGTGCCACTCAGCTCCTGCTGTCAGTGAAATCCTCGTCTCCTGCCAGCTGGAGGCAGCTCTGAACTGCAGCCAGGCTCTGCTGGAGAGAGCTCACCCAGCAAGGCATCTCTGCCTCCCCGGGAGCTGACCCTGCTCCCAGACCTCACTGGTGGAACTGGTATTTCTCATGGTGTTGCAAATGAGCCCAGTCCCCGATGGCAGTCCAGCGAAAGCAGAGAGGACGTGGCACGTTTCACCACTCACTTCTCTGATTTCACATTCCAGCCACGATGCATTTTTGAAGGACCACAGAAATGTGCAGTTTAAAACCTGTCTAGTAAACTTCCTTGATCCTGAGGCATAAGCTTTGAATTTGGGTAACTTTCTTTTTTTCCACTGCCCTTTGGAGCAGTTTCCTTTTCCTACTTGGCTCAAACAATTTTTGAGTAAAGACAGCAGCGACAGCAGCAACAGCTTGTTCCCTCCTGTGATGCAGATTGTGAGTCAGGGCCTTTGGGACCTCTGTGCTGACTGCATGAAATTCCACGTGCCCCCAGAGGATTGCCCCAGGGGTATTCCTGGAATGGCTGACAATGTTTGGAGCTCTGTACAGCACCCTGGCTTTCTGCTGTTGCTACTTTCCAGGCTGAGGGCAGAGCTGCACGCCCTCCTCTAGCTCCTAGAATCATTAAGGCTGGAAAAGATGATGGAATACTGCTCAGAGATTAGCAGAGCTTTTTAATAGGCTTTCTGTAATAAACAGTCCCAGAGCACTATGAAATAAGTCACTCTTAGAACCTTTTATATGTATTAGATTTTAATTCCTTAAAGAGAACGACAGATTATATGGGAGTAAACCACAGGGCTGAGCTAGGACAAGACTCAAGAACTTACAGTTCTGGGATGACTCCAGTGGCCCAATCTCTACAGAAAATCTCCACTCCACACTGGTTGTGATACATTCCCCTGGACCTGTGGAAGCCTCCTGAGCCCAGAGGCAATGGGCACACAGCAGTTCTGGAAAAACAGCCTTTTCCTCTGTCACTGGGCATGGAGAGCAGACAGTGTCTCAAGGTGTTCAGTCTGTGAGAATGAGGATTAGAGTGTCAATCCTTCTCACTGGGAAGGCTGTAAATACAGGAGAAATATCCACGTGCAAGTAGGGACCCCCTTCTGGGAACTGCTCCCAGTGTAATCCACAGCAGAGACTCTTTGGCCTGGGGAAAATAAATTAATCCCTGTCCAGCTGTCCCAGACCCCCTGTGACTCATCATGGAATCAGTTCCATACCTCATTTTCCATGCTGACCCAAACAGCCAGATTAGCTCAAAAAGACCTCAGCCATCACACGTAACAGAAGAATTCCTTCTAATTAAACTTGAGCAAGAGTTCTGATAACCTGTTTTTCCTTAGCGTTTTTCACAGTTTGACAGATCATGTTATTATCTTCTAGGCCAGGTTTCCTGGGAAACAAAGCATCTTCTTACTTTTCTAATCCTTCCAGGGAAATGATGCCAAATTAAAATATTTCATGAGCATTCATTACATTTTGTCAGAGATGGTTCATGGATAAATCAACGTCAACTGCCCAGAATGTGCTACTGATTAATGGAGAGCAGAAACAACTAAGCTTGCTTTTTCAAAGTCTACTTCATGTCCAGAGGCAACCAGAGACAAAAGTTTCTCTCTGGCAGTTCTGTGTTTTGGTCAAGGAAACTCCACTGCTGAGAATGGGATGTTGCTACAGCAAAAATGTGTGAAAGGGGCTCTTCCCATGGACACAAACTGCAGCTCTTACCACATCACAGAATCCCAGAATGATTTGGGCAGGAAAGAGCCTTAATACCACCCTCCTTCAACCCCTGCCATGGGCAGGGACACCTTCCACTACCCCAGGTTGCTCCAAGCCCTCTCCAACCTGGCCTTGGACACTTCCAGAGATCCAGGGGCAGCCACAGCTGCTCTGGGCACCTTGTGCCAGGGCCACCCTTCCCTCACAGGGAACAATTCCTTCCCAATATCCCACCTAACCCTGCCCTCTGGCAGTGGGAAGCCATTCTCTCTTGTCCTGTCATTCCAGGACCTTGTCTCTCTCCACCTTTCTTGTCCAGCCCTTCAGTTCCTGGAAGGCCACAATGAGGTCACCCCAAAGCTTCTCTTCCCCAGGCTGAATAATCGCAATTTCCCAGCCTTTCCTCCCAGCAGAGCTGCTCCACCCCTCTGATAACCCTGGTGCCTCCTCTGGCCTGGCTGCAGCAGCTCCAGGTCCCTCCTGTGCTGGCCCCAGGGCTGGGGCAGCTCTGCAGGTGGGGTCTCACCTGAGCAGGACACAGATGCTAAACTGTGATATGGAAGCTCCTTTCCCTCAGCAAGGGAAGATTTAGTGGGAATGGTCCTTTGGAACACTCACATCTTAGAGGCTGTGCAGGCTGTGCCTGTTACAAGAGCCTGCAAACCAGGTCCTTCTCTGTTCCTGCCCACCAAAATCACACACACAGTGATCTTCTGTCAGGCACCACTCACCTGCACTTTGCAGAGAGACTCAGCAGGAAGAGCTGCTGAATCCAAGTGGGATTGTGCAGCTCACATCTGCCTGAGAAGAGAGAAACCAGGCCCAAGAAGCAAAAAGAATCTGCAAGGACAGAATATAACTAGTAATTGAATGAGCCCCTCTCATTTGTTTAGTGGAGAGCTGGGAGAGGACTCGAAACACCAAGCTGAGAGTGGGAAAGGCTTGTTGGAACAAAAGAGAAAAGAAAACTTGGTACTCCTCTATCTTCCTTCCCACTTTGGCCTTTAAGGGGTTATGCTAGAAATAATATCCAGATCATGCTTGCTGTAGAAATGACAGGATTCTGGGATTTTACACCCTTGCAATGCATTTTCTGAGAAGCAGCTTTCAGAGACAGGCCGGGATTTGAAGCACAGCATATTCTGAACACTCCTGAAAAAAGAAAACAAGGCCAGTGCATTTGCCAGGGCATCCAAGCAGTTCTCAAGAGCCCTGGATGAGCTTTGCAGACTGACCCAGCATGCAAGTGCCTGATGCAAAACAAGTAAATATATCAAAAAACATTTAAAAGCGTGGAAGGAAACAAAGGAGCAGACGATTTGCCCAGACACTTGGAGAAGTGCAATCCCTTCTGACCTCCTTTGTATTCCAGTGAGCAATTCCTGAGCTGCATTCAGAGACAGAGACAAAGTTGCCAGGCCCAGAATTCCGGCAATTACTCAGTGGAAATGGAAACAGCAACAGAGACGCCAAAGGTATGATGCAAGTTTCATTGTCCCTGGAAGAATGAGAGTCCAGTATGGGTTTGGGTCTGTTTGCTTGGAATTTAAAATCAGTTGTAGTTCCACATAAATTAAATATTTAAGTCAGGGAATAAGATTATTTTTATTAAGGAAGCTCCTCCTCACTCCTTGGCCGATGTTTCTCTGAAGGGCTATTTTGGACTTTGAACAGGGAATTTGAGCTTATCATGCATAGAAGCAGCTGAGAAACAGGAAACAGATAGGACAAGGGGGAATGGCTTTAAGCTGCCAAAAGGCAGGGTTAGATGGGATATTGGGGTTAAATCCTTCCCTGTGAGGGTGGGGAGGCCCTGGCACAGGGTGCCCAGAGAAGGTGTGGCTGCTCCATTCCTGGAAGTGTCCAAGGCCAGGTTGGATGGAGCTTGGAGCAGCCTGGGACAGGGGAAGGTGTCTCTGCTCATGGCAGGAGGTGGCACTGGGGGGGCCTTAAGGTCCCTTCCAACCCAAACCATTCTATAATTTTATTATTTAATTCTGAACAATCCTCTGCAGAGCTAAGAAACACTCAGAGGAGTTTTACTGTTCATAAAGCATAAAATTGGATTGTAAACCACTTAGGAAACAGTCAAACACCGGAAAGAAAAAAAGAATATTGTGCTCTCCTGATATCTGAAAGGTTAATGAGTTACCAGAGAACCATTTGGAACACTGAAAAACAGAGGAAGGGTAGGTCAGATCTGGAAGGAAAACGGTAAAATTCATCCCCTCCCTCATCCAAATACATTTTTAAATATTTTAATTCTCAAGTCAGGATTATATTTATGGGAATAATAATTCAGGCTTTCTTCTTGTAATTGAAATTAAACAGCACTTGCTCTAGCAATGACAGTTTCTTATCCATCTGTCACCACAAGTACAAATAATTCCATGTGTTTAGCAGTATCTGAACACCTAGTGCTACAGTTGGATAACATTTCCCTGAAAAGTTTCCTAGCATGGTCTGCAACCAGAAAATAACCAAAACCAAATAGTATTTGCCCCAGGATCTGCATAATTTAAATCTAACTGCAAAGAATTTGCCAGACTTGAAGCCTGTTACAAATATCCACATGCTTGTTTCATCTAAGAGCCCCAGGGAGAAAAGACACTTTGATAACAGAAGGGTCTTTCATATAAAAAGCAATAAAATCCATGGATTTTGAAGGGGGGCATGTTCAAGGTGGAAATGTCACTTTTCCCAGCAAACAGGACTAACTGCAGAAGCTCATGGAATAATACAAGCAGATGCCTCCTTCACAATGTGATAATCCTACTGACAAAAATTCAGCGCCTCTCTTCTTCCCTTGATGGTATTGATTTGTTCCAAATAGACTACAAAATGAAAACACTACTGATCTTTGGCATGACCAGTGCCCAAACGTCTGGCACAACCACAACCGGATCTGGGCGCATCCCAACCCCAACCTCTTTGCTGCCAGTGAGCCCCAAAATTCCAGCTGGGAGCCCCAAAATTTGGGCTGAGGGCTCCGAAATTCCAGCTGGGATACCCCAAAATAACCTCAGAAATGCCAGATTTCTCCAAGAACTCAAATTCCAGACGGGAGTCCCAAAGTTGCAGCTGGGATACCCCAAAATTCCAGCTAGAATATGCCAAAATTCCAGCTGGAAATCCCGAAAATCCAGCTGAGATACCCCGAAATACCCTCAGGAACATCAGATTTCCCCAAGAACTCAAATTCCAGCCGTGAGTCCCAAAATTCCGGCTGGGATACCCCAAAATTCCAGCTGGAATACTAAAAAAAATCTGGCTGGAAATACCATGAAATTACAGCCAGGAGCCACAAACTTCCAGCTGGGATACCCCGAAATACTATCAGGAGCACCAGATTTCCCCAGAAACTCAAATTCCAGCTGAGAGTCCCAAAATTCCGGCTAGGATACCCCAAAATACCCTGAGGAATGTCAGATTTCCCTAGGAACTCAAATTGCAGCTGGGAGTCCCAAAATTCCGGCTGGGATACCCCAAAAATCCGGCTGGAAATACTCCGAAATTCCAGCTGGGAATCCCAGAACTCCGGTTCGGTTTATCCCCAAACCCCCCGGACCAGCTGGGAGCCCCGTGGCGATCACCGGGAGCCCTGTGGCCATCAGGAGGAGCCCTGTGGCGATGAGGAGGAGCCCTGAGCCCATCAGGAGCAGCCCTGTGGCCATCAGGAGGAGCCCTGTGGCGATGAGGAGGAGCCCTGAGCCCATCAGGAGCAGCCCTGTGGCCATCAGGAGGAGCCCTGTGGCGATGAGGAGGAGCCCTGAGGCGATCAGGAGCAGCCCTGTGGCCATCAGGAGGAGCCCTGAGCCCATCAGGAGCAGCCCTGTGGCCATCAGGAGGAGCCCTGTGGCGATGAGGAGGAGCCCTGAGCCCATCAGGAGCAGCCCTGTGGCGATCAGGAGCCGCCCTGTGGCGATCAGGAGGAGCCCTGAGGCCATCAGGAGCAGCCCTGTGGCGATCAGGAGCAGCCCTGAGGCCATCAGGAGCAGCCCTGAGCCCATCAGGAGCAGCCCTGTGGCGATGAGGAGCAGCCCTGTGGCGATCAGGAGGAGCCCTGAGGCCATCAGGAGCAGCCCTGTGGCGCTCACCGCCGCCCTCACCGTGGCGGGATGAGGCGGGAGCGATGGGCTCTCCCAGCCGGCAGGGGGCGCTGCCGCCCGCGCCGTGAGGGCCCGAGCGGGACGGGCCGGCCCTTGGCGGGGTGAGGGACATCGTGCCCTGCACAGACACCCCAAAACCCGCCCTGGGCACCCCTGGAGCACTGTCCGAACGCTCCTGAAGCCTCAGGGCAGTGCCCATTCCCTGCGGAGCCTGAGCAGAGCCCAGCATCCTCTGGGGATAGAACCTTTCCCTGATCTCCAGCCTGACCCTGCCCTGACCCAGCTCCAGCCCTGTCCTTGTCCCAGGGATCGGAGCTGTCCCTCCGCTGTCCCTCGGGAGGAGCTGCAGCCCGCGACGAGCTCTGAGCTCAGCCTCGTTCATGCTGAACAAACCAAGTGCCCTCAGCTGCTCCTCGCCTGTCCCCTCCAGACCCTTCACCGTCCTCTTGTCCCTCCTTCGGACGCTCTCCAACAACTTTATATCCTTCTCCTGCCGTGCCACCCCCAACCGACCCCAGCGCTAGAGGCGAGGCGGGACAATCCCTCTCCCACCCAGGCTGTGATGCCGTGGCCCCAGGACAGCGATGTCCCTCCTGGCTCCAGGGCACACCGACTCACATCCAGCCTGCCGTGGCCAGCAGCCCCAGTGCCTTCCCACGGCACTGTTATCCAAAGTCTCATTCCCCGGGGTACGGGGACAGGGACAGGGACAGGGACAGGGACAGGGACAGGGACAGGGACAGGGACAGGTACAGCCAGGGTTAACAGCTCCTGCAACTCCTCAGGTGCAGAATTCAGCACTGGCCCTTGTTAAACTCCTCGTGGTCGGGGACTGCCCAGCCCACACATTTATCAAGATCTCTCTGCCTCCGAGGGAGTCAAAAGCTCTTCCCAGTTCCGTGTTGTCAGCAGAATTCCTCAGTATCCCTCTGAGGGATGATCCTCATCCTGATCCGAGTAATTTATGAAGACATTGCAGCCCTAAAACCGAGCCCAGCTGAGCCGCACCGGTGACTTTTTGCCAGCCTCATGCAGCCCCTGTGCCCCCAGCCCTGCCTGAACCGCCCGGGCACCCGAACCTGTGTGAGCCAGAGGAAACTTGAGGTGACTCTTGGAAGTGCCAAGAACCACGCGCTGAAAAGCAGCACCTTGGGATTAATTCACTGCAAGAATTACGTGGGAAGGAGACCTACTACTTATGAAGGTTGGATGCTCCCATTCCTACACTTTTAGAGAAAATCAGCATGGAAATTAGCAGAGAAATAGAGAAGCCTAATAAAAGATTTTAAAAAAACCACCTGCTTATGTTGCCATCACAATGCAAGGCAAAACCACTCCCTCATTCTTTTCCTGCTTCAAATGTATCAGAGGATAATGAAGACTTTTGCTACTGTTTGATGTATGTCACTGTCATGGAGTTATTTTGATTATTCAAATGCATTCATGCTTTTGTGATTTTAGAAGGAATACACTGGACCTGGTAGGTCAACACTATCTAGTGGAGCATCATGGAAGAAAAAACAAAGGGAAATTGTGGGGTTTATAAGTTATAAGGTAGATTCAATGTTTCTTTAGAAAAACCCAAACAACTAAACGAATAAAGTGTACTTCATTACGAATGGAATAAGGTATTCTTAATTAAACTCTGTCATTGCAATTCAGATAAACTTAGGATTTTTTTTTCCTTTTTTTTTTTTTTTTTTTTTTTTGGGGGGGGTGGGGGATTATTTTTCAAAAATGTGGCCAGGCTTTAACGGAACCGAAAATGAAGAGCAAAGTGGGTGAAAAAGGAAACCACCTCCAACATGCTTTCGTATTATTGCATCATTAGATGAGTGTGATTTGAAGTAACGACACCAAACAACTTTTCCCACACATTTTTGCATGGTTTCCATACACACCTCAGGGAAAATTTATGCATAACCTGAAAATAAGTAGAACTCTACAGTTATGACTAGGGAACAAACTAAAATAAATAAGAAATATGTCCTTTATTCATTAAACAAGGAGAGGAAATGTTTAAAGTAGAAACCCCACTTTTCCACAGACTCAACCTTAACTCGTGCTCCCGTCAAAGCCCCGCAGGCAACTTTGGACTCAGAGTTCCTGGAGACCTCGAAGAAGAAGCTGAAAAAAATATCACGAGATGGAAAAGCTGTAAGATTTTGACAGCAGAGTCAGCATTTTGGGTCAAATTAGAGACCAAATTAATGATTAGAAAATGAGCTTGAAGGGGCTCTTAGCTATAGCTATGAAGCAAGACAGGTTTAACGACATCACATTCTTCATCCTGCGTGTAAGTTTGCGGGCAGCATCTCTGAGCGGGGCGCCCAGAGGGATTCCACCGAGCGCACGGGTCAAGAGCAGCAGCGGCCCCGCCCGTGCCCCGCCCGGCAGCCGCAGGAACCCCCGGGCACGGCGCCGGGCACAGAGTCCGCCCCGGGGCGGGCCCAGGTCGGCGGATCCGCCCGGCCCCGCACCTGCCCCCGGGGCCGCCCCGCAGGACTCGGGCCGAGCCGCCTCGGGAGCTGCTGCCGGAGCCGGCGCCCGCCATGGGCGTGGGCTATGGAGGGATGCGCTGCATCAAGATCCTGCTCTTCATCTTCAACCTGACCTTCTGGGTGAGCGCCGCGCCGGGCGGAGCGGGGCCGGCCGGGGCAGGGGCACCTGCTGCGGGTGTCCGGGGTGTCCGGGGTGCCGGGGGTGCCAGGGGTGCCCGGGGTCCGGGGGATGGCACGGGCACGGCTCTCTCCGGGCACGGCTCTCTCCGGGCAGCCCCGCCGGGATCGCCTGCCCGAGCTGAGGCTGCGGGAGCGCCCGGCCAGCGCTCCCGGCTTCTGCTCGCTGCTAGGGAGATACAGCTCTGCCTGGGAAAGCACCGGCTCGGTGTAAGATGACATTGCTGAGCAGAGACAGCATCTGTCTAAACTGATCATTTAAAGTAGCGATCATTTCCCCGGCAACCGCGCGGCTGCAGGAGGAGGCTGGGAGAGGTTCCCCCAGTGCAGTGCAGTGAGCAGAGCATTTCACAGCATCGCGGTGCATTTTACTAATGTCATCGCAAGTAGGGAACCAACAGCTGCTACAAGTTCATCCTAAGACAAAGTCCTCGCATCACCCTCAAGAGATTTAGGGAATGCTGTGTCCATTCTTCCCTCATTGCACCTTTTCAATAGTCTCACAGTTCCACGCAGCTGAATTCACGCTTTCTCTTCTCTCACTTTCCCTCATGCTCTGTTCTCCCTTCAGCTTTCCAGAAAACAATCAGCAATGTTATCGTCTTAAATGTCTTTTTCTTTCCTTCTGATTCACTGGGGTCTTTTTAAAAGAAGTCACAAAGTCATCCTGTTCAGCCTCTCTGGACCAAGGAGTTTTGGGCTTTTGTCTCCTTTATGCTCGAAGCACAGTTAAACCAAAGGCTGTTCCCTCGTGGTGACAGCGCTGCGCGCTCCGGGGACACAGTGCTGCTGTGCTCGAGCTGGAGGGGCAGAGTGATGCTGCCCAGCTGCAGCTGCAAGGCAGCAGAAGGACAAAGCTTTGTGTTATTTGTTTCTCAAAAATGACAAGTACTGTGTTTTGTTATCTGCCTTTTTGCTGAGATGGAAGGAACCATCTCCTCAGCTGGCTGGGACATTCATCCCGAGCTGCCAGGGGCACTCCACAGCCTGGAGAGGCCCTGGCAGCCCAAGGCTGCCAGCGGGGAGGTCCCCGTGCTGTGACAGAGTGACAGGGGACCCTCACCCTCTGCTGGGACACATCTGTGAGGAAAGCCGGGATCTCCAGCTGCACAATCGCCTCTCTCTTGGCTTGTGGAGCTGTGCCAATGGATCAAGTGCCAAGGAATGCAGGACAGGTTAGGGGAGCACCGTGCCAGGTTGGCACCCCCAGGGGAAGCAGCAGGTGTTTGTGAGCCTTGTCCAGGTTGTGCAGGTGCCACAGACTGAGGCTCTGGACCTGGGCAGCAGCAGGACACTCTGCCTGCTCCTGAGGGATGCTGGAGCTGCCCGCAGGACACACAGCTCTGCTCCTGTGGGATGCTGGAGCTGCCTGCAGGACACACAGCTCTGCTCCTGTGGGATGCTGGAGCTGCCCGCAGGACACACAGCTCTGCTCCTGTGGGATGCTGGAGCTGCCTGCAGGACACACAGCTCTGCTCCTGTGGGATGCTGGAGCTGCTTGCAGGACACACAGCTCTGCTCCTGTGGGATGCTGGAGCTCTCTGACAGGGCACATAGCACTGATCCTGCAGGATGCTGGGGTTCTCTGCCAGCACTCTCTGACATGTGGTGAGGCTGAGACCCAAAGAAAGACCTGTAGATCTTTCCCCTCAAACATGCTGTGACACTCCTTTGTGACCTAATCTTGTTCCCATTAAAGGGAATTTTTCCTTGGCACTGGACAGCATCTATGACTGGTTTGTAATTTCTGTGATCCAAGATATCTACCCAGTAACAATCCTTGTACCTCCTAGTTTTGGTGGGGGTCCCCTGCCCCACTCCATGTCTCATGACAATTCAGGCCCAATTCAGGACAATTCATGACAAATCATCAGTTTTGATGATTAAATGACTGACAAGATTTGAGAGTCACTAAGTTCAGAAGCACCGCTACACTGAAGAGCTGAAAAAAAGTACATTGGACTGTAATAGGAATTTGTTGTTATCAGACCTTGGCAAGTCCTGCATGAATTTTCTGACAGTGCAACTCTGAGCTGGGGGATTTCAAGAAAGCACAAGGTGCCAAGACATCCTGTGATACTCTCCATCCATTTGTCCCTGCAGTGCTGACTGCTCTGTTTGTGTTGCAGCTGGCGGGACTGGCTGTCATTGCCTTCGGGCTGTGGCTGCGGTTTGGTGGGCCCATGGCTGAGTTTGCTACAGACAAAAAGTCCCCGGAACTTTTCTTCATGGGTAAGTCCCAGTGCTGGGAGGGCAGCAGTCTCCAGCCTTGGTTGCATCCTGGGGCAGGTGACACACCTTATGCATTGACTTATAAGAAGGTCAACAATTCCTGGGCTGACCTTCACAAAACTGGATATTCTGGTGCTGTGTGCCATGTGTGTGATGGCTTTTGACCTTTCTCTGCTTGGCATCCAATTCCTTAGACCTAATTAATCTCTTCTGCTGGATTAGATCCAGTCCCCACATATACTAAGTGAATTGTGCTAATACTCTCAGAATAGAAGGTGACACAGGTCAGAGACTTGTGGGGCTCACCAATATATCCCTCCAGAGTTTTCTGTGCAGCTGCCAGCCAACAAAACAAGTGTTCTTTCAGAATGTTCCCAGAACCAAGACAGCAGCAAAATTCTGCTCAGCAGTTCTCCCTGTGGAGGCCTCAGTGGGACTGAAGTGTCAGAGCAAATCCTTCCACAGCTGAAAAGTGAACCTACCTGGGGTTCAGTCGTCTCAGGAGCTGTTTGTCCAACCTGAGCCGGAATCAGGTAGTTCCTGTGCCCACAGAACTGGGATTAGTCATGTCTGATTTTAGCATTTAAGATAACTTTTTCCTCCCTGGGATTTCCAGGTGGGTTTTTGGGAAATGCCACCTGTGTTTATATCTTTAGATACACTTAAATAGCAGCTGTCTGAGACTGCCAGCAACTGCAGTTCTACGTTACTGGCAACTGTAACAACATTTACACTAGAAACGTTGGATTTTTTTCTGTTCAATTCATCACCCCTGGAGATGGACCCAAAAAAATCCCATTGGTGCAAATATTTTTGCCATCTACAAATGCCAAGTGCGAGTGAACACCCGGTCCTGCCCTGGCCATCAAGCCACTCTGATAGGGTGGAAGGACTGGGAGTTGACCAGGGGTGTCCTGCAGCAGTTTCCCATCACTCCAAGACTGTGCAGTCACCTTAAATACCCCAATTCTCTCAGTGGAGTCTTGGATCCACCACAGCTCTAGGCCCAGGTTTCTTTAACATCTGCAGCCAGGCTAGAGGCACAGAAGTGGCTGTGCAACTGTGGGAATAGATGAGGAGAATGGTATGTCCAACAATGTTTCCATGGGATTTTGTGAGGCTGAATAAAACCATTCACATGAAAACATTGTTTGGGACCTGAGAGTTATTGTAAAACACCTTGCAGCACCTCCACAGAGAGCCAGGAAGTATGATTTACTTTTTCTCTTACATCTGAGCTGCTATGACAGCAGCATATTAGATCACCAACTTCATTTCCAGATCCGGTTTATAGCTGCTGAATTCCCCGTGCTGTAGGTTGGAATGCTTCCCTGCCTGATCCACTTATGTTTGTCCCAGGAGAGCAAACAAGACAGAAGGATGTTCTGGCCTTTCAAATCAAGTGCTGCTGGTTTGTTGGAAGGCAGCAAGTGCTACATCCTGTGCTGTGAATAAGCACCAAAGCTCCAGTGCAGCCTGGGACACATGGTGTAAACAAGATAGTCTTTGGTGCATGTGTATTTAAATCTCCAAAAGATGTAGTCTGCTTCTGGCCTGTATAGAAATTACAAAAATTGTTCAAAGTTGTTAATTTTGGGAAGTCCTGGGGAACATTCTTGTAAAAGTTTCATCAGACCCCATGACATTCAGTTCTTGGGCTGCCACACGTATTTATAGAGCTGTTGAAATACGTAACTGTGAGAAGAAGTGCTGAGCAACAGGGCACAGAGATATTCAGAAATCTTTTACACTTGCACTTTGGACTGAATTCTAAAGCAGAAGTGCCCTTTTTTGTAATAGGGACTGAACAGAGCATTCCTGTAAAAGAAAACCAAAGTTTTCTGCTGGCCTCCCTCCCTCATCAGAAATCCTGCTAAATGCTGTTGTGACTCCTGAGCATCTGATGGCACAGCCGTGCTGAGGCTGTCAGCAGTCTGGGACCAAGGCCGTGGTAAAAGGACAGTGAGAAGTTCAGTTGCAGTGAGGTTTGCAGCAGACAAAGCTGCGTTTGAAGGTCATGCTGAAGAGTTTTCCCTCTCTAGGAGATTTCAGCTCGGAGTCCCCCTTGGCAGTTGTGTATTGGGCCTTTCTCAGAGTCTCTGGGACTGTTGTTTATTTGGCTCTGTGTGTTTGCTCTCTAACATGCCTTCTGGGTGGCAGCCAGGGTTTTGCATAGGAATTCTTAATATGTAACACTGTGCAGCACAGCAGGAGCAGCTGCCCTGAGGGCTGAAAGAGAAGGCAGATCAGCAGCATGCCTTAAAATATCAGCATATAGCTATACATCCAAAAAGAATTTCTTTGTCTCTGTTCCACTGATGGCTTTTGTGGCTCCTTGTGATAACCCAAGGTCCTGTCATCACATCAACTTTGTGTCAGTGTTTGGAACGGCAGTGCAGGTGCATTTGGAGTTTGCTTTGCAGGCTGAAACACTCCAGAATCACCATCCTCTGAAAAACAGTTCATTTTCTTTCTTCTCAAGGGCAGCACATTCTGCTCTTTCTGTACCTGGACTGAGCTGCCAGCCGAGTCTAACCAGCTTCTCTCTTCTGCTTCCTTGTGATTGTTTTTTTCCTGGATCTGAAATGTTGGGTTAGTGTAAAATAATTGATAATTCTATCCTTGCATTTTCCATTAGGCCAGAGTGAGTCTCCTTAAATAGCCCCGTTCTTTACCAGCAGTCCAGCTGTCTGTTCTGCCCCTGGAATAGGCCATGACTTGGCAACCAGGCCTGTTCATCTTTTCCAGCCACTGAGATGTTTTTGTTGGTTGGAGAACAGCTTACAGGCAGCAGTGCTGTGGGCAAGCACATATGTGTTCCTAGCTTTCTGTTGCTTGTGGTTTTGTGTTTGGTGATCCATATTCCCCACTGAAGTTTGCAGTGAAAAACCTACAACAAAAATGTTGGAATTGGAACTTTTTGACCCACGCAGTCTCCAACCATTTTACCAGACATATCTTACACAGGAGCAGGCTCCTAAAATTGGACATTCTCTCCCTGCAGCTTTTGGAGTTCCCTCTACAATGGGATATATTTTTATGTTACTCCATCTCACAGTGCAGTTTTTGTGCCTGTGCTTCAAGTGGTGAAGCAAAACTGTGGCTTCCCTGTTCAGCTGCAGTTCAGCCCTGGTAGAGTTCAGAGATCCCTCTCTTAGCTGCATTTGAGAGAGAAAAAAAATGAAAGAAAAAAAAGGATAATTTCAGCAAAGGTCCATAGCTGGCAGATACCTTTTTATCCGAGTTGTCTGTGACACTGCACTGATCAAACAGAGAAAAGATCTGTAGAATTAAGGGAATTCCCTCGGATTGCTCATCCTTATGGAGACTCCTGTACTAACACTGGGAATTTTTTACTGGACAGGAAGGTCTGCACCAGTCAGAAGGGAATAAGATGCTTGTGGGAGCTCAGGGTGTCAGTGCTGCTATCTCACAATTAATCGGTCCTTAATTAATTCCTTGAAGTGATGCTGTTCTTAATTTTAAGAAGAACTAAAGCACAGTAGTACAGACCAAGTGCTGCTGAGTGTTAAGAAGAGCACTTGTGAAGCAAAAACTGACTTTGGGACTTTTTAAGGATCAGTTCCAGACTCCTTCTGTCTCTGCTTTTGGTGGTCAAAGGGCATCAAGCAGGACAAACTCTGTATTCCTCAGAAACGAAGTGCAGAGGGTCCCATCCCTGCCAGCACCAATAGCAGTGAAGCGTAGGTATTCAACAAACTCCCTCAGGAATCGTAACAAAACCTGATGAATGCAAACAAATCAGTGTGGGTGGCTCCTTCTCAGCCTTGAAGTGTTGCTTCTCCTGCACAGCCAGAGCTCACAAACCCTCCTGCTCTTTTCTCCTCTCTTTGTTTCAGTCCCATGATCCAATCTGTGGATCCATCAGGGCCAAAACAGCTGTGGACAAAAGTTTCAGGGTGATTGTGGCTTTTTCTTGGGGTCAGAGAGCAGGAGTGATACTGCTGGCTTTGAAAGGTACAGTTAGATGGAGCGTGCTTTTGGATATGAAGTCATGTCTGGAGCTGAAGGATATTAGTAGTTTTTCTCCATAGCAGTGGATGCCCATACAAACAGGAGTTGGCTGGAGTTCCATCCATGTGAACTGCAGTTCTCTGCTCCTGTGCCTCACTTTGTTCAAGTTCTACTCATCTATTCTGGAGTCAAGCACTAAACCCTTAGTCAACAGGATTTTCTCTCCTAAATCCACCACCTCTCAAACTCTACCAGCCTTTAAAATGAGAGCTGTCGGCAAAGCAGCCCCTGTGCAGAGATGTGAAACCACAACAAGAGCATTAAATGATCCTGCCATCATGTATTGGAGAGGCTTTTAGTCTGTACTTAAGACTTCAGCAATGAATTTGTCTTTCTTGCTATCATCTTGTGTGCAGCGTTCATTTTCTACCACTCAGGAAGAGTGTTTTAGAAAAAGCTGATAGTGGCCCTGAGTGGGAAACGGAAACTGCTGCCCTGGAAATTGGCTTTAAAAATATGACAACACCACTATCACCCCCTGAGAAAACCATGCTCAAAGTGAAAGTTGTTCTAAAGGCCTGAGTCTCTGTTCTGGATCACAAAACGTTGCAGCAGTTCCTAAGAGTCAATATTCCCCCTGACAGAATAAAGGCAAGAATAAAGGCAATTCTGACCAAACAAGCTAATTTAGCTTAATGGAACAATCTGTCCATCTGCCTCAGGGTTATTGCTGTATATTTGCAAGATGCTGAGGTTCAGGAGGCTTTTTTTCTTTAATCACTTAAGCATGATAATGCACTTTATGCTTTTTGCCCATTAAATTGTCCTCCTGGGTGACTTCTCCCACCCTCCTCTCCCTGCTGTAGTTGTGTAAAAGCCAGTCAGCCCCAGCCCACAGCAGCAGCCAAACCCACAGTTACCCCATTTCCTTCTCCACCCTGGTTCCTGCTCACTGGTGGCACTGCTGTGACTGCTGAGCCCTGACAGCACCCAATGCCCGGGGTGCCCTGAGCCCCAGGAGGGCTCCAGGAGTCCCTGTTCTGGGCAGGCTGCCCAGGGCCAGCCCAGAGCTCACCACAGCAACACCTGGAGCTCTCTGGAAAGAGCCACCTGCAGCAGGTGACCGGGGATAAACTGCCCCTGGTCCTGCAGGGAGTAAAAAGGCATCAAAGTGTTTCCCATTCCTGGATGCCCCCAGGATGTGGTTGGGTACATTAATGTATTAACCTCAGAAGGTGGGGAGGCCCTGGCACAGGATGCCCAGAGCAGCTGTGGCTGCCTCTGGATCCCTGGAAGTGTCCAAGGCCAGGCTGGACTGGGCTTGGAGCAACCTGGGACAGTGGAAGGTGTCCCATGACAGGGAGCTGGAACTACATGATCTTTAAGGACCCTTACAACCCAAATCCTTCCATGATTCCTCCTGTTGGAGCAGCACCCCACACTCCAGGGTTGCTCAGGCTCCTTTTTCATACAGTCTCTTTAAAAGGAGCTCTACATGCTCTGAAGCAGTTTCTACATAACAAGCAAACCAGTATAACCCATTATAACTCCCATGAAGGAGATGTCCTGTGCTGTTTCACTCTGACAGAGCTGTAAATACATTTGGAGTGTTTGCTTTGAAGCCATTAAGAGGAAAGCGTTTTGTGTGCTGGAAAAAAACCAAACCAGCAACCAAAAAGCCTTCAGGATCCTCTTTGGGGCGTGCCAGTTCAAAAACATCTTCAGGAGGGTTTGGATTGAGCGGGCTCAGGCACACACAGGATTATCCAGAGTGTCCTAATCTAGAGAGGATTGCAGAGAATTACCAGAGGATTTCAGAATACCAAATGACTGAGTATTACAAAGGCAGAAGAAATACAGTATCAACAAAGTGATGCAATTGGTAACAGATAATGGAAGCAGTACCAACACTGACAGACTTTAAATCAGCTACAACCACATGAACATGATCTTAGACTCACTATCAGTTGCTCTTGACAACGAAGTGCTTTGCTTACTGCAGTCAAATAGGCATATAAATGTCAGGAATTATGAAGAAAGGAAATGGGAATCCAATTAAAAATCTTAACATCATTGTGTACATTTCCAGTGCATTCAGTGTCCTGAATGCTCTGTGGTTTCAGTCAAAAATAATGCAACAAAACTAGAAAAAGTACCAAGACATTTGGCCATATGGTTCTGACCACAGTGTGTTCTCTGAATAGAACCCATGAGAGGAAGTTTTCCCACCCTATTCGCATCATTAAATTGTAGAATCCATTGGCACAGGGGTCTGTGAAGTTCAGCCAGGGTAGAACAGCTCCAGCTGGCACAGGTGTGTTGGTGACCCCTGAGTTCAGAGCAGTCTGTGGGGGTGACAGACACTGACAGAGCCTTTGGAGCAGCTTTGGGAACACACAGCCTCGAGTGAATCTGGGCCATAATTGTTTATGGTGCTGGGATGCACGTGAGCAAGATTCGTAACAAGGGCTGGTGTTCTGGGGAAAGGGACGAACTGGACTGGGATGCTACATTAGAGTGAGGCTGCTTTTAAATTGAAATTTATGATTTGTGCATCAGCAGAAACCTCCAAACTGGCTGGTGCCTGTAATGCTTTTGTGGTTCCAGGAAGATTAACCACGAAATCCCTGCTGAATTCACACAAGACACTTAATCAGATACATCCATTATGCTGAAATGAGGGTATGTTTAATATGCTCCACTTCTCCAGAAATTCATGTCACTTCAGAGGCCTCTGCAGCTTTTCTCCAGTTCTGTAAATGGATTTTATAAATAAATATACAATGGAAATTTCTAGTAACAAGCCTGTTTCAGGAGCTTGGTGCCACACACACAACTGTCCCTGTCTGGCCGTTTTCCCCGACTCCTACATGTGTTTCTCATATTTTCCAGGAGTGTGTCTGTGCTAGAAGTTCCTTGGTGCTCTCCTAAGGGCTGGAGAGCCTCAGTCCTTCCGTGGAGGAGGACATCTGCCTCCTGGGCTGCAAGGAACACACACCCCCAGGAAAATCCCTTCCAGCCCTGTGTGGGTCCCGAGCTCTGCTGTCGCTGCTGCTGGGTCCCTCACTCCCAGAACAGAGCTGCTTGTTCTCTCCGTGGAGCAGGAACAGTTGGGGGTTTGTTCAGTGTTATTTACTGAGCCCAAAAGAGAGAGAGAGAAAAAAAAAAAGGATAATTATTTCAAATGGAAAGTGCCCATAGCAGCCAGGTAAACAAGAAACCCATGTGAAATAAAGCCAGATAGAGACAGGGTGTGTTTGTCTGCTCCTGCTTTTGCACTAGGCTCCAGGCAGGGATTTGTGCCTCAAACCTTCAGTGAGACTTGGGGAAAAACAAACAGATAAACAAACAAAAGTAGCTCTGGGAGTCGGTTTTCTTCCAGAGTCTGAAATTAGACCTCGTCCAGCCCAGGCTGATCCTTCTCTCACTTTTGATATACATAAATATATATATATATTGCAGCGATTAGCTATAAAATTCCATTCTTCTCTTTTATCTGGTCTAAAGAGTTGGAATTCTGTATTATTGTGAATCACAGAGGTAGTGACACACAGAATCTCTTGATCGTTTTTAAGGTGCTTTTTGAGACTTGCAGATCTCCAGTCTCCAAGTACAGCCCAAGAAGGGATGTGTCCTTAGATCCAGAGAAGTGTCTTAGGGAAGAATTCTGTGCCACGGGCACTGAGACTGATCCAGAGATCTGCTGGGTTGTGGATTTGTCATTCTTCACTACTGGGAGCCACAGCATGCTCTGAGACTGCCAAATAACATTTTAATTCCCCTTGTAATTGCAAAGCAGAGTCTTCTAGAAAATGGGAATCCCTCCTGTTGGAATTTTCACAGGGAATACCCCTGTTTGACAATTTCCTTTCAGGAAAGAATGATTTTCCTCATGGGATGAATCAAAAAAGCAAATATACAGAAATGCTGCTGCTTTATGGCTTTCTAAATTTGTCTTTGCAAAATAAAACAATGGCAGAAGAAGGGGCTTCCCTCTCTACACTCACTAAGTTACAGCCAGAAAGGAAATCAATTTGTTATCAGGTGTTCTCTCACTTGACTCACTGCTAAAAGGAGAAATCTTCATTTCTCTTCACATCTATAAAAAACTGGAGGGGGAGGGAGAGGGAAGGTGTCAGCGCAGCAAAACAAACCACACCCCAAAACCTCAATATTTCCTCACAAAAAAAAAATTGATGAGAATAGGCTCTGTCCAAAAATCCCCAGTCCTGTGACACGTTGTTTTTCATCCTGTGGTTATAAAGAAGCCCCAGTTTCCTCCAGAAGCCCCTCAGTAATCAGGGCACTGGCTGTGTCTGCCTAAATCAACCAATTTTCCGACAGATTTGCACATGGATTTTAAGCTTTGGAATGTGCCTCTTCATCCCTTTGCAGTCAGGGCCTGAGACTGTCCTGCTTGTGGGTCCTAAATGCAGGTGGAATAAATCTTCCAAGTGTGAGCAATCCCAGATGGCAGAGCTCTGTCACTGGGGCCACTTTGGCTCTCCTCGATGCCACAGCAGCGTTCCTGCTCTCTGCATTCCCTGCTCTCCCTTTAGGTGCCAAACCTCCTCATGAGCTCACACAGACCAGAGAACAGAATTGCAGGAAATGAACAGAGGCAACAAGAGGTGAGAGGAAAAAATTCACAAAGGCCACAAACCTTTGCTTCCTTTCCACCTTGTACTTTTTTCCTTCTGCTGCACAAAAAGCTGCATCTGGGCAGTCTTCTCATAATTTTCCACTCACCAAAACAAGCTCTCTACCCTGACCTGACTCACACACTTCTTTTTGCCATGTTGAGCTTTGTGGTGAACTTTTCGTGTCAGTTTGTAGCTCTCAAACCTGTTCCATTTTGTGGCTATAAACTGGCCCTTTTTTTTGTTTCCCTGCTGTGCTGTAGATGCCAAGTTGGAGGCCATGCCAAGGCTTTGTATTTTACAATGGAAGTGTTGATGAAGAGAAGCTGATTAAGGCTTTCCATCCTGCTTTTTGGGGAGGAATGGGTTTTAGTGAAGCTGAGGTACTTCTGACACTGGATACTATTGCAAGGAGAGGTGTGATATTAACAACCAAATGTCTGGATTTGCACTGCTGATGCTGACAGCTCTCAGTGCTCGGTGGCTTTAGGTAAGGCTGGGATTCCAAGGCCTGTGTGCCAGACATTGCCACCCTTTGCTTTTTTTTTTTTTTCTCTCTAGAGAGTCTCACTTTAAATTTAGGTCTGTTCTTATCAAGAATTTGAAGTGATCATGCCTACACTGCTGTGTTCAGCCCTCTAAGAAAAGAAATACCAGATCTTTGTCTTACATACTTACACCATCCAGGATATTTCTGCATCTACAGCTTTGATACTGTTACAAACCAGTTTGAACACAGAAGAGCAAAGAAAACTAAGTCTGTAAATAAAATGGATCAAACCCAGAAAGGTTCAAAATCTACCCACGAAACATTATTAAAACCAAACGAGGTTAGATGTTGGTGCCAAAAATTTGATATATTTTATTTAATAGTAAAAGAGGCAAAGAGAAAGAAAGAAAAAAGAAATAAATAGAAAAAGGGGGAGGCACGAACAGGGAGAGAGTGATGGGTTAAGTGGAAGCATCTCATCCATCAAGGGTTCCAGCGATGTCTCAGCTCCTCTCCTGCTCTTCTGCATGATGAGGATCCTTCAACACAGCGCAGAATCCAGTGGCTTAATGCAGGGTTTGGGCAGGTGGGAACACCCCCGTGCCTCCTGAGGGGCGACAGGTTTGCCACTGTCCCTTGCAAGGCTCTGGATCTGTTGCATCATGTGCCGGGCTCTGGTGCAGGGTCTGGGCACCTTTGGGCCCCTCTGATGTGACTCTGCTGTCCCTCGTGGCTCTTCCCGGGGTTCAGGGGCTCAGCTGGGCTCCGGTGCTCAGCCCAGGAGGTGCCTTCCCTGCCTCTCACCAAAGGGGTTTTTCACCACGCATCCAAAACCTCCCCTCGTCCTGCCCTTTGCCCGCTGATAGCCCCGGAGCTGCGGTCTGCACCCCGAGGGAGGAAAGCTCCATCCCTCGGTGAATGTATCCCCAGGGCTGAGCTGAGCCAATTTATCTTATCTCGAGTAGTGAGCAGAGCCTTAGTCAGGGCGTGGTGGTCTTCTCTACAGCTTTTGTAATACAGTTGTGCTACGATAGGCAAAAGTCTTTCGTGAAGGTGTTTAAGCCATAAATTATAACATATTTCCTGGAAGTCGTCTTCCACTGAGCATCCCTGGATTTGGCGCTGGGAAACCTCTCAGTGCAAGCTGAGAAGTAACTTGGCCCCTTTGAAATTTTTTTCAAGCTATTCTTCATGTGTCTCATGGAATATTCAGAATTGGAAAGGATCCTCAAGGATCATTGAGGCCAAGTCCTGGTCTCAGGACAACCCCAAATTCACAAGTTTCATTCCTGTGTGAAAGGTTACATGTGTGTATATATAGTAGAAAAGTAAAAATAGATTTAATTTTGTGGAAATTTGAAGTGCCAACATTATTTTCCATCTAGAAATAGCTGGGTATCAGCAAGTGGTAGTCTCAGGCTCAGAAAGGGCAAAGTGGGATGAACTCTCCTGAGCAGAAGATGCAAGAAGGTGGATTTTAACTCCTGGCTGGCTCAGCTGTGGGGCTCAGCTTTGTTTAGCGAGTGGTGTGAGTTCTTCCTGTAACACGCCTTAAAAGGGAAGTTCTCATTGAGGTAGTGGTTTAGCTCTGAGTCATGCGAGTGAAACGCTCAGGCTGTTCCTCTGACAAATGCAAATCCAAAATCCTGAAAGTGGTCTCAGCCCTGAGACTCACCGAGCTTTGTCTTCCCTAGCTACAAATAACAGAAAGAAATGGGAAGACTCCTTTCCTGTCTCCTTAACTCAAATTTATCTTTGCTAAGTGGCCTGATAAGTACAGGGACAGGAGAAGGGAGTGACACACTGAATACGTCCAGGAAAGTTCTTTGTAATTATACTGTGTTTGTTACCATGGAGATCCCAGGAAATGGCAGTGTTGGTGTTTGGCTGTTGAGCACCAGGTTCTGCACCTGAGCAAGGGTTTTTTGTCTTTTCCAATTCATCTTCCATCTGACCTTTCTCCCCTGAGCCATAAATATCTTTGTACATCAGTAAAAAGCGGTGCTGTGAATATGTGTACAAGTATAGCCTGAAGAATGCTCAGTCCCAGTAAGTCCCAGGTGGCTGACGACTAAAAATCCAGAAAACATGGAATAAGAACTGCCAACACGGAGAGCAAACAGCGTTCCCCCAGCACCGTGTATATTACAATTAGCAGGGCAAAGGGCCGTATTACTTGTAATTGTTTTATTGCTGTTTAGCAGAATGTATCTCTCAGCAGGAACTGGGGCAGAAGGAGGGAGGGGAGAAGGATCACAAGAACTGGGATAGACACAGAGGCTGGAGGGTGATGTGGCAGGGGATGGGCAGCAGGCAGGAGTTTGCCTTCCCGGAGCAGGCTGCACCAGTGAGGCAGAGCAGCTGCATGGAAGTTCTGCGCTCATTGACTGGTTTTACATTTTCCCAGCAATTGCAAATTGTCGTCTGGAGGAGTTTCTAGTGCAGGTTACACAAGGCCTGCTAACAGCAAATTCCAGCAGCTCTGCTAACCCTGGGTCGGATTTTATAATAATGTTTACACTGGTAACTGAGCACACTAAAGGCTCTCGTTGGAAGCCTGGGAAGTCCAGGCTGGGAGGAAGGCTCACTGTGCCCTCTAGTGCACTCCGCCTGCAGCTCCACTGTCCCTCACCACAAGGACACGAGGAGAAGGAAGATGAAGCTCTTTTCCCCAGCAGTGGCTTGGCACGGCAGATTTCTGCACATCCTGCACAGGGCAAGGACTGGAATTACACCAACACGGTACCAGAGCCAAGGCACAGCCTCGTGGTTGTGGTCTGGTGGGAACTGACCCCCACAGGAACCCGTGTGTTGCCTAAGCACAGATCAAAACATGTACATTCACGAGTGAGGAAAGAAAAACTCTGTGCTCTGACTTCCTTTTGTCCTAGATAAAGCCCATTAAAAAAAAAAAAAAAAAACAAAACAAAACCACCACCTATTGAATAAGAGTATTTCTAGGTTACAGCTGGGGTCCTAGATTTGTATGGGGCCGTGCTGCCATCTCCCATGTTCCTTTTGTCCCCCCCTGCAAAGCAGTACAGCACATTTCCAGCCCAGGGTGTCCCAGAAATAAGCCCTCTAGCAAAGCTGGGGTTTTTGCCTTACATTGCTTATTACAGAGGTGTAAAGGGGGCTCTGGATTGGTATGAGGCTTGTTCTTTCTGCACTGAACTGTCCCTGGGACAGCAAACTTGGAAGGTGGAGGTTACAGATTCTTATCACAGAATATTCTCAGTTGGAAGGGATGGGCCAACAATGATCATGAGGTGAATGGCCCATCCAGGAATTAAACCAGCAAAGTTGGTGTTTCTAGCACCATGCTCTAACCAACTGAGCTAATCTCAAATTATCTTATTTCATTCTCCAAGAATTCTGAAGAAAGCATTGCTCTCCTGCTGTAGTCAGAGAACCTTTTCTGTGCAACCAGTTTTGTGAGAGCCAGAGACCTTGTTCTGTCTGTAAATGGGTGAGGCTGATGAAATAGGTCTCAGCTTTGGGGAAGAGAAACCTGAAATTGTTGCCTGGCTCTGATTTCCACAGGACTCTATGTACTGGTGGGAGCAGGGGCCATCATGTCAGCAGTTGGATTTTTCGGATGCTGTGGAGCAGCACGGGAGTCCCAGTGCTTAATTGGAACAGTGAGTAAAAGGTTTCCAGGGCCTGGGCTGTGCAGGAAAACCATCCAAAGCATTCAGTGTCATTAATGGAAAGATCTTTACAGTCCAACACCTCATTATGTCCTTTTACTGGCTAATCCAGTTTCTCTGGACTCAGCAGCCACCATGCTACTGCAGAGCTGGCATAGATGGAGAGGTGCCCTTGCCTGTCCCTTGTGAGGTATTCCCTGGAATTACCCTCTGATTTTCCTGAAGCTCCCTCTGAGCCACATCTTTGCCGTTTCCCCTTTGTTTGAATGTGACAAGAAATCTGCCTTGGCAGCCCTTTGCAGAGCCTCCTCTGGAGCTTTGGTTCAGGGTGGGCTGTTGAGGCCTGGGAGGATGAGGGGCTGGCAGGCAGCCCCCATGAACAAGTTTCACTCATGTGAGATTCTCTCCTTCCTCTGCAGTTCTTTGCTTGCCTGTTGGTGATATTTGCAGGTGAGGTCACCGCTGGAGTATTTGCCTTCATAGGCAAGAAAGTGGTAAGTAGCAAACAGCCTCTCATGTAATAATGGGGTAGTTATGGGTTCCAGTGCCCACTGACCATAGGAAAACTTTCCAGGAGACTTTTCCCTTGAAGACTCTCTGACATTCTTATCTGGAACCAACGACAGCTTGTGTTATCACAAGTTTGGAATAGGATGAAGTTTTTGCCTCCTCTGTTCAAGAAAAAGTGGAGGTGTGGTTCAGCCTTGAAGGAACATCAAGGGGAACTGTATGAAAAGAGGATATTGCCTGGGAGAAGGGCAGACAAATTTAGGCACTGAACTTCCCCAACTCAGAGTGTTTAACCAAAGCACAGAATAAAACCTATGAACATTGTGACCCAGGCCACAAACCCTCTAGGCTTTTGAGTCACCATACCTGTTTACCAGGCACAACTTTTTGCCCTGGAGTTTGAGGACACAAGGTGCAAGTCTTGGGGATAAGACTGATTTGCATCCCACTTAGAAAGTCTGATTTCTGCAGGCAATACAGGAAGCCCAGAAAATCTACGAAGATGCTTATGAGGACTACATGAAAAACCCAGTGGGGAAAGTCAACAGTACCATCTATCGCTACCACGTGGCTGTGAGTACTCCTCCACCTTAACACCTCATCCACTGCTCCACTGTCACCCTGCCCATCAGAATCCAGAATTCCTCCCTCTGAGGTATGGCAAAATAGAACTGAATGTACTTAAAATCCAGTCAGAGGCTCACAACCCTGAGAGTTTCCTGAGGGTTCTGTCAGAATTCTGGTTTTTGGATCTCTACATCTGAAAGCGCAATTAGCCAGGCTTTGAAATTTCTGATGCCTCTGGTCTTTATGTGCAGAAGAAATTACTGTTGTGGCCCTTGTGGATATTGAAATCCACAGATAAATACTTGCAAATGCAGAGGGAGAGAGAAATGTCTGCATCCCTCTGCATTTGTCAGAGAAAACGTGACCTGTGTCCCGGGACATACAGTGTGGCTGAACCAAGTTGGTGAAAGACCAAAAGCAGATGTGACACACAGTTCAGGCCACCCAAAAAGTGAATGTCAGAATCAGAGTTACAACCTGTGACTTCTTTAATCCTGTTTGTGTCCATCCTGGATCTACACTGCCTCCCATGGAGAGCAAGCCCAAGCTTTGTTGCTCCTTACAGCAATTCCCACGTTCTCTAGAACAAACATTTCACAACCTCAGACCCTTTTGTCCTTCTCCCATAGCTCTTATTTCTGACCCAAGGAGGAATTCCAAGCATTTTGTGGGAGATAGGCAAACAGGAAAAACAAACCCTCTGAAACTCTGATTTATTACTGTCTCCAAACCCAGCACGATGTTGTGTCAGAAATAAAATTCCAACATTCTCTGCTGTAGCTTTTGTGCATTGCCCATAACTCTGTATATGATATTTGAACTTTCTGCATTCTCCCTTTAACAACTCCTGTTTTCTTGTAAGCCAGGGATCTGCTTTTCCCAAATCCACTTGTTTGCTTTGTTATGAAATACTGTAACAAAAATCCCTTCTGGACATTGTTGTTAATACAAATGTGGTTGTTTCCTGTGGCCTCAAACAATTGAAACTAATTTTTGAGAATTTTATCCCACGCAGTTGGAACTCTACCAGAAGCAGCAGTTTAAATATAGAGAATAAGGTTATTACTTGATCTCCTCAGATTCTTTTTTTTTAGTTACTTATTTTCTCACTTTCAGTATGAAAGAGTCTGTGATTTCCCCCTCTTTGACCCTTCCTCTCGCTCTCATTCAGCTCCAGTGCTGTGGGAAAGGTAATGTGGAACAAACGGGACTACCCTGTCCAGAGAACATCCAGCTGCCAAAGGCAAGTGTCCTCTGTCCTGCTTGTCCTAATCCCTTTTTCATGTCAGTTCTTTAGTAAAACTGGAGACATTCTGTAAGTAAAAGAAAAGAAGATGTTCCTTTTTACCTTGCAAATTCCAGCATGAAATTCCTTATGGAATGGAGCAGGCTGGAGGTAGAATTAAGCTGGAGGTGATATTGCCTTCAGTCGTTGACACCTGCTTGTGGCATCCCATGGTACCTGAAGCAATATTGCATCATCTGAAAGGAAAAGGGAGAAGGAGGGAACAGAACAGGACCCCAAATTCTCCATGGAGGCTGAATTTTGGCAAGGACCCACCTTAGTCATGCATGGAGCCTCCTGTCTAGAAACTTCATTGGTGTTAAGAAAGATATTTCAGTAATTTCTGTCTTTTCTGGAATCTGCTTTTGAGTTCAATGTCAAAATGAAGCACCAAACCTCCTGATTTAGCATGGCCTGTTATATAAAGGAGTTTAAATTTAGGGAAAAAACTGAGTGTAAGAAAATTACTTGAATGTGTCAGCCACTCCAGGCAAGAGGTACAGATGCCTCACCAGAAAAGGAAAGATGCTGGGAAAATTATCATGCAAAACCCAAGGTTTAGATGCAGGAATAAAGATGGTGACTGCATTAATATTTTTGTATTCATCTCTTGTTCAGTGAGAACAGCTGATAGAATTGATTGAAATACAGATTTCTAGGCATAAAAAAATATTTTAATTTTGTTTTTAACAGAACTGCCTGGTTGAAATTCAGAATGTAATTGATACTCATCTGCACTTAGTTGGAATTGTTGGAATTGCAATTGCTAGCATCACAGTGAGTAAATCCATGTTCTGCAATCTCTCCTTGTGTCCAGTACCCGGGCCCTTACTCAAGGCTTTGTGGAAGGTATTTTGCAGCAACTGGTGAGGTTCCTCGATTCTTATTGCTTCCAGTGTGTCTTCTCCCTGGGAATTGCCCCCATCACTGCAAGCAGGGCTGTGTGACTGTGCTTTTCAAGTTTGTTTTGTGTCCTTAGACAAGGTTCCAAAGCAATGGTAATCTTTTGCTGTAAGAGTAGGAGCAGAGGGCACATGAGCCAAACTGAAAGGCAAAAGGCTGTAGCAGCGTTTGATGTATGCCAAAAGAACTGCACTCTGATGCTTTAAATCCTTTAGGATTCATTCCTTAGCTTTAGAGGAATAAAGAGTAGCCACTAGAGCTGTGACCAATAGATGTCACCCTGTCCCAAGGACAGGACCGGCAGGCTGGGGCTCACCAGGCTCCGGCACAAAGCTTTTTCCAGCACTCTTTCAGGCTCAGACACCAGCAGCATGAGAAGCCACAGCATTAGTAAAGAAACACTCCTTTAGCTGCTGGGAAGAGCAGGATGTTCACAGATTTATGTGGACACTGAAAAGCAGCTGGAGGGTTTCTGCAGGTAACAGAAACCACAGTGTGCATATTAAACAATCTTGGACTTTGTATGAAACATGAAGGGACTCAAAAATACAGCCAGGCAGCAGGGCTGGGACAGAGATCAATAACATCACGGACACACCAGAACTGGGACCATGTCCTCTTGGATCCCCAGCTCAGACACAGCAAAGGTCCTGAAGTGACCACAAGCTCTTCCAGCAGCAGAAATGCACCTGCCCCTTTTTCTGTGCTTGTTTCTGCCACTTCCTGGGCTGTGGGAGCTCAGCTGTCCTTAGGGAGATGTGTGGGGAGGGGACATGAACCCAGTGCTTTAACTCCCATCTCTCACCTGTAGCAGTGCAGCCTCAGGAGGCAGCTGCTTTGGAGAATCGAGCTGTGGCAAGAAAGGAGAGCCTCTGGCAACACCCACTGCTCTCTGCTTTTAGTATTCCCTCTAGTGAACAAGTTCCCTGACACGAGTGGGGGTTTAGATTTAATGTACAGCTTTGCTCTTGAGCACAGGAACTGTTCAGAGCTCAGCACCAGCTCCAGGGGCTCTGGAGTCACCCTCTGCTCTCACTCAAATGTGTGTCACATTCCATGCAGAAGCATCTGAAACTCAGAATGCTCCTGTGCAATACCAGGATACCACCAATAGTCACAATTATTATGTGACTTAAGTTGATATTAATAACATTAATATTTGGGGCAGCTGTGCTTGCCTGGACATTTAGAACAAAGAACAGTGAAACCAGTGTGAGCTGACAAAATCAGTGAAACTTCTCCCATGTTTACTGCCTGATGTTCTGGGGTTTGGAGGTGGAAGCAGTCGCTGCTCTGCCATAGGGACCTTCAGACTGTCTGATATGCAAATTGTTTTGTAACTGTTTTGTAAATGGATCCCTAAATCACATCCCTTCTCTTCTAGATCTTTGGCATGATATTCAGCATGATTCTGTGCTGTACGATCCGTAACATGAGAGAAATGATCTAAAACTGGCACTGCACAACAATGCCCAGGAGTTCCAGACTAAGCTTACAAGAAGTGCTCTTCTACCCAATTTAATAATTGTAATGCATCTTAATCAGTGTTTTAACATACTGAGAGGAAAATATCCCATTAGGTGATCAGGTGAATTGTATTAGTTACAGTAAAACTAAAGTGAACAAAAAAAGGGGTTTAAAATGTCCTTTTTAATGAAAAAAGCAAAGGTGCATCTAAGACTAATTTGACTTTTACTGTTTGTATGTGTGCAATTAAGAGTTTACACATGTATAGGCTTGGTGTAAGCACATGCATCTCTCTCCTTACAAACACATCTGGATGTGAGCAGGTCCCTGGATGTGCAGCACCTGCAGATGGAACATGTTGTGTGTGCATCCAGAGTGTCCCTGTGCAGGATGTGCACATCTCACAGGGACACAGTGCTCTCAACCCTCTCACACCGAGCCCCTGTTTGCCAAGAATTAGCAGAGGGACAAATGCCATTGGAAGACCTGTGATCCATTCTGTGACTTTATTTTTCAAAGCCCAAACAGAGTAGAATTAATAAAATAGGACTTTATTTTTAAAAAAAATAATTAATGCCTAAAGGGCTGCTCCAGCAAATTTGAATTCATGTGAGTAGACCCACTGACTTCACTGTCATGCAGAGACTGGGTATTTATTTTTTGTAGGACTGGACCCTTCATGTAAATGCAGAAAGCTCTGGGGGAGAAAACATGTCCAAGGAGATCCAGGCTAAAGGAAGAGGGGGAAAGAGGTGGGAAGCTGGGAAGACCAGGCAGTCATTTGGGACCAACTGCAGTGCAAAGTGTGCTCAAGCTTCCCAAGTGAGGCTGGCACACACAAAAAAACCCAACTGTGAGTTCAAGGTGCCACTAAAATCCACATTCAGCAGCCCCTTTGCCCCAAAACCTCGCTGTGGCTACAAACTGGTGCAGGAGTGGAGCCTAGGTCCAGAACAGCAGCCCCTTTGTCAGATCTCTGGAGAATCTAACTGGCCTGTGGAAGCCAAACAAAGAGTGAAAGTGGTCAGAAAAGACACACAGCACTTTAATATCCTCAGTTTCTGCTTCTGTGACTATCACAGCTTCCACAGGGCTCTTACCTCAACCTCTTGCCCTTTCCTGGGGCAGAAGGCAGGAAAGAAAGATGGGACATTTTTACAGAGCAGTGAAGTTTTCTTACTGGCACCTTTAGATTGCATGTCAGGTATAAAAATTACACTGTGTGCTTGAAATACCTCAGGGCTTGGGTTTACATAGTTTATTTCTATATTTTAATTTTTCTATTTGTCATATATTTATTTCTAAGAGAATGTTCTTTTTGAACCAGCCTAGAAGGGAGAAAGGTTGTCCCCAGAAAAAGGAATCACAACAAAGGCTCAGGATCTCTTAATTTTTGGTTTACTTGAGGTAATTCACGGTTTCAGAGAACAGCTTTTTGCTAACTGTACCCCCATGGCAGAAGATCTGATGATCACCAGTTCAGATTCCTGATGCAGTTTTTCCTTACACGATGAGGAGAAGTTCAGTTAAACTACACATTCCACTACACCATTGTCTAAGAGGCCTTGGAATTTACAAGTCATGGGGTCCTCATTCCACTGAAACACAGTGGAACAAAAGGGATTTCAGGAAACGTGTGTATTCTAGTGCACGTTTATGTGGGATATACCACCCTTTATCTGTTATTTATTTGTTATCTCTTATTCCCCAAAGAAACTCGAACTCCCATCAGTTTTCTGTCACTTCAGGACTTGGGGCAGTGCTGCTGCTGCAAGGCTCTGGTTTAGCTGACACATCTTGCTGTCTTTTACATGGATTTCTCTTTTCCACCCATCCAACCACGAGCTGTGGCACTGCACTAAGAGCTGGGCACAGCAGGCACTGCTGACTGCTGCCTGAGCTTTAGGCTGGCAGGGACACATGAAATCACACACCAGAAAAGAGTCAGGCTTGTGTCACTCTGTCACAGCTGATTAGCAATGGATGTTAATTAAAAACAGGGCCTGGAACCTCATTCTGCAAGAACCAGAACAGGAAAAAGGGCCCTGATCTGCTGCTTGCTCCTAAGACAGGCTCAGCTGGGAGAATGGCAGTGGCAGCAAATTTATGAGGCTCTCAAGCTGAAACTTAAGACATCAGTTTAACACAGCAGCCAGCAAAGCAATTTCCTGGCTCCCAGGTGTACCTGAGGCTGTCCCCACAATGGTTGTGCTCTGAAGAGATAATGGGGTAGTGTCCAGTTGGGGTGTGTTGTCCCAAGGTAGTACTGCCAGAAAGAAGAAACTCCTGTAGAGTGTCATTTTTGCCACTTAGGACAAGCCAGTTTTCCAAGAAAATCAGTAAAAATAGCACCACAGCCATTGGTTCAGGTTCCAAGATTGTTGCCCTACAGGGAAAAAAGACTGACTGCAAATAAAGCAATTTCCTTGTGTTACATTCCCCCTTGTGATGACAGTATTGTATTAATTTTAAACACATCTTCACATAATAATTGGGTTTCATTCCTCAAACTCATAGCACCAGAATGTAGTGACAGGACCAGAGTTTATCTCTTTATTTATTATTTCTTGAGTAAGTTGGAAGATGCCCACTCCTGCTTTGAGATGCACTGAATGCCAAGGCAGCTTGCAGAACCTGCTGTTGCTTCCCCAGCCCTCTATTCCCCCAGAAGTACAAAACCACCCCAGTGCCTTAGGAAAACAGGGAAAAAGTGGTAGCAAAAAACCTTCTTTAAATTCAGACTCGAGCCACCAAACTTTCTGCTGAAGTGTTTTGGGTTTTCTTTTTTCTTCTTCTAAAGAGGGCATTAATTTTCTGAGCATTCCTGCATAAGCTCTAGGGTTACTGTTATTTAGGGCTAGGGGATACTTGCACTGCATACCAGGAACAGGACAATACCTGTTACTGCTTTAGTTCTCTAAGTTATTGGTATAAATTAAGCTGGAAATCAACATGTTATTCATATACTAGTGCCTTTAACAGAATCCAGGGATAAAGGTCTTTAGTAGTTTCCTGCTGTTGCAAGGTGCTTAATATAATTGCAGTTTTCTCTGCATCTTAGTAACTGAAGGTATTTTTTGAGAGTTACTGCCACATAAGGCAGCAAAAATACCCATTTATACTGTCCCTTGCGCCTGTGGCAGAGGAAGGTGACAAAAGATCAGATCCCTCCAGGTAATATAATTCTGAAAGCACATCACACACTTTCTTGTTCTCCTGTCAAACAGTTTGTTCTAAATCATAAAGATGTAAGTTGCCGATGCCCTTATTGTGTCTCTAAACATCCTTATTCACATTTCCCTTGTCTAATTTTTCTAAGCAACTGATTTCAGTGGGAGCTTCCTTTGTCACAGGGAAACCTCAGGCACTTTTGGTACCTCTCAGAGATCACACAGCAGCTGATGAAGCTCAGTCCTGTGACATCCCTACAATGAAAACTCTTATTTCACTTGTCTTGATACTGATAGCTTTATAACAAAACACGTTTCATGTGTCTTGAAAAAGAAATTGAGTTGTCTTAAGCCCTCAAATGCTGTGTTGTACAGCCTTTGCAGGCTATGGATTAACAGCGTCGGATACTGTTCATAGAAAATGTACATAAATAAAGCTTTTCAATCTTTTTCCTCTCTATTGGTGCTCCAGCCACGAGGTTCTCCAAAACACAAACCACTTCCAGGATAATGTGTATGGTAAAGCATAAATTCTGATTTTGGACAGAACTGGCGTCTTGGTTCATGCTGCCAAGTCTGTGGCAGAATTACCTCTTGCTTTGAAAGAAAACAAAAACTCTGTGGCTGAAATTAGCTTTCACTTCCCTGTGATGTGTTCCGAAGTGGCGTTTATCGACTTTGTGTCTTGAATTTGAAAAAAAAAAACAAACTTCCTAATAAAAATAACCTGGAATAAACGACTCCCGGAGAGAACTCCATCCGCGCGGCCAGAGCCTCCCCCAGGCCCTGAGGGCACACAGGGGCACTGCGTCCAGGACACTGGGTGGGCTCCAGGTGACGGAGCAGCCATCGGCCGGCGAGACAGGCAGGGCGCTGGGATCTGGGCTGGGGACCGGGACAGGACCAGGACTGTGACTGGGACCGGGATCGGAACCGGGATCGGGATCGGGATCGGGATCGGGACTGGGACCCTCCGCGATCCGAACCCGGCACCGCCCGAATGCCCCTCAGGGAAGCGCGTGCCAGTGAGGCCCCGCCCCCTGTGGGCGGGACAGAGGGCGGTACTCGCTCCCCATTGGCTCCTCACGCTGCGGGGGGCGGTGCCACACTCCCAGCATGGTTTGGGCGGGAAGGGAGCTTACGGCTCATCCCATTTACCCGTTGGGATGTTCTAAGCCCCCTCCAGCCTGGCCTTGGGCACTTCCAGGGATCCAGAGAAAGCCACAGCTGCTCCAGGGCCTCACCATCCTCACAGGGAACAGTTTCTTCCTAATATCCAGTCTAAAGCTACTGCCTGTGTGAAGCCATTCCCCTTGTCCTGTTTTCCCTGTAGTCTCCCTTCTGGTACTGGAAGACTACAACAAGGTCACGCGGAAGTTTCTCTTCCCCTGGCTGGACAATCCTAATTTCCCAGCAGAGCTGCTCCATCCCTCTGATGATCCTGGTGCCTCCTCTGGCCTGGCTGCAGCAGCTGCAGGTCCCTCCTGTGCTGGAGCAGCTCTGCAGGTGGGGTGTCACCTGAGGGGGCAGAGAGGAACACTGTCCCCTGAAGCGCCGCTCCCGGCAGCGCTGTCCCGCGGGCCCCTCAGCGCCGTCCCCACAGCGCCCCCTGCGGCCCGGGGGTGTCACCGCTTCCCTCACGGGGACCCGGCACAGCGCGGGCTCCTTCTCCCTTTCCTTCTCCTTCTCCTCCTTCTCCCTTTCCCTCTCCTTCTTCTCCTGCTCCTGCTCCTTCTCCGTGCTCCACATGTGAACGCGGTCGGGTCTGTGCTGCTCCGAGCGCCGGGACCAGCCCCGGCCCCAGCCCCGGCCGTTCTGTGCCCTGCCCAGACCGAGGCACGGATCAAAGGTGAGCATCTTTGGGTTGTCTGCAAATCCATCGCTCAGTTACGTGCCAACGGTCTCAGGAGAAAGGGAGGGTGACAAACACACGTCTGTAAGGAATCATCGCCCGGACAGGGATTTATCACTGCGCCTGGGGGTCTTAAATTTGAACATGAAAACTGCTTAAAGGTCAGAGGGACACAGTCCTCTGTGTTCAATAGATATGTTAGCACAACGCAAACGTCTCGATTTGGGTTTTTCTGAAGTCTAAAAGAGGGCACATTAGTTATTTTTCTCTCAGTTTTGCATAGGCATTAACCATAAAAGTAGACTTGGTTTTCGTTTGTCCTGAAGACAAATCTGTCAGGCCATAAAGGACATTACAATAACTTAACAGGGCTGCTGATACTGTAAATAGCCAAGTAACCCTTTTTTTGGTTTGTTTTGCTAAGTACAAGTGCTGTTTAATAGTAAACAGAATTGTATTTTCCTATGCTAAATAACATTTTTAGCAGTCCAGACACCTTGGGAAAGCTCTGGCTGGTCTTAAAGCTGAACACTTTGTTTCTTTAGCATTGACCAGATACCATAAGGGCTGCTTTATTCAATAAATACCTTTTCCCCAAGTTTTTTTCTACCATTCCTGTGCTCTTCACCAACTAGAGAGCAGCAGTTCATGTTGCAGCTCTTCCTTGGAGAGCTTGGGAGAGCACAGCTCCTCTTGTGATACACAGAAGGGGCTGGGAATACCAAATTTTCACCACCAGAAAGTATTTGTAGGTTAACTGTAACTAACCTCTCCTGCTCCAAAGAGTTCTAGAAATAGTCTTGCACAAAATTAGCAATAACTGAGTTGTTTAAACCCTAGGTGCAAGGAATCAGTTTTACAGAAGCAGGGCTGCTCCTGCAGATGCTCTGGATTTTCTGTAAATTTCAGCTCTGTTTCTTGTTCCTGGAGAATTTAAATTTTGAAACCTTGCCTGTGAAGGCATTTCTTTATCGCCAAATTATGCACATGATAATTGCAGTTTATACATCAAGTAGAATCCATGACATGTATTCAAATTATCATGGATTGGTTGAGGTTGGAAGGGACTTTGGAGCTCATCTGGTTCAAAGCTCTGCTCCAGGGGGGGCACCAGCAGTTTCCCTTGGGCTTTCTCACAGGTTTTGCTGCAGATGAAATAAAATAAAGGTGTTTGGAACAGAGAATCAGATTCTAGGAACAGTCATGAAAGCTGCAATCCTGAAAGCAAGGTTTTTCTAAGAATGTTAGATTTCCCATTTGTATCCTGTGAATTCTGGTTCCTTTATTCACTGTTTCAAGCAATGTGTGAAGGGAGTACCTGTAATTTCTTGGGAGCTACAGTCTCAGTGGAAAGGAAGCAGTTGTTAGTTGACATTATTTACGTGCATTACTTTTCTTTATTCCTGGCTCTGCACCTCTCTACCTGTGCATGTTCAGCACACAGGGGGGGCTCAGCTCTCCTTCCATTCCCAGGGGACCTGTTGGGAAAAATGGGATTTTTTTGAGTTTTGCTTTCTGTTTGATGGCACCACACTCCCCTTGTGGAGAACAGAGCAGGCAGGTTTGCAGCTGCAGTGATTCCTCAGTGCTCACAGACAGGGGAATTTCAAACTGCATCTCAGCAGGGAAGGGAGGGTAATGCCATTCATGTAGAGACATTAATGTAGAGAAGCATTCCCAATAAACACAGGTCTGGACAACAGCAGGGAGGACACAGATCTGCAGAGTCTAAACTAATATTACATAGATGGCAAAACAGTGCTGCTAATTTGAAGGCTGTATGTGTCAAAATCTATTTAAAATGTTCAGTAGCAAGTGTGTGTGTGGCCTCTTCTTTAATGCTGTAATAGATCAAGTGAAATATGTGAACTATGAAATAAATGAGTATCAAATTCTGAAATATGTCAATATATTGAATCTCTGAGCATCTCTTCACAAAATATCTGGGATCTGTGAGCAAAGGCTGATCCATCCACATAGTTCTGTTTCCTTCTTCCCCAAAGTAAATTCATGTGGGTTCTCAGTACAAACACGCAGCCCTTATGATTCTTTTCTGCCTGTCTCAGAGCACCCAATTAATTGAAGCAGCTAATGATACACCTTCAGAACAAATCTTTGTGCACAGCAGTTTGCAAACCGAATGTGAAATACACTTTTATTTCAGTTCAGGCGTGAGCAGAGCAATACATTTCACCCTCATCCCACTGAAAGCTTTACAGGCTGCAGAGCTTCTGTGGCTTAGTGCAGTAGTTCGTCCTGACCCTCTCACGGACACAGTCACTGTAGTCAGTGTTGCACTTGCCACACTTGCAGCTCACGGCCACGGGGTAGGAGTAGTAGGGGATGGTGTGGTGAGGGCAGCCCGGGATCAGCACAGTGCGGTACAGCATCTCCTTGTACGTGCACACGTTCTGGGACAGAGCACTCTTGAGGAGCAGCTTCTTGCCATTGCTGTCCTACAAAGAGAAGAGAAATGTGTTGTTTCACTGAAGCACAGGGGTGTCAGAAACGTCCTGTGAGGTGCAGAGACCAAAACTCATACTGAGTTCAGAGCTCTAATTGTGATTGGAGCTCCCTCCCCACACAGACACATCCCCCTGGTTTTTATAGTTTAACTAATCCACATGGCTCAGTGTTCCCTGTGCATTGTGATCTCTTCTGGCTCCCTGCTGCCCAAGCCTGAACTCAAAATGCTGCGTTGAACAGTGAAGTTGTGTGGAGTGCTGTGACTGCTGCAGAGCTGTAGGTAGCAGCAGTGAGAACAGAAGTTACCCACATTATTTACATTAAGAGTGACCCAATATAATCTGCCCCTCACCTATTCCATCCTGCCCTCACAAACTGCCCACAGAGGCTCTGCAGTGGCAGCAGCAGTCAGGTCTCTGCTGTGCCACTGGTGTTATCAACTCCATAGTTCCAGAGGCTTGGCATTTTTCCTCCTCACCTTTGCAAAACAGCTAACTTGAAAACATGGTGACAGTGCACTTTTTCTGCCTGTGATGAGCTCTATCACAACGAAATCATTTGCACACTATCTTCGGGGAGAACAGAGCCTTGGTTTGCAGTGGTGGCTGTTACAGAGACACTGTGACTCGTACCCGGGTCATGCAGAATCCAGCGCAGATGGTGGTGTTGATGGCCAGGCAATAGGCACATTCCTGTTTTTCCACGTGGATTGTGTACTCAGAGGGAGCACAGAGTGATGCTGTCTGTCCGAAAATCAGGCCAAAGAGGAGAGACATCACAACGAAGGGACTCATGCTGGATGGGGAAGAGCAAACAAACAGAGCAAACCACAGGTGAAATGGGATGTGCCTTCCAGCCCTCGGCATTTGACAGGAACAGCCAGGACAGTCACAGAGCTGGATAATCTTAACTGCAGCCTGGCAATTTCTTTCCAATCTCAGTCCTTATTGAAATAAAACCATTAAACAGAGAACAAGGGGAAAGAGGCCATTAACAACATAGAACAAATTACTTTCCCCCCACTTAAGCATATTACATGGAACTTCTCTCTAGTGAGTGATAAAATCCTGACACAGAACAAATAAGAGGAGCTGAAAGATTTGAAAATGTGACATGCAAGAGAACATGAGCTCTAGAATTAAGCAGAGATATTAAAATAATCTCACTGCTTTAAAACAATTTTCTAAAGAAAGCATCTTATAAAATGTTAAAGAGACAAAAAGACAAGGCTGTGCATATCAGGCATAAAACTGGATTTTTCAATTTCCAGTGGCTTAGAGGCATAATGAGATGGGAACACGGCCAAGAATTAAATAATAGATTCAAGCAAATTACAGTAAAGAACATCAACAAAGAGTTCAACTGAATGAATCCTGCTTTATCTGTCTGTTGTGCTGACCTCATTTCTCAGACCTGTGGGGGGAATCCTGAGAACAAAGCCTTGATTAGCTCCAAGACAAATTCGGGAACTACTCTAAAGCCTCTAAATGATAAACTTTAAATGACAGTGTCTACCAGCATCTGGACATCACCCTCTAGTCTCTCCCAGCTGCCAGTTTCCCACAGAAAAGCCATCCATTACACAGGCTGGTTTACCCTGTAGCTGCAACAACACCAGTGTGGAAAGACCAACCTCTTGTCAGCAGAATTCTTCCCTATTACAGGAACCTGATTCTGCCTTGAGCTGGAAGAGGCAGTGACCCAGCACAAGCTCTGTGTGTGCTTTATACTCTCCAGGCTAATTCCAGGCTGATCTTACTGTTTATATAATTGCATCTGAATTACTGCTTTCTTATCACAAAGTCATCTATTGAAAATTCATACTGAACCACAAAGCAAATGTGATAGGAACAAACGTGTCCATAATATCCTAATCTGGAAACTGGAGCTGGAAATCTAATTATATTAACAGTCATTCTCTCCTCAGGCTTTTAAACTAAGCAGTGCTTTTAAAAAAGTTGTTATTATTGATTAATTTAATTGCTCCATAGGACAGCAAGACCACGGCAGGAAGGCTGGCATGGATATGTAGTCCCACAGAATCCCAGATGATGAGTTTTACACCTGTGTTTTGCTAAGGTTTAAGGAGGCCTGGTTCACTCTCCTTGCTCCTCACCAGGCACAGCTGGGAGATGCTGGCACAGGGGCCCTGGGGAGCCCTGGGATAGTGAAGGTGTCCCTGCCCATGGCAGGGGGTGGGATGGGATGAGCTTTAAGGTTCCTTCCAACCCAAACCATCCTGGGGTTCTCTAAGTTTGTGCAGTGCCTACGAAGCAACAAATCTGAAAGCAAACCCTCTGCTCTGCAGCCTGCTCAGGTACTGCCTGACTTACCTGCTCAAGCAGAACACACTCAGAAATTGGCTGGCCTGGAACCTACTCAGCAAATACTGAAGCAACAAGCAATTCACTCAATACTGATTGATAGGGAAAAAACTTACTTACAAACCCACTCCTCACAGCACAGTAAGAAACAAAATATTGCATCAATACCAATAAAAAAAATGTCCCCAGATGGGGGAAAACATATTTAGGGGAGCAAGTGAGAGAAGAGGTTGATAAAGCCACTATTCTCTGTCAGCCCCTCCCTGAGCTCCCTGCCTGCAGCTCTGGGAACACATGCCCTTCCAGGCAACCACCTAACTTCCATTTGGAATCTGATCTGATGCATGTCTTATGCACGTGAACCACAATCCTGATTGATGTCGCCATAAGAAACATGGAAAACATCAGTTTGAGGTGGTAAATGTGGTCACTTTGAGCTGTTGGAGGAGTGATCCAGTTGGTCCAATTTGTGTTCAGCTAATTCCTGAATAATAGTGTCTCCTTTTCCTGTGGTTTCAGACTGCTGCACACAGTCTGTGTCCAGGGCTAATTTTTCAAATATTTTTTGGATAACATAATAGAGACTTTGTTCTATTAAGACTTGCCAAATGCTTTCTGTTTTCATGGAGTCTTTAATTCTGGGTTAATTTCTACCGTATAATTTCTCAGGAATTAAATATAATTTAATTATATTTAAACCCCTTTCTGGCTTAGGGACACGAGCAGAGTATTAATTGTACTCTTTGTAACATCTGTCCATCTCACATAGCAACAGGAGTGTGACACTCACTTGGCTACTACTCACTCCAGTGTGTTATTTAGCTCTGTATTTTTCTGATATATTTAGAATACAAACACTCAGGTTCTCTCAGTACACACTACACAGCCCACACGTAGATAATGTAAATGTGTATATATACATTGTACATACACACACTGCATACACGTGTATGGGCTTGGTTGTTTGAAGCTTTAACCCAGAAAAGAATGTTTGTTCTTGGGAAATACAGAGAGTATTTCAAAGGACACAAAGAACCTGAAAGGAAAAGAACACAATTTGTACCACTAAAACCTGCAGAGGACAAAAACTGCTCAAAGTAAGAATTAAAACCCAGCATTCTTAAGGCAAAAATATCACCTGTTGCCCTTGCATGCAGAGCTGATTCTTTCCCTCAAAGATTCACAGCTTTAGGCAGCTGGAGCTGGATTTGTGCACCCTGGAGACCACCACAGCCAGGTTTAAGGTGTCTCAACACTCCCTATAAGAATGTAGGCAGAGAACAGGTCAGAGTGTGAGGAGATGTACTCTTTGTCGCCTCAAAGTGCCAATTTCTCTGAGCTGAGAAAACAGGGTGTAAGGGGGTGGGGAGAGATGAGATTAGGGTAAAAAAAAAAAAAAAAAGAGTTTAAGAATTTGCTTTAACAAGATTGAGGGAAATGTCTGCAAATAGCAGTAGCAAATTGTAACAAGGCTTGAAAGTCATAATGAAGATTAAAGAGAGTCCAACAATAAAAACTATAGCACTAAAAATAGAGAAAGCCAACAACAATAACTGTTAGAGATGAGAAAATGCAGAAAACTTGTACAGGAAGCTGAAGAGTAGGAAATAAGTTTTTGTCAGGCCAGAGGCCAATAATCAGGGAACATCAGAAGATGAAGACAAGCTGTTGATGCAGAGTATGTGCAAAGGCTTCAGTAAGAACTTGTGCTTTTGAACACATAGTGACTGAACAACCACACACAGATTTGCAACAAATATAAGGAATAAATATTTTAAACTCAACGTGATTAGCTAGCTAATGCTCATTTCACCAAGTCTGGAATACTGAGGAAACTTCAAAACATTAAAGAAAGTGTTAATACTATGGCAATATTTAAGGAGAGAGTGTTGACCCAGGTAACTCTCCACCAGCCAGGTAAAATAACAGAAAATTGATAGAGGATTTGAGGAACAAAGAATTAACGGATGAAAACGTAATTACTGATGTTACATAAAATAGGTCATGCCACACAAACCCAGTTTCGCTGTTTGCAGTGATTACAAATTTGGCTGATAAGGCAGTTGCACAGATACAGTGTCTTTGGTTCCATCTGTGCAGAGCCCATCTGTCAGGAAGGTTTAGAGCTGTCAGGCAGAGCCCAGTGTGGGGATACTGAATGCTGCCAATTATCAACTTCTGGAGCAGTCAGTTTAATCTCAGTGGTGCCTTTATTCACTGCAGTGTTTTTTACCCAGCCTCTGAACATATGCAGTGCACTGGAGAAATACCTGACCAGGTATTAGGGATGAAAATTCGTTTATCTGGACGGCCAATAAATTACTCTGAGTGGAGCTTGGGACCAGTGTGACTGCTGCTTATCAGCTCAGCCCCATGGTGATACGGTCACAGATCCTCTTGGCTGCTGCCTTTCCCTTGCTGGCACAGTTCCCCTGCCCATGGAAAGGGTATTCACCAATCTTCAGTAAGTTACACAAACTATCCAGCTGGTAAAAAACCTCCTGGATTGTCCTTCTGCCTGTGACCATGGAGCTCATCCACCACTGACCTCTCTGATGGGACTGAGATCCCACGAGCTACAGGGAGCAGCAAGACAAGACTCTGGCAGGACAATGAAGTTCAGTGTCACAATTTGTGAGTGCCTGAGGCTTCTTCCACAGTTTCCTAAAATCCATCATGCACAGTCTGATGCTTATGGATCCGTTTCTTTGGTTGCCCTCCTGCTGACCTGCAGAGACTCAGTGATAGAAATTTTTAATGTGCTTTTATAGCCCAGCTTTGCAGCCCTGTTCTGGAACAGCCAGTTACACTGTTAATTATTTATCTTTAACCTTTCTGTTAACCAAACCAATCCATTCCCTGACATCAGTGATTTCACTCTTTCATTAAGTGAACGATGGTGTGCTGATGTTCTACAGGAAGTGCTTCAAGTGATATCTGTAAATAGAATTTACTAATTATAAAAACCCTGGGTTCATTCCCCAGGAGTCTCTGTAATGGGTGACAAAAATTCAGTGCATACCAGAAGCTCATATGTAACTAATTTAATAGGATTCTCTGTCACTGACCAATGTCTAAAATAAAAGGAAGAACAATGAGAAGTTATCAGACATTATTCCTACTCACTCTGCCCCTGGTAGTGGTACCACACAAAGAAAACTTTGTGATCTCATGAGCAGGTTACTTACAGAGCAGAGTCATTCTTATATCCATGAAATATGCAACTGTAGATAGTAAAGTAAAAACGTGTCCACACTTGCAAACAACCTATAATTGGAAGATCTGCTGATGAAAAACAGGCAAAGTCAATCAGATTCTGAAGGATGAGTATTCTGGTAGAGGAATTATTTCCAACTCCATCCAGTTCCCGCCCTCCCCTGATAAAAGGAAATAAGATCCTGATATGCTGCCATAGAAACAAGTGTTTTTGCCAGGTTTTGCATTTAAACAGCCTGTGGCTGCTGAATTTTCAAAGCTAATCTGGCTATTGCCAGTCTCTGTAACAGCCCAAAACACAGCTCTCATCTCTGAAATTTATAGATTCACAGTCTGCTCTTCTCTTTCTTTCCTAGGATTAGCTGCAGCATTTCCTATCAACTACAGATTAAAACAGCACATCTCTTTGTTGTGTATCATATGCCAGCAATCTCCATTTATGGTCTGAAAATACTTCATAATCCTATTTGCTGTTTGGCTCAGACGACTGAGCCCTTTGGATTTGGTTTCATTTCTTTGGAAAGTACTAGATATTTCTGTTAGTCTGAGATACACAATCACTGCGCCGAGGGCAAAGCTAAACAAAAAACAAACAACAACCCCCCACCAAAGACAATCCAGAGCCTTTGGGTTGTGTTGTCAAGGATGAATAGTACCATTGTAATAGTGCTAAAGGTAAAACTGCCCCGGGTGTGACCCAGGACCTGCCAGGTGAAATGCCTCCCCACAGGGAAGCCACTCTCAGATTCCAGCTACAAGTTAAAATGGCTGTTAAGGAAGGAAAAGAGAAGGCTGGTTTTCCTCTCCAAGATGCTCCTGGTAGAAGCAAGACACACTGCATTCAACTTGTCACTCCTGGGTGAGTCCTAACAGTGAGATTTCTGCAGACTTGTTCTTATTTTCCACGTTCTAGTTCGCACACTCTGCTCTTGCAGCTTTATACAACACAAATTTGTTAACAGCATTAGGAAATTACCTCTAGTAGTGTGGAGTGGCAGTTACACGTCCCTGGGAGTGCCTGCACATGCATTCCCTGTATAGGAATTTTAAATTCTGGCAGTGGTTACATTCTTCTCCTTCAACTAAGATTCAATGTGCGCTTTCTCGAGTTGTCAAAATAAGCTTGAGGTCAAAGTGGAAATATCTGTAATAATCCATCAAGTTTTGTCACTGTTCCAGAACTGCATTCATGACAGAGCAGGTACCAACCCACAGTGTCACCAGAAGGTACTGTGCATTTAACACCAAAGAAAACAGACCAGAGAGAGGGATTTGGGGCTCCCTTGCTGGGGAAAAGCCTCTCTTCACACAGGGCTGCCACAAAGTTGGAGGCTCTTGCTGAATGTCTCAGTATTGTGCAGTCCAGAAGTTAGCTCTATGTGCTGAGTGATAACAGGGAGTGGAACATTCATTTAAAAAGTTCACCTTCTGAGCAAACCCCCCAATACTGTGTACTAATGAAATAAAAGGCTGAAAATTTTGTTATTTCTTGTGCTCAATAAAGCCACAATGGACAAATGATAGCAACTTGTCATTTGAATATTTTATGAGAGCACTGAGACAAGCATTAGAATAGAAGAGGTAAGGGCTCGGTATTTGTCTTCTCAGAACTGAATTTTCAATTCAGCTTATATTTATGTTTAAGAAAAATAGGATATTTACTAAAAATGCTACTAAAATGTAACATTACATATATTTCTAGATTTTAACAAAGATCAAATGTACATGTATTATATTCTATAAATATTTTTAGTATAAATTCCTTAAAATATTGAAAATCAGGTCCTGAAAAGTAAATTTCCTCAGAGGAATCTGACTGTAAGTGTGCAAAACTCAAGTATTGTCTTTTCCTCTTGTAATCTTAAAAAGTTCTCACTAGTTGACTTGTCCTAAAAATTACCCTGCCAGTCTTGAGGTCACATCATTTGTCTGTTCCAGACAAAAACAGAGCCCCAAAAGTCTGCTGCTGACTGGTAACAGAGTAAAATTATCATGATCCTGTTTTCTATACCTCTATAAATAATTACATTTCCCTATTGTAAAGTGAACTCTTATTTTTTGATTCTGTTAAGACAGCAGACTGATATTGTGAGTCCTGCAGCTGAGCCTTGATGTTTCCTATTAAATCTTCTTTTTCATCACTCATTATGGTCAGAGCTGAAATCTAACAGAATGAGAATAATATGATAATGAAGGGGAAAGAACAGATTCTACTTTCATTTGTCCCTGTGTCTGATAAGCAGACATTCAAGTTAAATAAGGTCCTAGCCAAATACTGATTAAGTCTTGGGAAAGTTCTCCGAAATCAAAACACAAATTCCAACAGAATTAAAAGCAGAATTAAAGAGCATTTACATTTGCTGGACTTCTCTGTGAAGTGAGTACAGGTTTCCTTGAAGTCTCGAAGTGGTGCTTCTAGAAGAGAGAAAACCCCAAAAAATGTGTCACAGAAATGCCCAAATTTCATGGGCCTGAGGATTAACAATGTAATGACTTTTACAATTTAAGTGTTAAAGCATATCTGTTCACACCAGCACAGTTGTCAGCATAAAAAATGTTTCACACAAAAGAATTGTCAGTATTACTTACTGTTTCAAGAGATCTCTATTTTCACATATCTCATCTTCCAGTTTTAAACTAAGTTTTTCATTTTCAAACTAAGTTCAAAGGGAACAAGTAGAAAACCACATCATTATTGAAAAATATACTAGAAATACACTTTTGCTTATTAAATCTTTCAGGGAAAAGTAGTTTTGTTCATCAGAAGACCGAAATCTGTTTTGTCTGGTATTCCATGCTGAGTCATCTTTTGCAGGAAAGGCAGGATAATAAACAATAATAAACAACTTGCAGGTTCTTCTTCCACACATTCACACGGGACAGGTGCACACCTCTGCTCAGAATAATCGTTTTCTCAATGCAAAAATCAACATGCAACATTCTTTAATTGTATTAGTAATATTGTCATGCTAATGACAATGCTATTGTCATATTGTCATCAAGAAGCATTTTCTCTTTACTCCATCTATTCAATGGATATTGTACAATCCTGGCCTGCAGTTCCCAAATGGCTTTATGCTCTGCTTCAATAACCTTTCTATTTTCTTTCACTTTCTTTCTGGTTTATTTCTGATTCCACAGTCAATTTCCACTCCTTGATCTTCTCAGACTCTTTGTAGAGTTTTGAGTACAATTCATTCATTGTTTTTATACTCTAATTAAAACAAGTTCCACAATTTAATCGCAAATGTTATTTAATTAATAATGTTATAAATACCTATTTATCTCTTGGAAACATCACAAGAGTAAATTCTTTTCCACAGAGGGTGACAGAAGTTTATGTACATGATTAGGAAGCAAAGTTTAAATCTTTGTGCACCCACTGAGGATGCATGAACAGGCACTGCAGGACAAGGAGGAGGAGTTTAGTCCTCAGGGATATGAAAATCAGTAGGAAAATGGCAAGAACATAAGTTCCATTTTGTGGCAGCAAACAGTATTTTGTATCTGGGAAGCACAGAAGCTACTGAAAAAAATGAGCTTTGTTGAGTTGTACTGAAGCAGAAAAATGTTGCTGAGGACAATGTGAGAAGAATTAAATCCTTGAGGAAACCACTCTGATTAAATTAATTGTTTATATGTAAAATAAAGCCAGAGAGTGGAATTGGGAGAATCTATTTCGTTTTTCCAAAGAATACCTTGACTTCAATCCTTCTACCATTCAACAGACTATTCAGAACCAGTTTCACCAAGATATTTAAGTGCCTAAATCTTATTCGGATTAAAACTTACAGACTAAAAACAAAAACAAAAAAAAAACCCAAAACAAACGAAGAAAAAAAACCACACTAACAAACTTGGAATCATCTTAATTTTTAAACATTTGTCTCTAAACATGTTCTCTGAATCACAAATACCTCCTCTAAGTGATTCAGCTGCAAACAGGAAACAGATAATTATTATTCCCCTTTGCCTTCTTATTAAGCCTTGAAATATCCACTGAATGATGCTTTAGGAACTGTTTGTGAACAAATCAAGAGGCCCTAAGACTTTAGATAAGCAGAGCTGATGCCTAGCTGACTTTTTATCTGTTTCAGAGCAAAGTTTTACTTGCTGTGAAATCATCTCTGAACTGTTAAGTGATTCTGATCAACATATTTTTAAAAAAACTAACAGTGAAACTGTATTTAACATTTACAGCTACAAAACTGTTCAACTCCTCACGACAATATGAAATGAAACTCGATAATATAAAAAAATGTTAAAGAATGTGCAAGGTAAAAATTATTTCGATTTTATGTGAATCAGTGATTTTGCCACAGTACAGGGACTGAATGGCAAATTCAAATCATCACCTGGGCATTTGTTAACCTCTACACAAACTTAAGAGTTAGTTTCCTATGGGTAGATTTGTAAGTAAGGATTATGAAATTGGGAAGAAAAAAAAATATTACAGCTAATGTGAAAATACAATTTTTAATTAATAAATCAACTGCTTGCAATTTTCAAAATTACCGACATCGGTAATGGCTTTGGAACTCAATTACTTCGTACTTCACAGTGGCTTTTCAAACCACTGGTGTTTTGTTTTTTGCTTTTATAGGCTGTGGCCAGAGTGGAAGGTTTTGATGAGGAGAACTCATCAGCTGCTGCCTGTCTGTGCACACATGCATGATAAAGGATTCAGGAAGCAAAACGATTTCTTTAAACTCCAGTAGTTGATATTTATTTCTTTCTTTACTCCCATGGGTAGTTCTAAACACCACATCTGACTATGTTTTAGTATGAAAATGCCATTTTACAAAGTTTTCAAGTCACAAAAAATAGGATAAATAGTGTAACTCATGTGCTGTCAGAATATCACATTTGAATCTAAACATATTCCATAAGGAGCCTGAACTTGAAACAGGAATTTGCTTAATTCACATAACTCAGTATGGTGACAGAACGTTTTCACTGCACATTTGGTCTGGTGTAAGCAGGACTTCAAAGCCAGTGCAAGCATCCAAGTGGGACACTGCTCACTGCTGAATCACCCACATCAAACGTGGATTTATCATCCGTGATGTGCAGTTACAACACAGAGTAGATGATCAAGACGATTTCCTTTAGCCTTGATAGAGAATAACAGCAGAAGTCTTTGAAATGAAAGTCCAAGGTGTTGTCTCCAGCACCAGTCTTGGCAGTCTGCAGAGAAATGAGTTCAGCGAGTATCACACACACACAGAACCATGGGGTGGGTTGGGTTGGAAGGGACCTTGAAGCTCATCCAGCGCCACCCCTTGCCTTGTGCAGGGATACCTTCTGATATCCCAGCTCGCTCCGAGTCCGGTCCAACCCGGCCTTGGACACTTCCCGGGACGGGGCGGGCTGTGTGTGCTGGGGCCGGGACTCTGCCCGCGGCCCCCGGCCCTGTCCCGTGTCCCTGCCGGTGTCCCCCGGCCCGTCCCAGCACAGCCCGGGGGTGGCGGTGGCACTGACACAGCGCCTCGGGCCGAGCGCTCGCCGGGCTTTGGCCGCGGGCTCAGGCCACACGAGCGGTTTGATCGGGATTTTCCTCAGTGAGCCGGGAGAAAAGCAGTGACACCGGCACTTGTCACCGGCACTGACCTCGCTGCCGGTACCAAAACCAGCACCGACACTGGTACCGACGCCGACAGTGACACCAGCAGCGACATCCAGCACCGGCACTGGCGCCAACATCGCCGCCAGCACTGACACCAGCACTACGCATGGCAACAAACCGGCACCAGCACCGACACCAACACTTGTACCGACATCGCCGCCACCACCTACACCGGCAGCGACACCAGCACTGAGCGTGCCACCCAAAGCGATGCCGGCGCCGACAGCGGTACCGACACCAAGACTCGTACCGACACCGGCACCGGCACCGGCACCTCAGGGCGGCGGCTGAGGGAGGGCGAAAAGGGCGGGAAAGGACGGCGCGCGCCCGAGGCGGGAAGGGGCGCGCGGGCCGGCGGCCATGGCGCCGCCTAGTGGAGGTCCCAGAGGTCGCGCAGCGGCGCGGCCAGGCGCGGGTCCCGCGCGCGCAGCGCCCCCGCGTGGGCGTGGCGCAGCGAGCGCAGCTCCGTGAGGCGGCCCAGCAGCCGCGCGAAGCGCTGCGGGTCCCGCGGGTGCTGCAGCTTCGAGTGCTTGTACAGGATCCCCAGCAGCGGCTCCTGCAGCTCCTCCACGTGGCGCTTGTCCCTCAGCAGCGGGCGGTCTGCGGGAGAGCGGCGGCACGGAGAGCGCCGTGAGCGGGATGCTCCGGGTGCCGCCGCCCCTCAGGGTCCGATCGGCGCCGCCGCCCCTCGGGGGATAAATGGGAGCTCCCCCGGGGCGAGCGACAGCTCGTTGTCACCTTCCCAACTTACCTGAGAAGAACACTGTTGTTGCTACGAGCAGAGCATATTCGGTCTCGGTCACTTTGAGTTCCCCCATGGTTCTGTAGAAGTAGAACAGGGCGGTGATGAACTCCTCAGTTATGCCTTGGAAATGGAAAAAAAACCAACATTATTGGGTTAAAACAACAACAACAACAACAAAAGATCAACGAAACAAAGGTGCAGAATAATGAGGGTGTTACTGGATCCCTCTGTCCAGCTCTGGGCTCCCCAGGACAAGGGACATGGAGCTCCAGGAGCAGGTCCAGCCGAGGCTGTGGGGGTCATGAGGGCACTGGGGCATCTCTCTTACGAGGAAATGGTCAGTGGTTGGACTCTGTGATCTTAGAGGTCTTTTCCAAGCGAAGTGATTCCATGATTCTGTGAAAAGCTGAGGGAGCTGGGGCTGTTCAGCCTGGAGAGGAGCCGCAGCTGAGAGGGCCTTTAGCCCTGTGTGCAGGGATGGGCTCTGAGCAGGGCTCAGCAATGAACTGATGCTTGGGAAGTTCCACCTGAACATGAGGAACAACTTTCCTGTGAAGGAACAGATTGCCCAGAAAGGGTGTGGAGCTGCCCTAACTGGAGATATTCCAGACCCATCTGGACACAATCCTGTGCCATGTGCTCTGTGATGGCGCTGCTGGAGCTGGCAGGTGGCACGAGGTGACTGTGATCACCTTCTAACATCACCCACTGTGATCCCTTCTAACATCATCCCTTCCATGAGTCTGTGATTCAGTGACTCTTAAGGCTCAGGGCCGTTCCGTTGCATGAAATAGGTAACTAACTTTGTGAAAACCATGTTAATTGCTAAAATAATAACAAAAGTTGTATGGCAGTTGTAATGTGGGACTTTGAATGTGTATATAACTCAAGGGATATTAACAAGCATGAGCACACCCCATCCTGCCATGAGGATGTAATGCCCGTGTGTAATACCTGAGGAGGTAATGGCAGAGCAGCTCAAGGGAGAGGAAGAGGAGAAGGAAAGGGAGAGGAGAGGAAGAAGAGAGGAAAGGAGCTGGAGCAATGACCACAGGGACAGTGTAGCTCAGTGTAATAAAAATAGGGCCAGTAAAGCAAAAGATTCACAGTATTTAAATTCCGAGACCTCCATTACCTGTGGTAGTAGTAGAAGTTGGCCTCTCTTTATTATGGCACATTTCCATGGAATAAATACTGTTTTTATCAAGGTTTTGAACATGACAACATGTCCCGTGATCAGAAAGTCTTACATGACCTGGAACAAGGCAGATGACAGTTCCCAGTCAAGCTTAAAGTGATCTTAAAAGTGACCTCTCTGTATCATTGCTGAAAATGTGTGAATTTTTCCCAGACCCATGAAAGTATAAAATCCTTTTTGGCATCTGGCTCCAAATTCTTTGGTTGCATTTTTATTGGTCAAGGTCTCTTGTGTTAAATTTGACACAACATATAATATGTAATTAATATGGCTGATATTATCCACCCACCCCACAATGATTCAAGTCAAGTATTTCAGACCTACTTTCACTGGTTGACGGCTGGCACTCACTCATTCTTTGGTTGTAAATTTGGGCTGATCTTAAGAACATTGCCTCCACTGTGGACCCTTTCAGCAGAGCAATCTGGTCCTCACTGGCTAAACTCTCAAACCCTGCAGAGAAAGGTGCATGTTCAGAATCAGGGAAGGCTGGTGCTGCCTTTAAAGTGATGTGGAAAAATGATTGTTTAAAAATTAATATCTTTACTGGAAAGGAGGAGCCATAGTTAAATGATGCATGTGCCAAAGACTTGGGATCTTTCTTGCTGGTTTGCAGGTTAGACAAACAAAAACTAAAAAACAAAACCAAAAACCAAACCAAACCAAACCAAAAAAAAAAAAAAAAAAAAAAAAAAAAGGAGAGGGCAGTTTTCAGTGTTAAAAGATTTATGGGAAGATACAAATAAAAATTTTGGGACTAAGCAAGATGTTATCAAAACATTCTTCCTAATATTGGATAAATATCACATGGCCCAACACCTGATAAATTGCTGCACTGTTTAGTGACTGGATACTCCTTTCATTTTTTAAATATATTTTTTTCTATATTTATATTTATTTGTTTTGTTATATTATTTTCTTTTTGAAATTGTGTTCATCTTTTGACAAGCTCATTGTCTGCACTTGTAAGTCAAGAGCAAAGGAACTTTAGTGATTTTTTTCTCTTAAACCTGATCAAAGCAGGATATGTAACACAGCAAAACAGACAGCTCACCCCTTCCTTCAGCTCTGCCCCACAGAGATGCTAAATTACACCAAATACCTGCTTTTGATATGATGATTGAACTTTGTGAGTTTTACAAAGAAAAGTTATCACCCTCCTTGTCAAATGTTACTTTGTCAACTTTACACTGAAATACAGCGAATTTAAATGCTTGTTCCCTTGTTCTTTATGAAAGGGAAATATGAATAAGAACACCTGGTTAGTCCATTCTGTGCTGCCTTTTCCTTTGAAGGAACATCTGCTTTTTCCTTTGGTGATTATGATAAATTGCAGACTCAACTGGATTTCAGAGAATGTGGTGAGATAATAATTCCCTCAAGGTGGTATTTTGAGGTCCACATGCTTCCAGAAAATGTCTCCACTCCATGTCAGAAATGGAGAAGAAATCTAATTATAGCAAAGGTTTGAACTGAAAACTCCTAGGCTGTCCTCATGACATGTAAATGGCAAGTTAGAAGTACAAATAATCAGTTTAAAGCTTTTTCTTAGAGCCTGTATTTTTTCTCTGGTCCATGCTACCAGTTTGATTTGGCTCCTCTAACATTCCCCAAAGGAAGAAACTAACCTGGGAGTCTTTTTGTGAAATCCACCAGCACCTGGACATGGACAACGGCTGTCTCAGACAGGTGGAGAAAACTTTCCTCAGGACTTGCAGTTTCCTGTAGCTGCACAAAAGAGTGTTTGCACATTGGATGTAGCCAAGATACCTGAGAGCAATGACTTAGCAGTGCAGGCTGGGTGTGCTGGATACCTACAAACTTCTTGGCTTCCTCAAGGGGAATTGTGTATTTTTGGTGTGCTGCTACAATGTGGTCAAGAAGCTGATGTTCTCCTGGGGTAAGTTCCATCTTCTCTGGGATCTGCTAAAAAAATAAACCAATCAAGTCACAACGACTTGGAGTAAGGGTAAGTGATAAAAAGAGATATTTTAAATAGAAAAATATCCCACTTTTCCAGATCTTGTTGTAGATGATACTTGCTTACTATTCAGTCCCTCATCTTCCAGCTTTATGCTGCAAAGGAAACTGCTCTTCTGCTTGAAATTCTTCCTGAGTCGCTTTGATTTGCACTGGACTTCAGTCAGCAAACCTGTGAGGTGTGAAGTGGCCATCAGTGCTTGTGCTTTCAATTAATTACAGTCTAAAGTCATCACTTTTATTAGAGATAACTCCAGTCTTGCATCACAGAAGCCGTCCCCTACAATGAACTGTGTTTCCTAGACAATGTGGCCCTGTGTTACTTATCAGGTGAGCTGATGTCCAGTAGCCACCCAAGGCCTGAGGGTCTGCAGTCATCATTGTCCTTGTGGCTCTGTGACACACAGGCGTCAGCATTTTTCATCAAGCCCATCATGCCATTTTTATTTACTTTTTTCCCCTCAAACCCTAAAGCTTATCTCATCTGTTCACTGCTGTCCTGACTCAGGATATTTAGCTTCTGTTAGTACTTCCTTTTTTTTCTTGTACTGTCTTTGAGCGACATCTCCCTTAAGTTGAGGGGATGCTTCCCAAGCACTGCTGACTTTTGCACACCAAGATGCTACAGCTGCCACCATCCTCAAAGTTCATTTCCCTACAGCCAAATGAAGCTTAGATCAGTATCCTGGGGAAGGGGTTGACTTTGGAGAAGGTCTGCGGTGAGAGGTAAAGAATCCAGCATGAAGGAATGACATGTATGTGTGCATGGACTTGAAATGGCTGTCCTTGTGACCTGCTCTGAAGGAGACACTTGGAGAAGGCAGCAGCATTTCATTCATGCATGGTGCTGCAGAGGAGCACTTACATTCTGCCAGCATTCCCACAGCTCTGCACTTCTTGAGGCGGCACTCCTGGCACTTCCTCCTCATGTACATGTCCATCTCGCAGTGCCCCCCGCTCTTGCAGCGGTACACGGCGTTCTTGGTGATGCTGCGCCGGAAGAAGCCTGGAACGAGCACCAGGGGATGGCTGAGCAATCTCAGGAGCTTTGGCTCACAAAGGCTTAAAAGTGTCCTCTGGTTTTTCCATTTTTAAATGGAAACATTACCTTGATTTTAAACCTGCTTTTTAAAAATATAGTTAGGCCTGATTCCTTCTGACTGATATTAATGGACATTTTCCATATGTAGAATCATAGAATATGCCGATTTGGAAGGGACCCACAAAGATCACCAAGTCCATCCCCTGGTCCTGCATAGACTCCCCAATAATCCCACCCTGGGCATCCCTGAGAGCACTGTCCAAACTCTCCTGGAGCTTTGGCAGCCTCGGGGCCCTGCCTGTTCCCTGGGGAGCCTGGGCAGTGCCCAGCACCTTCTGGGGGAAGAAACTTCCTTGATCTCCAACCTAAACTCTAAACTCCCCTGACACAGCTCCAGCCCTTCCCTGGGTCCTGTGCCTGGTCACAGGGAGCAGAGATCAGAGCTGCCCCTCATGAGACAGCTCCCATACCAACAAGTTAAAATACCATTAGCAAATAATGACTACTTGCTTTTATTCAATTTTAATAGTAAGTGAAAATAATAACACTGAAGTAAATCTCTAAGAAATGTTCATGAGAAAACCAGCACCTGCTGACACTATTCTAGCGAGTCATCAGTGCAAAAATGAGATGCTTAAAGTGCAGACTGTGAAAATATTTCTCCAAAGAATGTTATGAAAAAGTGACTTTGGAGTAAGCGTGTTAGGTAGGGGGCTCATTAGATAAATTAAAGCCGCTGTGGTAACAGCAGCACAAACCACGGCCAGACCAGTTCGGCTCAGTGGCACCTCCCGTGTCCCGGCTCACCTTTGCAGCCCTCGCAGGTCAGCGCGTTGTAGTGGTAGCCCGAGGCTTTGTCCCCGCACACCACGCACAGCTCCTCCTGCCCCTTCAGCCTCACCGAGTGGTTCAACCGGGGCCTCTTGAGCGCCGGGAACCCGCCGTCCTCCCCGTGGGGAGGCAGGAAGGGGCCCTTGCTGAGCTCGCAGCTGCTGCCCACGCAGGGCCCGTCTCCGTAGGGCGGCTCCAGGCTGTAGGAGCCGTAGGGGCTCGGCGCTGGCTGCGGCTGCAGCGATGGCACGGGCACTGCCGAGTACTGGCAGTACTGGGCGGCCTGGAAATCCGCCTCCTGCAGCTGGTAGTTGATGTGCTCTGGTAGAACATCTGTCCCGGGGGAAATCACACATCGGGGTATTTAGCTTCTGTTAATATAGCCTTTTTTTTTTTTTTTTTTTTCTTGTACTGTCTTTGAACAGTTCCCTTAAGTGAGAGGATACTTCCCAAGCGTTGCTGGTTTCTGCACACCAAGATGTTACAGCTGCCACCATCCCCAAAGTTCATTTCCCTACAGCCAAATGAAGCTTGGACCAGTGGAGTAAAAGCCTGGAGAATATCTTGACATCAGCTTCTCCAAAATTTAAAAATGTTTTATCGATTTAGTAACATAAATATTAGAGGAACATATATTCAGAGGGGCAATCTGACACATCCTATTTAAATTTAAACCTGTAATGTTCTTAAGTGAAATATAAAATGTAGCAAAAATATCTTAGTAATGGTTTGGGCAATATCATGCAGGTGCCATTGGATTAGTGTTAGTAGATAATTGAATATCACTTGCCAACTGATGGCACAGCTGCATTCAGATCTTACACGTAAAGGTTGTTTTTATTAGTTGTCCACACTACAGTCAAATGTTTCCCATAAGTGAATTTTTAATGAATGAAATGTTTGTTACTGATACATATCTCAGGCATCATTTTGAAAATGTTGCACAAGGGTCTAAGAAAAACTGTGTACAAATTACAGAGTACCAAAAATTACTGTGACAGGAGTCTTAAAGTAGAACTTCAGAGGAGTAAAACATAGAGGCTTGTTTTATTTAGTATTTTCCCATACATGTCTTTACAGTTATGAGATTTTAGTTTAGTAAAATGTAGGTACAGAATTAAAAAGAGAGTTTTTTCCTGTCTTTTTTCTGTTGAGTTTTAATTTTATCCAGCCTCTCTTAAATACACACAGCTATACCAAAGAAAGCCTGTGCAACATGCATCATGTTTAATTCTTCCTTTGGGATTATTAAAATCTCTATAAAAACAAATTGGAAAGATTTTTTTTAAACAGTTTGGAGGTTTTTTCCTTTTAGTGGGATTTGTGTCCTGCCTTTAGTCTTCCAGAATCAAATTAGTTATTGCAATTATAGTTACTTAAGATACAGAATTCTCTATCTGTAATGTATCTGGAACAGTATAATAAAACCTGTGTCTTCTCCATGCAGGTCAAAGGGAGACAGCACTGGGGATGTTTGTATGGAATGCTCATTGAGAACAATCACTTTGTGCTCAAAATCTGTATGAGCACACAGTAATACATTCCAATACACTTTCAGTATAAGCTGGGTAAGAGCTTTAAAGATAAATTAAAAGGAAGGAAGGAAGAGAGAGAGAGGGAGAGAAAGAGAGAGAGAGAGAAACAGAGGAAGAGAGAAAGGAAGGCAAGACGGGAGAAAGAGAAAGAAAGAAAGAAAGAAAGAAAGAAAGAAAGAAAGAAAGAAAGAAAGAAAGAAAGAAAGAAAGAAAGAAAGAAAGAAAGAAAGAAAGAAAGAAAGAAAGAAAGAAAGAAAGAAAGAAAGAAAGAAAGAAAGAAAGAAAGAAAGAAAGAAAGAAAGAAAGAAAGAAAGAAAGAAAGAAAGAAAGAAAGAAAGAAAGAAAGAAAGAAAGAAAGAAAGAAAGAAAGAAAGAAAGAAAGAAAGAAAAGAAAGATTCCCACAGGAGTTCATTTTGCCATGTTTCCAGGGTTCCAAGCTTGCTTTACTCACCGTAGTACTGGATGGGCTCGGGAAGGCCGTACCCGTCAGGGACGGTGACAAACGTGTTGGCCATGCTCTGCTCCCAGCTGCACTGCTTCATCCACTCTGCTGTGAGATCAGCCTTTAAACAGCAACCTGGGCAATGGGGGGAGGAAGAGAAACATCCCATGGGAAACAACTGTGGAGCAGGGTTAGACACAGAGCCAGAAAACTCCAGCATACGGCAGAGTTTTGTGATCGTAAGAAAATCAGATGTCTGTGTGAAGTCTCATAACACCCTCAGCGAGGCTACAAAATGTTTGAGTGTCCTGATATTACAGATTCAGGGTAAAACTCTTTCCTAAATTTCCAAGTTATAGTTAGAAATGTTTTGCTCCAACTTTTACACAAAACCATGTGGGGGAATTGGATGAATCACTGGTAAATTCTCTAGTTCAGAGAAGGTTAAAAGGAGCTTCATTGGGTAGAATAAATTTGCTTTGGGCATGAATTGGAGCATTTGCTTTAATGTAGACATGGGGCTGTCCTGTTGGTGCACAAAGATGGGCTTTTAATGAGTTTATTTCATTCACTTTTTATGCAGAGTTGAAGCAAGGAAATAGCATGGAAAGGCCAGCATGAAATATCTGTCCTTTGTCATGTAAGTACTCATTTATGCAGTAAAACTCAACTTTGCCTTGCTTAAACACTGCCCGAATTACACTTCCTGTCTTCCTTTAACAGCATAAAGTTTTCAGTGAAGACCAAAATATTGATTTCCAATAGGATGTGCTGCCTCTAAAGAGCTTTCCACTACCCCTTGGTGGTTGAAAGAGCCTGGGCTCTTGGCTGGATTCACTGACATTCCCAATAACAAAATGCACTGAGAGCTCACAGTGACATGGGGAGAAGAGCTGCTGTGCTTGGAATTCAAACCTTACCTCATTTTTCAGTAATTTGACTTATAAATTCAAATTTAGAGATAGGTTCTGAAAAAGTGTGCTCTAAAAACTCTTAAAAGAGTTCTAGGAAAAAAAAAAAAAGTCTGTACGGACAGTGGCACGAGCTGGGTTTGAGTTTACATACCTACAGCAAACCTCTGGTATTGCTTAGAGCTGAGAGTTAACAGAGTAGCCATTAGAGGAGTAACTAGGATATTTTCCTTGCCCCCTTGTCCCTCTGCATGAGTGGGATGTGGGCACAGGTTAAACCTTTGCTGATGCCCACTGAGCAAGGGCTGTAAGAGACAATTTGCCCAGGAACCACTCACTGGCTTTCCCTGAGCAGACAGGAAGGAGAGAAAAGATGAAAAAGGCACGGAAGGGTTTGGAAAATACAGCAAATCCAACTCCTGCAACAGGATTCTCTGCAGAATTTACAGCAAGCTGGGTTTAAAGACCATCCCTGAAGGAGAGGGTTTGGGCTATATCTGTACCTTCTGCAGCTGAGACAATGAATGGATCACCCAGGGAATCTGAAGTCCTGACTGGAAAAACACAGGTCCCTTCCCCCAGACCAGACAGAGCTTGGGGCTGACCACTTTCGCTTCGTGTTGTCAGCAGAAGGTGAAAGGATGCAGTGAGGCTGGAATGCTGGGGGTTTGTTATCTCTGCTAGTAAATATTTGTTTGAGAGCAAAATAAGTCACTGAATCATGAGGTCTTATCAGCTAGATCAATTTGGCCTGGGCAAAGTCTACATTTTTTCCCAAAAATGTGTGTTTGCTGAAGAAATGTGTTTCTGAATTCCAGCGGTTTCTTTAAATAAAAGCCATCATTTAATGGTAGATTAAAAAAAATACATTGATCCAGTCTTATAAAAACAGTATATTTGGAGTATGAAGTACCAAATGTAAGGTGGTCAACTGGTTAAACGTTCTAAATGTTGGAAGCAGATTTTCCTTAGGCAAAGCTTCCTCAGCTTAGGTATTGTATGAGAAAGGATCCAGCCTTTCTTACTGATTTTTATGGCTAATAACAGTAACCAGTCACACTGACAGAATTTCCAGCTTAGACTGAGACTTTGTAAACTGAAATCTTAAATTAGGAGGATGTTAGAACAGTGGGAATAGTAAATCCAATGGTTATCTGAGGAATGCTCTACTGTCTTAGAATGAGACTTAGGCGTAAACATTAAGTTTCATTTTCTGACATTTGAGAATTTAGAGTTGACAAGCTCGTTCTTCTGATCAGACAAAGCATTGAGCTTTCTAAAGCAGAAAAGGGAAAAAAAAAAAAAGAAAGAAAGAAGAGAATAAGATATGTAAGGAAGGAACCTCATTTCCTAGGCCAGGCAAGTTTTGATTATTTATGAGTAACTGTGGGAATCCTGTTTTCCAACCTTTGCCTCCCCTGGTGAGTGAGGCAGCAGCAGGGAGGTCTCCTCCAAACTGCAGCAGTCTCCGGGATTCCGTGACCCATGTGCTGCTCTCCCCAAGGCTTTGTGGCCATCCCAAACCCCTCACACCTCATGAGACTGAGCCTTGACACTTCCCCAGCCCACACAGACCCTTTAGACCTCATTAGACCCTCATTAACCCTTTGCCAGGCACGGGAATTCTGCACGTGCCCAGCACGGTGAAGCTCCTGGCAGAAGGTACCAGACATGCCCAGGTGTAATGTCCAAAACAGTACCTGGAACAAAGTCGAAATAAGAATGGAGCAACAGGTTTGGATGTTTGGGGCAGTTGCAGCCGTGCCATTCCCAAAACAAAATGTTTTGGCTCCCTTTTTCTCTTTTCCATGTATTCCCAACATAACAACATGTTTGTGCATGAGTGCTTTAAAAGGAAGCAAAAATCTAAATACATTCCCAGAGAGGATGCAGAAACGTCTTGAGCCCAAAAAGTGGAAATAACTGGGAACAAAAGATGAATTTGTTTATGGCTTATTTTGTAGCATCCCAAGCAGTAACACACATAGGGTGGGACCCTTCAGTCCTCAGTCACACAGACTGAGCTGACAGAAAATATCATCTCCGTGAAGCACACGCTGTTCCTCCTTCCCTTCTTCTGCTGGGCATTTTCATGTGTGAAGTCCTGACCAGGTGAGGGGAATGATATTTTTTGGAAGAGGTGACCTACACTCAAAGTGGCTTAAGCACATCTGAAATTGTGCTTTTACAGGCTTACTTTTGCCAATGCTCATCTTCTGAACTACAAACGCTCAGTATAAACCAGAACGTGTTGATTCAAGGGCTTGGTTATCCATCTCATACAGAAATTTCGTTCTTAGTCCCAACTGAAAGACTTGACAATTTATCAAAAATGGAGTCCAATAAAGAAAAAAAAAATAAATCCATTGATTGATAAAAGTAGAACCATAAATAGAATGTACACGTTCAGACTAGAATCTGAACCGTACATCTATTTATTTCTATTTATGGTGAAAGATGTGGGGTTTATCACTTTTATTGCTATAAAACCCCATATCATAAAGCAACATATCATCAGCTTATCAAATTTATTGGGATACAAAACATCCTTCATGGAGCAGGGCCACAGGGAGCCCTTTCAGAGGTCGGTACTGACAGTGCTTTAGCTGCTATCGTAAATATTTTGACAGTTGAGTCATGGGGAAATTTCTTGTTTACAGGGAATTTTAGGAACTCGAGCTCAATGTCTTCACCATCTATTAGCACACCTTGGGGCACGTTAGTGGTCACGTAGGGGAACTCAGAGCACGTTTCAGGCTCGGGTTTAATCACTGTACTTTGCTTGCAGCTGGAAGGCAAAGCTTGGGTTTTTTTTTAATTTGTGAAATTTTAACCAAAAACTGACAAAAAAAAGTAACTGAGCATAATCAGTGCCAAGTAGCTGTGATGCCAGCTAATCTATTCAATTTCACTCAAGCAATTCAGTAATCACTGCTTAATTAAAGAATGATTTTGCAGGGGAAATTGTAGGGTCACTTGATTGATCCTGTATGCAGCTTACATGCATTATTAAAGGTTCTTCTGTTCCTCCTGGTTTTAATGTGCCAAGAAGTTCCCCAAATGTGCTTTTCAAAGAAATTCCACTTTTCTTCTTATTAAATGTGTTCCTTCCTAGTCATATAATAACAGTAATAGAAACTGGCTTATTTTACCAATGGACTGCATTGCAATTATCTCGAAATTTTCCTTTGGAATTGTTATTCCATCAATAACTATTTCAAAGGCATAATTTTTATACATTGTAAAATATGAGGTTAGAGGTTGTTTGAAACTCAAAGTTTTCCAGCTACTTTTGGGAAGGGAAACAAATAATTGAATTTAAAAGTTGTTTTTCTTCACTCCGTGTGTCAAATGAAGTACTGTTGGAACAAACCCTTGGCAGCAGAATCCCAGATTTAAAAGTGCACGCTTGCTGTTTCCATTTAGTCAGATGTTTCAAAAGAAAGAAAAGAAAGGATGTAAAGCAGAAAAAAGCCCAGCACCTGGAATATTTTCACACAGCACATTGATGTCTGGCTTGAGCAGCAATTTCTAGCCTCAGAGCATGCAGAGAAGGGAATTAAACACTCACGGTGCTCGCAGGGAGCTCCTCTCCAGCGCAGGGTCCGTGGGGCTGCAGCGCCGCTCCCAGCTCTGCTCCAGCTGGAGCCCAGCAGGGCCTTTCCCTATTTATCAGTTTGTGTGCACACCCCGGGCTCCAGACACTCGGCAGAGCCACGCTGCGGCTCCGAGACACCAACTTCCCACACAGCTCCTCTGGGGTCGGAGCAAGGGCAGCTGCGAGCCCACATAAATCACTGCAGAACTGGGTCATCAGGGACAGAGGCCATGGGGACCCTCACGTCACTGCTTCCCAGAGTCCTCCCTGCCCAGCACAAAGATTCTGCTTTCCTGCTACAATCCTGAATTCTCCCATCTCGATGGCTTCACGTTGACATGTCGGGATGGTGATGGAAAATGTTCAGTTCCCAGGTGGGGAAAATATTGCAGTGGTATTATTTGGAGATTTTTTTACATGACATAGTGATTTAATTTGGAAAGGCTGCATCAGGCCAGGACCTCCAAACACCAAACACTTACCTTGTCCTCCGTGTTCTGATCCAGACACCCCTGTGGTGATGCAGCACACACCAGGCTCACACTCAGTTCATTGGCAACCTCAGTGAACTGAAGTTCATGTTGCAGTTAACTCAGCAAAATTTCATTCTTAAAACCCTGAGTATTTCCATTACTAGTAACTTCTAAAAAATTAATATTGCAATTTGATGTTTTCATTGCTCCCTAGGTAGATGTGACCTCTTGGACAGGGAATTTTCTTGTTAGGTATCATGCTGTTCCAGTGCTCCCAGCAGGTTGTAAATCTCCTCATTCCAGGAGGACCTCACCTGTTTTCTGTGTAAGATGTAAGACTGGTTCTCCATTTGCCTCAACAAAAACTGCTTCTGTTGGATACTGCATGGAATTAGATGGGAAAAGAAAAATATTATTTCTTGTTGGGCAACTAACACCAAAGTCACTTAAAATACTCTTCTGGGACAGTGGATTTTCATGGATAGACTGCCATCGCCCTTCAAAGGAGGGACACATTTACATTCCATGGGCTCCAGAGAAGAGCAGCCCTAATGCTGCTTATTTCCATGTGCCATTGAGGAATCTGGCTGTGGAGTGGAATGGTTGAGTCTTTCAAGAACAAACAGCATTGACTGATGAACATTATTTGAGCTTATTATGGGGTTTTCTAAGATTTCAGATGTCCTGCATTGATCATGTGTGGTGATGGGGTGCTGGAACACAGTGATTATGCAGCAGAGATGAAAATAATGATGTTCTAAGCTTAATTATCATCAGCACTCGTCTTTCTGGTAAAAGCAGCCTCATACAGAAACTTGCCAAATTGTCAAAAAAACCTTCAATAGTAAAACTGAAGGTTTTACAATTGATACAACAAATATTTTTTTTTTCCCAGAAGTATCTCTTTCACAATATCCCATTGACTTTTTCATCCAGCCTGTCTCGTGAAAGTTGGAAAAACAAGCAGAGGTCTGTGAAATATTGTGGTTAGCTTTTAAATGCTACTGACTTTTATTTTTAGCTTTTTTTTTTTTTCTGATAGAAGGAACCTTACTGATAAGCTGTTCAAATTAGCTGTAGGATGTGGGTATTTAGAGCCTGTTGACTCGAGGGGACTTAAGCCTAAACCCCAGGTTTTTAAAAGGCATAAGATCCCCATTCTACTCAGTTTATAAAGCCTGCTGGATTCAGGATAAATTCAGTTTCTAAAATCAGTATATAAATATGTTTATAAAATAACTACATAAAACTTAATTGTAGTAGAAATGAATTGCAGTAATTAAGTATTAGCCCAAGGTTAATTAACTCCCACGCTGTAGTAATGAAACAATTTTGCATAATCATGAAGTGATTCAGACCAGGTGACTGGCTAAGTACATATATTTATGTAAATACAAATATTTACATTATTTTAACAAATCACCGTTCCTATTCAAAGCTTAGCATGACAAAAACGGGAGACTTGAGGGCACACTTGAGTCACCTAAAATATTGCTGCACAGAAGAGGAAAAATAAACTCTTTTCCATGCTTGTAAATAATCAAAAACCAGAAAGGTTATTTAGGAGTAAGGCAGATTTAAATTACAAACTAGAGAAAGCAATTACCGTGGTAAAAATAGCACTGGGGTGAGTTCCTTGTACAGTCTTCTCCACTGCTGTTTTGAAGATCAGTTTGGGCAACCAGGTTGAACTCAAGAATTGTTTTCTCTGAGTTGTTTTGATCTGTAGAGAGGACTTTTTGTAAAGGACTTTTAAGTTCTCTTCCAGCTCTGTTTTCTGTTATTTTTCTATACATACATCAATTCTGTAAAACACTGCTGGAGTCTCTGGTCAGTAACGTGCCCAGAGCCACTTCAGTGGCAAAGGAAATAGTACCAGACTCCAAGCTTGCTTTCCTGGCAGTAAGTAAACGAAGTGTCACTCCTAGATAGGGCCTGAAAATAGGAGCTGAACGAGTTCATGCCAGGAGCCAACATCCACAAGTGGCACTGAAGTGGGGGATAAGGAACCCACATGTTTTCCACAGAAAACAAGCAGACCTGGTGACAGCAGCCTGACCTGGACACTGCTGCAGCACTTGTGCAGCCTCACGGCCACCACTGCACACTGGGAGCTCTGGGCAGTCCTCATGGAGCTTGGGCAGCTGGCCCCGAGGGTCTGATGGGTGAGGGAGCTGAAGGAAGAGCTTCCCTGGATCAATACCTGCTGAGAGAATGTGTTTTCAAGGCCAGCACAATGCTTTGTTCATCTGCACTGGAGATTCCAGATGTCTGTGACTCGTTTGGTATCCGAATAGTTAAAGGAAATCGCATCTACTCCAGCTGGATCTTCTCTGCATAAATGACCCGTTTGGCTTGATCTGGTATTGGACTGTTTACGTAACTTCAGTAATTAACCACTATCAGCCTCATTAATGAAACATAAACCACCTCTTCTGCTCATTTATAAAGCATTTGTCAAACAAAACTCAAACAAAGGGCAGAATCTCAGCGAAGTAACAGCCCTCCAAGAGCTACTGAGCCCTGACTGCAAGGCACAGCAGTCATTTTGTTGTTGTTTTTCAGTAGAACTGAAGCAGAAGTGATGGCATTGTCTATTGCTCTTGGCTAACTTCTCCCCAGGCCATCTGAGATCTGTCACATGAGGGCAAGGATGCCTGAAGAACTATTTTGGCCATTTCAGTACAAAATACTGATGTTCCAACTCATTACTGTAAATCATTAAATGATGAAAGCAAGAGTCAAATATTAAATGACTAAAGCCCTCAGAAAACTAATTGCTAATTACAGTAATTGTTGCTCTATGTGAGCTAAAGGTTATATTAAAATAATGATTATTTCACTACAGGATTAAATCTCTCCTGTTGGTAAACTGTTCTATTAAAGAAAGCTGAGTATTAACAATAGAGATCACCTATCAAAATGATCTAACCTAATCTTTACCTATTTTTATGTCAAAGAAATGAAATGGTCCAGAAGCATAAAATGCGCTGGCAGACACATCCATGCCAAAAGTTTTGTGACACCTTGGATTTCCTTTCCAATTTGATGAGGAACTCATGAAAAAACTGCCAGTTTCCTGCTCCCCCTCTCTTCTGTTATTTATAGATCTTCCAAAGGTTCGGGAATGCTGACATGGTTGGGATTGTTCTTCACGGGTGTGGATGAACCTCCCAGTCCTGGTGAGAAGCAGCACAAAGCCTTGTGAGTATCAGTTTTGCCTGTTGGTGTTACCCTGCACAGTGAACAGCTCCCATTTAGCACTGCAGAGAGGTGTTCATCAGTGTGAGAATATAGAAATACTCTTTGTTTTGCATCAAATGTATCAGATAAATCCTCACAATCAAATTGGATGAGAAATAACTCAGAAGATGGAAGTTCTTGTTAAGTTCTTAAATGCTTTCATGGGATTAAATTATTAAATACCAGAACAAGGAGTAAGAATAATTTTGATCTTTTTAAGACTGATTTTTTTCTTAATCATGAAATTGTTGGATAGTTTCACCTTACATTTTCTTACAGGCTTGGTAAGGCCAATCTTGAAAAACTAAATATTATGTCAAATTTCAGTCCAAGAGCCTGACTGCCTTAAACTCACCCGAAAATCTCAGGATGGCCCACAAAATGTTACTGTTTCTCCTGCTTATTCTCTTAAACTTAATCTGCAGTGCCTGCAGGCAGAGTAGGTACAATAAGTTCATCCATTCAACCTTCCCAAAGTCCCCGGGTACCCTGACACCTTCCCCTCTGCCAAATCTGTTTCCCCTTGGCTGGAAAACCAAAATTGTTTGATAATGTGCTCCAGCAAGGCACAATGCAGAAGAAACCAAAGCTATCAATTAGGTTTGATTACAATCTAAAGAGTTGGTAATTCCTAGAGAATACTCCTAACTATAGGCACTGCAGTGACTGTACTTTGTAGATACAGCAAAGGGAAGCCAAGACCGGATTTCCATAAAGCAGACCCTGACACTTTGTATTAAGCATTACAAAATAATTATTGTGGAATCCCTTGCTCAGCATTTTATCAGCAGTGGTCTTGCTGCTGAGAGACTGAACTAACTGGATGTATTCATTTATCAATGATAATGTTTTTCCTTATTTCCAGCCTGGATTCCATCTTGAGGACATTTGTTTTAACAGTAGAAAGAATATTAGACTCATAAATGTGAGTGCTGCGGTGCAGTGGGTGACTCCTCAAGATTTATCAAAGCAAGATAATTAGGGTGAACAATAAGACTGAGTTTCTTGGTAATAACTTCTGTCACAGGGCAACTCTGCATTATGCCACGTTAATGTACCTTGAAGTATGGGCTGGGAAGTGCAAGAGGAGGATTCCTTTGGGCTCCTGGTTCATGAGTCTCTAAGCTACACTTTTGTTGAAGGCCTTAGCAGTGAAATTTTGACAGTAGCTGAGAGCTGTGTGAACACTAGCACTTAATTTTAAAAGCATGCAGTCAGAAAGTGTTGGGGTGTGTGGTGTGAGACGGGGCTGGTTTGCCTTTTAAACAGCTATAGCTGCTGAAATAGTTGGGTTTTGAAGGAAGAACTTGTAAGGGAAATGAGAATTGTCACATTCAGCTTTTAAAAAGCTTGTGCCCTGCTGCATCACCACGGGAGACTTGTGCTTTCAGACACTTAGCCACAATGTTTCTACCTGCGCTGACCACACTTACAATTAATACAATTTTACTGAAAATCCAGGAAGTATCCTAGAAATTTGTCCTTTATTCTTTTTTCTCGTTCCAATATCTAGATGTCACTGCATCTGTCACAGAGGTTGCCATTTGATACCGGTCTGTTCATAGAATCCCAGAATGGTTTGGGTGTGAAGTGACCTTAAATCCCATCTTGTTCCACCCCTGCCATGAGCAAGGACACATTCCACTATCCCAGGGTGCTCCAACCTCATCTTGGACACCTCCAGGGATCCAGGGGCAGCCACAGCTGCTCTGGGCACCCTCACAGGGAAGAATTTCTTCCACAGATATATATAATTTGAATTTCCACTCTTTCAGCTTGAACCAATTTCCCCTTGTCACGTCCTGATGAGGGGTCCCTTTCCAGCTTCCCTGAAGCCCCTTCAGGCCCTGGAAAGGGCTGTGAGGTCTCCACACAACTTTGTCTTCTCCTGGTTGAACAACCCCAGCTCTCTCAGCCTGTCTCCATAGGGGAGGTGCTCCTGTCCCCTGAGAAATTTTGTTCACTTTTGGTCCATCCAGATTTCTTTTCTTTGTGATTTTCCTACAGTTAGTAAGAGCCTCCTCTGCTGTACTCAGAACTGTTATGTATTTATCCCACCACAGAAATACTATTTCTGATTTTCCAAAGATGGCCTGGAAGCAGTTTGGGCTCTGCAGCAGCGTTGTTGTTCTGAGTGTCCCTGTGCTCTGCTATCCAGCCTTCACTTCTCCTGCTACAAGAACCCTGTGCTCTGTTTGACAAAATACAGCCATGTGGTTAAGAGTTATTAAAAGCATTAAAACATTAACCTCTTGTAACCCCATTTTTCACTTTGTACACACACATAAGTGTTTAATCAAATCGAAGTTAAACACTAAAAACTTTGAGAGGCCAAATTTATACATTCTATTTAGTTTACACAGAATTGATGTGATAAGCCAAAGGAATTACAAGGCACCCCTACTTAGAAATGCTCATCTGTTGATTTGTTTAAGCTCTGTTGCTACACACTCGAAGTTTTGGTGAAAAGCATTCCCAGCATTTAAACCAAGGAGCTCTGTCTACTGGGACCCGCTGTGTCCTGGCGCCACAGGAGCTCACTCTGCTGTCCCTTGGAGCTGGACAAATGATTCTGTGTCCAGATCTGCTGGAGGGGAGCTGAGCCCCAGCCCTGAGTGGGAGCACGGGCTCAGTGCAGTGTTGCAGTGGTGTCGTAGACCCTCATCTCCCTCATCCTGGAGTTTTATTCCTAGAAGCCAGAATGTCACAGAGGAGATAAACTGATCCTGAAATGACAGGATACAGCAGTGCTGGCCCTCACCTACCCCTGCTTGTCCCTATTGGCAGGGAAGGTCAGGATGGCACCTCTGACACCAGGGACAAGTGGGAGTTTAATCAGAATTATAAACACAAGAGCACAACAGGCTAGGAGCAGTTCAGACTCATCCCGGTGCTGCTCATCATTTCCTGGTGAAATGATCCCTCACCCTGCCCACACTGTGGGTTCCTTCAGCTAATTTCCTATGGATGTGAACTGGAAATCCAAGTGCCACATCTCCAAACGACTCATTCAGTGCCCAAACTTGCTTCGGGGACTGCAAGTTTGGTTTCACAGAAATCCCTGTGTTGGATAAAGTGAAAAAGGGCAAGATGTCCCTGGCACACAGAGCTCGTTCCACGGAGCTGTGTCAGGCCTGCCCTGTGAGCCTGCCCAGAGGCTCAGTGGAAATGGGTGCTCTGAGACAGGCTCTGGAGCAGGCACAGAGCTGGGACTAGGAGCAGAGGGAGGCAGCAGCAGGTGCTGAGCTGCACACGAGGGTCATGTGAGGATGTGAGAGTGGGACAGGGAAAACCAGCACTGGCCATGGCTTAGGGATGATGTGTTCGTTTTGGGACAGGACAATCTTTACCCAACTTGTTCTGTAACTAGGATGGTCCACACAGCAGTATTTGTCGGTTTTCCAAGTGTTCAAGACTTGCCTATTAGGATAGAGGAATTCTGATAAACTGTCTTAACTTTCTCGTATTCTCTAATAAGATGAAAAATAGGCAAAGACCAGAAGGTGAAATATGCTATAATCATGGTCTGGACTTTTGTTTCCAAACTAGTGGAAGGATTACATTTCCCGAATTTGCAGAATAGTTCTCATACTTTACTAATTAATCTGATTCTGATGAAATATTCCAACTGCAGCTGCTTATCCTGTTCTCTTTTGCATTGCATGCATGTTTTGAGATTGTTGCTTTTATAAAATTATCTTGTTCAGCACTTCTGCACCAGGCTTGATTATCGCTGGGATCATAAAGAACCTTCATCTGATAAAGCACCATGGAGCTTTCTCATGTGTCTGTGTGAATAGGGATTTAAACTCAAAAAAAATATTCAAATCAAAGGCAGTCCTGTTAAAATATTATTGTTAAAAACACTGTTGATGAAGTCGTTGGTATTGAACAAAGCTTTGTGGCACAAAGCCTCAAGGACAGCCCGGATCACCAACAGAAGCTTCAGTTAGCAAATAAGAATCAAAGCAGCAAGTCAGCATTGCACAGCTTGTTATTTTGAGTGGCGGATGTTTACTGTTGGGAGAGACAAACAGCAGGATCAGATAAGATGGGAGCCCCGCAGATCCCAGCCGGGATTGATCGCGCTGGGAGGGAGCAGCCGCACAGATAAGCGGGACCCGGGGTCAGGGCCGCCGGCCCTCCGCAAACAGCCTGTGCCGAGCAGCGCCCGCTCGGAGCCGGCCTCGTCCCGGGCTCCTCGGGCCGGGGCCGGGCCGCTCCCGGGGCACGGCGGGCTCGGACACAGCGTGGGCTGCTCGGGGAAGAGGGGCACATCCACCTGGGACAGGCGGCTTGGGGACGCCGTGTGCCGGGGGAGCGCGGTGTCCCCTCACCCCAAAACCCTTATAAATCCCCCAAAACCACCGAAAGCGCCCAGAGCTCCGAGCGCCCCGGGAGCGGCGGGCACCTCTGGCCCCGCCCCCGGGTGTTTGCCCCGCCCCCAGACAGCCCCGCCTCTCCGCTGGCCCCGCCCCAGACCACGCCCCCCGGCCCGGCCGTGGCGCTGTGGCGCCGCCAGGCGGCCCCTTGGCGCACGGCGGGGCTGGCGCCGGTCCGCGCCTGCGCACTGGCGGCGCTGTGGCCGCGGGCGGAAGCGGCGTCCCGGCCCCGCGGGTTGGCGTCCGCCCGCGCCCGGCGGCGGGGCCGGAGCGGGGCCGAGAGGGGACGGCGGCGGCGGCGCCGCGAGGGACATGGGCCCGCCGCGGCGGTGAGCAGCGCCGCCCGCCATGAGCTGCACCATCGATAAGATCCTGACGGACGCGCGGACGCTGCTGGAGCGGCTGAAGGAGCACGACACGGCGGCCGAGTCGCTCATCGACCAGTCGGCCGTGCTGCACCGGCGCGTGGCCGCCATGCGGGAGGCGGGCGCGGGCTGCGCCGACCAGGTGAGCGCGGCCGCGGCCACCCCCGCGTCTCGGCACGGCCCGGGCCGGACACACCCCCGTGTCTCGGTAGGCCCGAGGGGACCGGACCCACTCCCGTGTCTCCTCGGCAGGGCCCGGGCCCCGCGGCGGAGCCGCCAGACCCGTCCCGGCTGCGGCCGCACGTGCTGCTGGCGCAGGAGAACACGCAGATCCGCGACCTGCAGCAAGAAAACCGGGGTGAGAGGGGCCGGGGGCGGATCCTGGCGGGTGATGTGCAGCGGGGCCCAGGGGATGCTGGGCGGTGTGCCCAACCCCGGGGATGTGGCGCTTGTCCCGGCGGGGATGCGCGCCCGGTGGTCCCGGCGGGAGGGTCCCGTCAGGAGAGCAGAGGGGCGGCTGTGTCGCCTGTGGCGGAATCGCTGGGTGCCCCGGTGGGTCTGCGAGTCTCCTGGGCCGGGGGATCCGGGCAGCCCCTCCGCAGGGGCGGGGAGCGATGGGGCAGCGCCCGTCCCGCCCGCAGCTGGTACCCAGCGAGCTCCTGGCGTGGCCGTGACGTGCTGTGCTCTGCAGAGCTGTGGGTCTCGCTGGAGGAGCACCAGGACGCGCTAGAACTCATCATGAGCAAGTACAGGAAGCAGATGTTACAGCTGTTGGAAGGGAGAAAACGTGAAGACGCAGAACCAGTCTTGAAAGTCCATCAGGCTAATTCTGGGGTAAGGTGGGATGGGGACAGGAGAGTCTCAGACTGCTGTCCCATGCTCACTGTCATGCAATCTTTGTTTATATTCCTGTGATGTCGGTGCTCCAAAATACATCTTCTCCTAACTCTGACTCCCTTTGGTGGTATTTTTCCCTCTGTTCCTTTCCGAGCATGAAGGTTTGTAACAGCTGTCCCAGAGGACACAACCCCTTCACAGTCCGGGTGGAGGCTTTTTCTTTCAGCCAGGTGGTGACTTCCCTGGGTTAAGCTTAATGTACCCGATCCTCTTTAATAAAATCAAAGATGTGCAAGTTGTAATCATTCCTGTTTAGTAGCTGTAACAAAAGGGAAAAAATCCTCCTAAACTGTGAGCTCTGTGTGTGTTTAGTTCTTAAGAGATTTCACCCCCTAATGTTTTTAAATCCAGACACTCTGTGCAGTGGCTTCAGGTCTCCCTTTTTACACATTGGGCTCAATGATTACAGAACTCTGAGATGTGGCTGCTGATAACTGCTGCCTGTTTCTTATTATTGGTATCTGTTAACAACAGAATGATGTTAAATTTTCCATTTAAAACCTCGGAATTGTGTTAGGCATTTTTAAAAATGCGTTTTTATCTGAGTAGAGAACAGCAGATTGCTTCAACCCAGTGACATCTCATATCTTGTAGTTTTTGCATTGGAGCTGGAGCCAGCCTGGCTCTTCTCATGTCTTTCTTTGCACTTTGTGGCAACTCAGTGGTTCTCTTTTCTGAGTTGCTTAACTCCACGAGTAAGTGGTGGAGTAAGTGGTGTAGCTACGTTTGGTTTCTAATGCCCCCCTGAGTGCACGAATTGCTGTTTATCAAGGTTTTACATTTGAACAAAATTTGACAATGCAAAGCTGAAAAGGCTCTGAAGGAACCCTTTGAGGGATATCTCTTGTCTGTCTCAATGTCTAGGCAAAATCTTCTGTACTTCAGATTAAGCCCTGGAGTTTTTTTCCTTCCCACCATTTGGAGAACAGTAACAAACTTCTAATGTCTTTAGAAGAACTATATTCTTAGTATAACCGTCTTCCTGTTTAGAAAAATAATGGTTTAGAAAAATAATAATCTTTCTTCCCAGAAGTCTTCTATGTTCTCCAGCTCTCTTCTGGATGCTCTAATTTGTTTACATACTTTCTGAATAATGCAGTTCCAAATTGAATTCTCTGCTCTCTGATACATTTCTCTTCCAGAGGCAGTATGGGCATTTGAAGAGATTCCACCCTGCTCATTATGTGCTGTATTGCTCTTCAAGCAGGAGCTGTTGCTGCTGGTTGGAATTTGTCAGTGTTTGTTCCATGTGCATTTCTGAGCTTCAGCAAAATGCATCTTCCAGAGGATTATTGCTGTATCTAGACAGATTCTGTAAAATCTGCCTCAGGAGAGGTAGATTTACTTGCTTTAGTTTTATTGCTTGATGTCCTTCTGAGATAAGGCTGTATACTCTGCACTTCAAATCTTCTTTGCTTTTATTTTTGGTGTCTTTATAAATTCAGTCAGGCTTTTCTAATAAAGCAATGTAAAATTTGCAGCCTACTAATCATGTTCACATGAACCTGAATCTATTATCTCAGACTTTGGCACACTTGAAATTATTTCCCTTTAAGTCAGGGTGCCTTATCTTGCTGGCTGCTGTGTCTCTATTCACAGTTTTCACTGATAAAGGAGTGCTGATAAAGGACAATAAAGTACAAGTTCTTATCCTTAAGTATACAAAGTAGAAAGGCTTGCAAGTGCTTGGGAGGAAAGGATTAAAATTCAAAGCAGAGAGAGAACCCAAAATCAGGAAAATGGAAGTAAAGTGCTTTAGAAGGGATAAATTACGACTGTTGCTTTTGCCTGAACTTACTGTTTGTATTAATTTTGTGTCTTTCAGGAAATTGAAAGTCAAATAGACAGAATATGTGAGATGGGAGCGGTGATGAGAAAAGCTGTTCAAGTGGATGATGAGCAATTCTTTAAAGTTCAGGAGAAACTGGCTCAGTTGGAGGTAAGAACAGAGCCATTTGCTGGAGATAAATTGAGCTTTGTGGGTCTCTAGACTTTCTCTGGATTTTCTATGTTTGTGTCAAGGACTTAAAACACTAAAAATTTGGGGATGGGGTGAGGAAATGCAGAACATGATTGTTTATTTTCAAGCCATTAATGTTCATCTTGTATTTATATATTTATATATATAAATAAATAAAGCCAGGAGAACGTAAGCTTTAAATTATGTAATTTCCTCTCTCAGTGTGCCAGCACTGTATTAAATGCTTACATTACAAACTATAATGTACAAACTTTTTGTATCTATGAAGGAGTGGGACTGTTTAAAGATTAGCATCTTTTAACAACAAATTAGCACCTTTCTCTGATAGTCCTTTAGTTGGGAATTAGCTCATTTCTATTTCAGCAAAAAAATGTTGATTTTGCAGCTTGAAAACAAAGAGCTGCGTGAGCTGCTGTCGATCAGCAGAGAGTCCTTTGAGGTGGGGAGAGAAGATCTGCCAGACTGAAGCCTAGGCCACAAAAACCTCATCTCCAAGCCTTCAGAGACTGTTACGAAACTACCTGACAAGGATTTGTTGTTTCAGGTGTTTCCTTGTATATTTGTTTTATCTTTAAAGTGTGTGGGCTGTTTTCTTTGCATTTTTCTGAAGTGTTGATGGCAAAAACTTGCACCCTTCCCTGTCTTAGTACCTGCAGCACTCGGATGCTTAACACTGAAGTATTTGATGTGTCCTCCCTTGTGATGGTTCATTTCCTCTCCCTTTGTTATTTTTTATGAGCTTTAGTTAATAATTCCAGCTGTGCAGATGGCTCTTAAATCCGCCTTGTCTGTAGCTAGAGAACATAATGCAGGTTGTGATTATTGTGCTTGATAGAAGGAATAGGAAATGATTGAGAAACCAGTGTGAGAGGCAGGGATGTGGTTTGTTCTGGCTGCACAGGGCAGCTGGGCTCTGCAGAGTAAGTGACAGAGGGGCTGGCCTTTGTCACCTGGCCACTGCCGAGAGAACAGCAGAGCAGTTGAAGGAGTTGAATCACTCCTATTCAGAGCAAACTTTACCTTGTTTTAGGGGTGAAGGTTGGAGTTAACCCTTCCTGCCACGCACATTTTTGAAGGATTAATCTCTTTTGATAGATAGGCCTGTCCCAGCCTTCCCAGTGCTCCCAGTTCTCAGCCAGCCCTGCTCTGCTGGTGTGCTCAGAGCCTGCAGATCAAAGCTCTTTGGCCTCCCACAAGTTTGGGTTCGGGCAGAGAGAGTTCAGGTCTGCCTCAAAACCAAACCAAAGCAGCCCCACACACAGAATTTTAATGTCACATCACAGGTGAGTCTGGTGACACGTGTTCCATAGTTACCACAGGTCCTGTGTTGAGTGGAATTAGAGGTGCAGTGTTGTAGGAGTTGCTCAGTAGGGTGGTATTTTTAATGACACTTTTATATAAAAGATTTCTGTCCTACCTGTGATCAAAGAATAATCTTCCAAGAATGGTAAACATCTCATTTCCACTGTTAGCTTGAATTTTTAATGCCACTTTTTCCCAAGTGAGACTTTTGATAGATGCAGAAGGTGACTCGTTCCTGTGCTTACTGAGAGACAGTGAACACTGGAGATATTGTTAACATTTGGAATACCCACCAAGACTGGGTAATAAGGGATTTCTGTACAGGAGTGCTCTTGTATACAATCCTTTTCTATTAGAAATTGTTCAGGAGGGAATAAAAAAAACCCAACGGGAAATACTTTCTCAAGCGTTTTCTGTTTTGTGAATCCTGGGGGAATTCCATGTATTCTGCATATTCCCAAGCCTTTTGCGCCTGAGTGAAGTACTGCAATGACCAAAATGTTGAATTTTCGCTTTTTTAAATTCACATCATCTGGAATGCCTGTGATGCATTTTTATCTTCACTCTCAGTATAGAGTAACAACCCTCCAATTAAGTCCTTGCTGTGCAGCCAGAAAAAAGCAGAAACTAAATAGCAGTTGCTTTGATTGAGTTTATTGTTAATTAATAGCAGATAAAAATTTACAAGGGAAGTTCAAATATATTCACAGAATATCCTGAGTTGGAAGGGACCCACAAGGACAGAGTCCATCCTCTGACCTTGTACAGACCCCCCAACAATCCACCCTGGGTATTCCTGGAGCAGTGTCCAAACTCTCCTGGAGCTCTGGCAGCCTCGGGGCTGTGCTCATTCCCTGCGGAGCCCGGGCAGTGCCCAGCACCCTCTGGGGAAGGGCCTTTCCTGATATCCAACCTAAACACCTCTGCTACAGCTCCATGTTCCACTTGCTCCTGTCCCATTCTGGATCTAGAACTGGAATCTGTGACTGTAAATGGCCAGTTGTAGACAATTCACCAGGGCTGCTGGGCATTTTCAGAACTTGATTCACTTGTGTTGGACGTTGGGCTGGAGTTTCAGGGCTAGAGATGCTCTGTCTTGTCTGCAAAGCATCTCCCCCGATCTTTCCATCCTTCAGCTCAGTGGGAGCTTGAGAGTGCAAGGCTCGTGTTCATCCCCTGAGCTGTGCCTGCCCAGCACCGAGGCGTCCCCTCAGGGTCTGAGGGCCTGGAGCACCGCCTGCCCCGGCCCGGGCCGAGCTCTCCCTCCCTCAGCCGGGGTTCTCTCTCTCCCCGTCAGCCAGGGTTTCCTCTCTTCCCTCAGCCGGGGCTCTTCCTGTCCCTGCAGCTGGGTGCGATCTCTCCCCTCAGCCGGAGTTTTCTCTCTCTCTCCCCTCAGCCGTCTCAGTTTCTCCCGTCAGGTGGGGTATTGTGTCTCCCCCTCAGCCGGGGTTCTCTTTGCTCTCACCAGGTTTCTTTCCCTTTTACTGAGGTTCTCCCTCTCCCGCGGTTTTCTCTCTCCCCTCAGCCGTTTTTCCCTCCCCAGGCCGCAAGGGGGCGCTGTCTCTCGGGCGCGCGCTCCCCCCCTCACTGTGCCCCCCCCATCCCCTCTGGCGCGTGCCCGCGAGCGCCACCCGCCGGGCTCGGGCACGCACGCGCGGCCCCGCCCCTTCCCTCCCCCCGGTCCGCGGGCGGCTCTCGCGAGAGCGCCGTGATTTCTCTCCTACGTGCCGTGCCGTGCTGCTCATGGCGGCGCTGGAGCGGGGGCGCTGAGCTGTTGGGGTGAGTGCGGGCCGGGCGCCGTCGCCACCCCCGCCCGCCCCGCCGGGCTCCGGGCGCCGCGGGACCCTCGCCCGCGCATCTCCGCCCGCACCGGGGCACCGCGCCGGGAGCCCCGCCGGGGTTGCGCGCGGTGTGGGGGGGGTGGTTGGGGGGTGCGGCCTACTAGGCCGGCGGTGCGGGGATGGAGCGGCGGCCGCGGGGCGCTGGGTGCGCGCTGCGCTCCGCGGGGCTCCGGCGGCCGCGACACCGAGGCCGCGCTGGGACCGGCCGTCCGGGGAGCCGCCGGGGCTCGCGGGCCGCGCCGGGAGGGGGCGGCGCCGCGGGGGCTCCGGGCCCCGGCGGGCGGCGGGGCCGTGCGGGCGGAGGGGCGGCGGCGGCTCCCGGCGTGCCGCGCGCGGCCCCGCCCGGCGCAGCGCGGCCGCGGCCCTTTGTGTGCGGGGAGCGGCCGCCATCGCCCCCCTTTGTGTGCGGGGCGGGCGCTCGCCCCGGCCCGTCCTGCCCGCACGGCCCTGGCGCTGTCACCGGCCGGAGCCGCCCGCCCCCGCGCACCGCGGCCCCGCTGGCGGCGGCCCCGGCGCCGCCCCTCGGCGCGGCCGCCCCTCGCTCCGCCGCCTCCATCTTGGTGCAGCGCAGCGAGCGGGGCCGCGGGAGGGACCGGGCCTGGGCGCCTCCGTGGGTCCGGGGCCGCTTCTCTGCCCTCCGCACCGATACCCAGCGCGGGGCCGGTCTCTGCACCGCACAGCCCTTAAAAAATCCCGATATTTCTTTTGACGACTTTTCTGGGATTTTTCTCCACGCATTCTTTACAGATGTCCTTGGTGGTTCTTTAATTCATTTTTCCCTCATAAATGTGTTTTTTCCTGACGTGAAAAGGACTTCACTACTGTGGTGGTGGCTGGTCTCATAGCTGTCACACACTGGCTGTGGTGCCCAAGAGCCCGTGCTCAGCGCTGCTTTCCAATATCCATCTGAAAAGAGATAGAGGAGCTTGATCTCCACGGATCTGTGTTGTATGTGCGCACTGAAACGACGAAGTTTTATCTTTATTGCATTTTACCTTGGTCACCTCATAGAGGGCTGTTTCTGGAAACACGTGCTCTGATCCACAGAATGCATGTCCTTGCAGTTGCCTCTTTTTGTGGAGAAAATGGGAAGCAGAACAATGCTGTCATCGGGCAGGTTCCATGTGAGGCTCTGTAGGTGCTCTCTGGCTGTGAGCAGCTTCATGTGACCTGCTGTCATGTAGCAGGATCTGCACATGAAAGACCTCAAGAGCTGGGCCCAGCTCTTCCCTGTCTTTGCATTAAGCCTTTCAGCTGGAAATACACAAATGCAGGAGGCAGTGAGACTTGGGGGCTGGGCAGCTGCTCAGGGTGTTTACCATTTGGAGGAGTATTTATAGTAGCTGAATTAAAAAGTAAAGAATTTGAGGCAGATGAGCACAGTGAGATTTCTTTTTGCTTGAGTTATGTTTGCTTGATGAGTTTTTTTTTTAATTAATAACTTAAGTGTAGTAAACCCATCTTCTTATCGAATCAGACTCGGTTTTAATGGTAAAGTTTATGCCTTTCATCCATGACTGATAAAATTAGCTTTAGTCTTATTTGATCAGATGAGGTATTTTGATTATTAAATGAAAAAGTGATATATTTTATGGCCAGAGAAATGATAAATGTAATATGATATGAGTTACATCTCTAGGAGAGCTCTAATAATATCGGTCTAATTGAATGGGAGATAAGTACGTGGGAAGATTCCAAGTGTCTGTGCAGTTCTGGGATGCAGTGTGCTCATTTGAGAGCTGAAATGCTGCCCCAAAATAACACAGTCCTGAAAGAGATTGTGGTAACAGTTGCCCCAGTGTAATGCTGAAGTGAGGGAAAAGCAGTGATACTGTTATCTTTGCAAGAGCTTTGTGTCTTCTGATTTATGGTATTTTATAATCTAATCTTTCAGTGTAAACCTTTCACACCAGATTTGAACAACCTTCACCCAGTTTGTTCAGTCTATTTCGTGTGTGTTTAATGGTCTGACAGGAAAACTCATTTCAGCTGGAAATTTTCAGTGGTGGCTGAAGGAGATGCTTCAGCTGGGGGAAATCACTGAAATACAAACTTCTGTAACCCTGGGGATGAGTTTGCACGTTTGGAGTTTTTGCAATAGCTGCCTTCACTCAGCATTTTCACTGGGGTGAGGGTGAGAGTTTGAAGTCTCTTTGCATTCAGGTTTCAGTCACTGAAACTGACTCTTTCAAATCACCAGAGGGAATTCAAAGCTCAGTGTAAGTTGTGAAATTCACTTTGCTGCTGTGCTGGAGAAATAGGCTTTGTATTTCTTCTCTTTTGGTTTGGGACTTGTGGAGCTGTGCTCATACCTTTAGATTACTGCAGAGCTGCCACTGTATCTGTGAGGTCAGAGCTGTGTTGCTTCTCACCTGCTTTTGTCCACAAAAACATTCTTGCTTTTCTTTTTTCCTATCTACTGAGTAAGCAACAAACTCAAAGCTTGATTTCCTCTCAAGGAAGGCTTCTATTTCTGTGAGGTTATGTTTTATGTGGTAGGTGGCAGTTTGCTGAAACTGCTTTTCTCATGAAAAGACAAAGAGGCACTGGAAAACTTTAGGAGGGAATTAACTGCTAACTAATTACTGGTGCAGAAAGGCTTCTCCCTGGTGTTGGCAACACAGATATCATCACATGTAATCAACATTTTGCAAAAACGGTTTCAGAAGTCCAGAGAATGGCTCTGTGTTATTTTACGTGCAGTGTCTGTACACATAATTGAGAAGTTTGTTAATTTTTATACAATTCTAAATGAGCTTGAGGTATCACTAGTCTTTAATCTTTGGAACAGAAGTAATCAGGAAATTTAAACTCCCTGTGTGTGTACATCCTGTTGCTCCTCTGAGGATCTTTGTGAGCAGTTATATAAATTATGGCATGATTTAATAAGCACCCATATAAAGTCATTGGTAGGAGGACTAAGGCTTGCTAATGGGTCAAATCCTAATGATCAAAATGAAGTTGAGTTTTAATGGTACACACTGGGACCTTCCCTGTGCCTAAGTGTGTCTGAAGAGTTCAGACTTGAAAATACCAGCCCACTGGCTTGGAGTCTCCCAGTCTTTTATAAAACAAAACTGGGAGTGGGAATGCCAAATATGTTTGTAAAACAGCTTTTCCTAATGTGGATTAAACCTACTGCGTTAAGGTAGAGGAAATGCACCTGTTACTAGTGAGACCTAGAAGTGATGTGTGAGGGGGTTTGGAAGTCGACAGTCTTTAAGGTCCCTTGCAAACCAATCCATTCTGTGATTTGATGAGAATTTCCTTCAAAGTGATACTCAGTGTGTGTGTCTTTCTCCTTTCTCCAGTATGAAGTGGAACAGAACAGAATTTACCACCTGAAACTGCTGCTTCAAGTTCAGATCAGGAAAAGAATATAAGTATTACCACATTGTAACAACTCAAGACCAAAGAAGAGGCAACTTACACTGAAGAAGATACAAGGCTTGATCTGAAGCAAGAAGTTTGTGCCTACTCAACAGCTTCAAAAGAGCACGTCCCGACGCTGCTATAGTAGTCTTTGTTTTCTCCAGTGCTGTAGTGAAACTGCCCAGGGCAGCAGCACTTGTATTCTCTAGAGCTTGATAGATCACCTTCTTTTGCTATCTTTTTCTTTCTCTTTTTGTCTCTCTTCCTTTTGTTCCCTTTTATAAAATAATAGCAGACTTCATCCTTAGGAACTTGTGCTGAAACAGAAGAATCGGCAAATACTACTGAAAGTGCAATATTTGAATATCACTGCGAGGTTGGTGCATGTGGAGAAAGTTACATGTGTATTTTTGAACTTTACATGTGTATTTTTGAACTTTACATGTGTATTTTTGAACTTGGTTCTCACTAAGGTTTTAATGGAGGGTGAGGGTTGGTTAGATTATTTTTTTTAATAGTTCTTAATAATAAATTCATTTAGTAGTGAGGCACAGGGTGCCCAGAGAAGCTGTGGCTGCCTCATCGCTGGAAGTGTCCAAGGCCAGGCTGGAAAGGGCTTGGAGCAGCCTGGGCTGGTGGAGGGTGTCCCTGCTCATGGCAGGAGATGGAACAGGCTGATCTTTAGGCCCCCTTCCCACCCAAACCATTCAGTGGTTCCATGACTCTTTGCTGTTATGTTCATTTACTATGGTGAATTCATAGTACCTGCAATCTGGTTCTATTTAACAATACTTACAACCCTTGAGAGCTGATTATTGGTAATTCTCTCTTCTAGTAACAGTAGGTTTGTGGTTCCAATCCCTTTTCTCAAATAACTTATCTTTAGTTTCTTAATCTTACAGCAAAGGATTTTTTTTTCCTTCAGAATATGTCTTTTAGTAGGGTTAGTACTTCATATTCCAGTTTTAAGACGTAGGAATTTGACAGTTATCTGGAAAAGCTGCTGATACTTTATAGTATCTTTGTACAGCAAATTTTAGTGCCACCTGAGGAATCTTGTCTGAACTGAAGTTGTCAGGCTTTAGAGGACTGATGAGGAGTTCTTTGTGCTGTGCTGCTAATGCTCCTTCAGACTCAAACTGTTCAAACCATGTCATGCAGTGGTGGTAGTCTGAGCAGAATGTGAAGCACTGTGGCTTTCTAACCCTAAGAGAGGCTATTCTGAGCTGAATTTTGTGCTGGATTCTTGTCATTTTCTCTCTCTGGTGTACCTGTAGCTCATGTTTGAGGCAGGGTGTCTGTGGCTTCCCTTGTATCACAGGTGAAGTGACCATTTGGTGACTCACAGAAGCCTTTGGCAGGCTCATTCCAGCTCCCAGAAGGGGTTAATGCTCTGGCCTGTAATTCTTCTGGGAGAAGGTATAATAACATATCATTTTCTCTTCCCCCAGCCACCCTACTTGCAGGACCAGTTTATTTTTGAGAAGTATTTCAAACTCTAGGATAGCTTAAAACACTTCAGCTGTTGTGTTCCCACAAGGACATTTTCTTGTGTGGAGTGTCCTGGGATTGCTTTCCTCAAAAGATGAGGATTGTTACCTTGGGATGATGCTGACAGGAACTGGTCAGTAAATCTTAGCAGCTTTATCAAGTGCTTTCTTTGTTAAATACTCAGAATAATTATATCCTTTAAACTATAATCCAGTGCATAAAAAATATGTGACTGTTGTGGCTTTTGTCCTTTGAGCAGCTTAGGCTGGACAGGAGGCGAAAGAGATCTTTGCTGAGGCAACAGGTACCCCAAAGAGGTGGTGGAATCTCTGTCCTTGGAGGTGTCCAGGACTCAGCTGGACAAAGCCATGGCTTCCTTGTTGGCAAGAGGCCTTTGAGTAGGGATGGGCTGGAGTTCTCTGTGTCTCTAACAGGGCCTTGTTTCTGGTTCATTATTTTCTGGCATGGCAATATTTCATGACTTGAACATGTTAGGGGTATAGATCTATGCCACTCATTGCAGGTTGGTTGGGTGAGGATAAGGGGGCAGCATTGATTGAACTTAAGAGATTGTTATTAATTTTTAAGGGAAAGAGAAGTGAGATGTAGAGCAAGGAAATAAGCAGTGCATGTTAAAGAAATGATGTCACAGCAGATTTAGCAGTTCACTGAATTCTTAGAGAGCCTTGGGTGGTAACACTTCTGTGGAAGTGCTGACCAGTGCTGTGGGATGGAGACCATTTACACAGTGTCCTGGGGTCCTTTGGCCCCTCCAGTCACTCACCCACCTTCTGTACTTGGTTTTCTACATCTACCCCACGTGGGTCTGAACCAGAAATGAAGAGAACACCTCCTCCTCGTGGAGGTAAAATGCTGTCAACCTTTACTTTGTGTGCTTGTTTCCAATTTATTTTTTTATTGTCAGTCTCCAAGACCAAAGATTTCTGCCCAAGAACTTCACAGCAGGTGTTTTTTGGTTCTTTTTCATGACTTTTAAACTGATTTCCAAACAGCAGAATAAGAATGCTGTGCCTTGTAATACACTGAGTAACTCATTGGCTGTGTTAGAGTGAGAAACATGACCCTTTAATAAGTTGCTCAGGTGTCTTTTATCTCCACTAAACACATTGCTGAGTAATTTTTAATCTCTCTGCTTGGTGCAGCAAGAAAGCTGAGGACTGATATGATCTCAGTGTTTCCAAATTAAAACCTCTGAAAACTAACAAGTTATCTTGTGTATTTTAAGATGCATATTGACTGTTTAGAGGGAAGAGGGTTGCTTCAGTTGTCTCTGTTGAATTGTAGTGTTTAGTGAGGTGTAATACATTTCTTCTGATTTGATAGCTAACCTGTAAGTCCAAGTGCCCTGCTTTAAAAAGGAGACTTTTACATCAAAAAAGCCAATGAGTTGGTAAAGGGATTGGGAATGTTTCAAGGATGGATCTGTGACTTGAAAAGGAAAAACACCCCATAACATAAAATCTTTTAATAGATGTCAGTTAATTTAGCAGTTCATTACACCTTTAATGCTATTTTCAAATTTTTTGTATCTTTCTAGCACTTGAGCTTCTATGCCACAGGAATGTTAAATTCTGGTTATTAATTCCATAACTGTACAAAACTGTTTAATTACTTAATACCACTTCTTAGCATGAAAGACTGAACACATGAACTAGGGAGAAACTATGCAGGGATTTGAACCTAATTGTGTTGATTCAGAACTGTTGCATTTTCCTAATCACCTGTTTAATTTGGAAGAGCAGATACTTCAGATATTTTCAGGCTCTGGTGTGAAACAGTGAATGTGGGAGTACTTTGAGGTGTAATACTTGAAAAATGTCAGCAATTTGTTTTGTTCTAAGCAAGCTTTGTTTTGGTGTTAAAATTCTGGCGTGTTTTATAAATATGTTGCCTGTATAAATTTTAAGGATTACTTGTGTTAAAAAAGCTCAACTCTTTTACTCTGTTTTAAGAACAGAGTAAAACTTAAAAACAAATTTTAGGACTGTGTCAGTAACTTACACAAGGTCTTTGTGTTGATGCCTTGGGAAGGCTGTCCTGAAACAGAGACTGAACAGAGAGAATAAAACAGGTATCTATTGAAAGGCCTTTAGGATGCACCTTGGCAGGACAGGGTCTGACCAAGGCTACACCCAAGATGGAGCCAAAATGAAGCAGTCATGAGATCTTACATTTTTTTATACATTTTGGTCCATGTGCATATTGGGGTTTAATTGTCCAATTACAGCTTCAGGTTGTGAGGTCCCATCCTTCTTGTTCCTCCCTTCAGCCCAATGTTGTTTGTGCTTTAGAGCTGAAAGTTGTCCTTGGTCTCCAGCAGGACAAGGATTTGTTTTGTGTCCCTGCTGTGTGCAGAGCTGAGTGACACTGACTGTGAGGCTCAGAACCGCATCCCTGGGCACCACAGAGCCTGAAATACACAAAAACCAGAACTTAGGGCATCAGTGCTACTGTGTTGTGGGGCTGTGAAGGGAGGAAGCTGCTGCTCAGTGTTGTCCTTTGCCTGTGCTTTGTGTGGCCCAGATGAGCTTTGATCCAAACCTGCTCCACAACAATGGACACAACGGGTACCCCAACGGTACTTCGGCAGCGCTGCGCGAGACCGGCGTCATCGAGAAGCTGCTGACCTCGTACGGCTTCATCCAGTGCTCCGAGCGGCAGGCCCGGCTCTTCTTCCACTGCTCCCAGTACAATGGCAACCTGCAGGAGCTCAAAGTAGGAGGTACCTGAGCTTTGCCACCAGCACCAGCCTCTTGTCACTTGGCACAAAATACCCTCTGCTGCTTCTGGGGCTGAACCCCAGGGAACGATCCCCTGCGCCTGGCGGGAGCCCTTCCCAGCACTTTGTGCGGTTTGTGGTGCAACACAAACTGCTGTGGAAAAGGAAAAGGTGCAGTGTTAGGTCAAACTTGTCGAGCTGTGATGGAGGCAAGTGCTCAGACTGTGGGAGAGTTTATCTCTTGTGCTCCCTGTTTCTTTGTTTTGAATTAGTTTGAGGATGGCCAAGTGTTTTTCAGCATGAGGTGGCTGCAACTTCATGCTGATAATTACCGTGAGAGTGAAGTTTGTAAACTGTTTCGTGGCCTTTGTTGGGCTGTCTGAACTTCAGTGTGGAGTCTGCTGTGCAGCGAGCAAGGCAGTGGGAGAGAATTGCTGTGGAATTACACCAGAATAGTTCATTTGCAACAGGAGATAATAAGCAGAATAACCAGAAAAATTTTGCAAATCATGTGTCCTGCCTTGGTTACAGAAGGACCTGAGTTCTACTTGATAGTGTTTGGCTACAAGCAGTGGATTAAACTCAGTCATTTAGTGATTTTTGTAAAAAACCCCAGTCCCAGAGAGAACTCTGACTGCATTGCAATGTTTGATTGTCTTGCAGATGATGTTGAGTTTGAAGTGTCTTCTGATCGCCGAACTGGAAAACCCATTGCTATTAAACTGGTGAAGATAAAGCCAGAAATATTACCTGAAGAAAGAATAAATGGACAAGTTAGTGCCTGTTTTCTATATCTGCATCATTTCCATCCTTTAGGTTAATTTAGCATGGATGTTAACGACCTTCAGTATAGTTACACTGAAATATATTTCAGTGTGCTCTGGTAAAAATTCAGAGGTTCACTTTACTCTGACTCAGTTCAGCCTCTTGCTTGGCTCCAAACACTTCTTAAAGCCAAGAGGGGTTCTGTGAGATTGAAAAGTTGCAGTGTGGCATTCCCTGCTGAGTATGTAGTAGAGAGTACTGAGATTCATTTTATGTACAACAATGCCACTCCTGAAATGACTAGCAATGGATTTTTTTTTTTTTTTTTTTGACTGGTAGGTTGTGTGTGCTGTTCCTCACAATTTAGAGAGTAAATCTCCAGCTGCCCCGGGTCAAAGTCCAACAGGGAGTGTTTGCTACGAACGTAATGGGGTAAAGCTTGCACATTTTACTTGAACTCTTCACTGATCCATCACTGTGGTCTATGAGAAAAAAAAAAAAAAAGCCAAAAGAACCCAAAAAAAAGCAGTTTAATGTAGGCAATTGACACTGCACTGAACTGTGCAGTTTTTGGCAAACAAAACAAAAAGCATGCTTTGGTAATTACTACAAAAAATGTTATTTAGACAGTTTGCTTGCTTATATCTGTGGAGAACTTCCTAGAGCCAAATAGATGTTCTCTTTTAAGCTTGATGAAGTTCATGTATCCTTATCTTGAATTTTAACGTTTAGAAATTGGCCTTTAAAGATGGTCACATACAAAACCTTTCAAGTTAAGCTGCTTGTTACATACTCACCAAAACAGCACGATGGAAAAAGAATGTTTTGCATGCCATGTTTATTATTGTTGATTTTCTCACTAAATTAAGCAGATATTGTTATTAAAATTGTGGTAGTCTTTCTTTGAACCAACTATTCTGCAAATAGAGTAATTTTAGTTCATGTTAATTTGCAGGAAGTATTTTACCTGACTTACACCCCAGAGGATGTTGAAGGAAATGTACAGCTGGAAACAGGAGATAAAATAAACTTTATAATTGATACAAATAAACAGTAAGTTGGTATTGCTTTTCTGGCTTCATATTTTGTTTTAGTAGTCAGGCAGAATTTGTACCTATTCCAAGAACTATTATATGAAATACAATCTTAATTATTGTTTCAGTTTTGAATTTAAAGGGGTTTTTATTTGTTTTTCTCTAGTACTGGTGCTGTAAGTGCTCGTAACATTATGCTATTAAAAAAGAAACAAGCCCGCTGTCAAGGAGTAGTCTGTGCCATGAAAGTAAGTGATTTTAAGTTTCGTTTGAAAATAAAATGCTGTTTTGAAGAGTGCTGTTCAAAGTAATATTTAAGTTGTGAACAGCTGTTAACAGCTTAGGCTGTGGGTGTAAATTGTGTGAACTGGTTTAAACAGCTCATCTTTGATGCTGTTGCTCTTCTTAACAAAGAAAGTTCCATATATTTCTATTTATATATTTCTTGTGGCAGTCAGCTGTGTACACCTGTGAGTGCTGTGCTGGGATTCAGAGTCTGTTTTGTGTTTAACACAACCTGTCAAATGATTTATTGGTGTGTTCCAATAACGGACAATCAAACGATTGTTTTTTTTACCTGTTCACAGGAAGCCTTTGGATTTATTGAGAGAGGTGATGTCGTGAAGGAGATATTCTTTCATTATAGTGAATTTAAAGGTGACCTAGAAACCTTACAGCCTGGTGATGATGTGGAGTTTACAATCAAAGACAGAAATGTAAGACGAAATCCAGTAAAACGGAAGCCAAGGTCCTAGGGAATAACTGCCCAGCTCTCTGCTGTCCCCAGCTTTAAAACGGGGGGAGGAGGTTCACTGAGGTTCATTGAGGGAAATGTCTGTTACTTTCTCTCTTTTCTGTGGGTGTTTGACTCGTTTTGTGCTCTTAGGGTAAGGAAGTTGCAACAGATGTTAGACTGCTGCCTCAAGGAACTGTCATTTTTGAAGATATCAGCATTGAACATTTTGAAGGAACTGTAACCAAAGTAATTCCAAAAGTACCCAGCAAAAACCAGGTGAGTTTCAGTAGTTAAATAAATTTGTGTATTGCTGGTTTGATTGTGTTGAATTCCAGTCAAACAGTTGTTCCCCTTTCCCAGTACCTGTTTGCTGCATAAGCATCATGTCAGAGTAAAGATTTACTCTTTTTCTTAGTTTCAGATCCAAAGAGAAAGAGTTAGGGTGGTGGTTCATGATGGAGTGTGTGTTTCCTTTAATGTTTCTTGCTATAAATTTTTGTTGGGTTAGGACATATCCTTAAAGCAAAAGACACTGGAAAAAGGGAAAAATATTTGCTGGGATAAGCCAGATCTATGGATTCTTGTGAGCATTAACAGTTAATGAGGCTTTTGGGCTGTAATGTTTGACTTGGAGGAGTGTTCATGAGCACTTCCACTAAGGTTTTAGGTGCATCTCTGTTGGTGTGGGCAGGTTTGGGGTGTTTTGAAGACTTAATAAGAAAGAACCTGCCTTTTGGAAGTGTTGTGAGTGTGGTTATAAACTTCATTCTTGAAATAGAGAGAAGTCCTTCAGCAGGACATGGCTGGGACTTGAAAAGACCTTCAAGCCAACCAACAGTTCCAAAAGCCACCTTGAATTGGGGAAGTTCCAGATGAGGAGTGGTGGAAGTGGAGCAGAGCCTGTGTCCAGCAGGATGTGGCAGGAGCCCTTGTGCTGTTGGCAGCTGTGCTGAGCCCTGAACTCAGCTTTCCCTTGGGTTTTCTGTCCCCAGAGTGATCCATTACCCGGCCGCATCAAGGTGGACTTTGTGATTCCTAAAGAGCTTCCCTTTGGGGACAAGGACACAAAATCCAAGGTGACCCTGCTGGAGAGTGACCACGTGCGGTTCAACATTTCCACGGACAGGCGCGACAAGCTGGAACGCGCCACCAACATCGAGGTTCTCCCCAACACTTTCCAGTTTACTAATGAAACCAGAGAAATGGCAAGTACCCATCTCTAAACATTTCCAGTTCTTTGAGGGGAAGGGAAAGTAAAATGTGAGTTGGGGGCTGTCCACAATAAATACAAAAATCATTCGTGTCTTCCATTCTGAAATCCAGCTCTCCCACCTGCAGTGCGAGCAAGGTAGAAAATTCAGAATTAATGCTCTGCGTCTTTGCCTTAAAAGAATAAAGTCTTAACTATTTTTTAACACTTAAATTATATTAGGAAATTATGCCTTAACTGGCCCTCTTGGATGAGATTGGTGGCTGGTTGTAGCAGACAGAAGTAGTGTAGTCTTGAGCTGGCAGTTTAAAATTCACATACTTGAATCCAAAGAGGGTAACTACTCATCATCCTTAGGAAAACTGGAACACCCAGAAACTATCCTGGTTCAGGTAGTGAAAAGTGTAAATAATTGGAGGAGGGACTGTGAGCATTTTTTGTATTTCAAGTTTTTCAGCCAGTCTCTATTTGAGGGTCAAGCAGAAGCATGGTAAAGAGCAGAGTTCTCTCAGTACAAGAAACTCTTTGTGGATTACAGGGACTAAGATGGATGTGCTAATGAGTATTACAGAATATCTTTCATTCCTGTAACTTGGAATGTTGATTCTCTTCCAACTAGACTAGCTTTGCTTTGCTTTGCAATTTGGAGTTCAGTTACAGTGTTGTCACATCAATGTGCTGTAAATTATTGTCCCTTAACTTTAAAAAAAAACCTGAGTTTTGATTTCATCCTTTGAGATTTTGGGTTTCTATCCTATAGACTTGTTGTATTTCTGCTCTGGCTACATACACCTGCCTGCCTGAGTTGAGCTCTCATGGGGGTGATAAGTGCTGGCAGCTTCTAGGGAGGTTGATTGTGTTGCTGGGATTTGTGAAAACTCTTTAAGAGAAGAATGTTCCTAAAGGTGGAAGGTACCTTTACACTGTCATTCACACCCTCTAAGTTTGTCCTAAGACTTGCTAAACTCTGTATTGACTGGATTGAAGGCAACATGTTAATGAATTCTACCGTAATTCTGGCAGGATCTGGTACTAGGGTTCGGGTTTCTGTCAGTATGTTCTGTTTATCACTCAGCATTCCATTTCTAGTGGTTATCAGGAAGGCCACAGAACTCCTGTGTCACATGGGAGTGTGTTCCCATAACACACCCACGGGTATGGGAGTCTTGTTTAACAGCTTCTCTGTAATTCCTTCATTTGTGACTGCAAATCTGATGCTTTGTCTCCTAAACTTTCCTCTGAACACTGATTTTATTTCCTGTTTTTATAGATGTTTGTACGTTTAGTGTGTGTTTGTATGTTTTACATGCTCCTATAGGAGATACAGTGTTTGTAGAGCTGCCCCACTCTGATCCCTGTGTTGTGGTACTGGCAGGTTCTTTAACTTCAGTCCTTGGTAGTGGCTTAAGTGAATATTCTTCACTCTTCATCACGAGTTAACTTCAGGAGTGAGGTGGGAAGAGCTTGTCTGCATTTTGGGTTGAACAGGGCCATGAGCACCAGGGTTTGCCATGAAGGACATTGCTTAAACCAAGTGTTTTCCCAGGATTTAGGCTCTCCTGCCAGCTCCTGACAAGTGGAGCAGCTGCAGATGGATGCCACATACCAGGGATTAAACTGTAATTGTTGGCTTGGCTGTTCCAGGGTGTGATTGCAGCAATGAGGGATGGCTTTGGCTTCATTAAGTGTGTGGACAGGGATGCTCGGATGTTCTTCCACTTCAGTGAGATCATGGATGGAAATCAGCTCCATATTTCTGATGAAGTAGAGTTCACCGTCGTTCCTGTAAGTGGGATTAAAACTCCTGTAAAATCTCAGCATTTCAAGAAATGATGCACAGTCTTGTCTGTAACGTGATGGATTTCTTTCCCAGGATATGCTGTCTGCCCAAAGGAACCATGCCATAAGGATTAAAAAGCTTCCCAAGGGCACAGTTTCCTTCCACACCCAGTCAGAACATCGCTTTGTGGGCACTATAGACAAAGAAGCCACTCCAGCCAAAGCCAGTAGCCCAAATAAAGGCAAAGAGAAGGTAAAGCTGCTCTTCTGCTTGTGAATATCTCTTCTGCATTTCTGCCATTGCAGACTGAGGCTGCTTCCTTAAAATCTCTAATTCAACTAATTCAACTGGGTTTGGAGCACTGTTCATTCTGTATGGATGTGAACTACAGCTGATGAGAGCAGTGAATAAAAAACAACTGCTCTGAACAAGATACTAAAAGTATCATTAATATATTGTCATTAATGATTTTATTGTTGTTGAGGATAATTTTCAGGAACTTGATGGAGAGTTTTTCTACCTCCCACTGCATAAGATTCTAGATAGAATTATTTAAGATTAAGTTTCATGGGAGGAATCTCTTACTGTTTTGTTCTGTTTTAAACAATACCAGAAGGCTTCAAAGTTCCAATAAATGCTTCCAGGAACAGGTAGCAGTACTTTCATTATTTCATTAAAATACTGTCATTTAAAGCTCCTTACCCAGGGTTTGGTTGTGTTTTTGAGCAGTTACTGTTAAACCACTGAGACTCCAATGAGCTGTGCTTGAACTGTGTGTAGGAAACTCTTCATAAAGAGACACTGATGCTGAATCCTGACCTCTTGTTTTCAGGAAGCTGAGGATGGAATAATTGTGTATGATGACTGTGGAGTAAAACTGACCATTCCTTACCAGGCCAAGGATGTGGAAGGATCTACTAATCCCCAGATAGGAGATAAGGTAAGAGAATTAAGTGTTCTATTGGGATATGCTGTTCTGGGCATTGTGGGATGTGAGCTCTTCTTTGCCTTTACTTGGAACAAATGGAGGACAAGGCATCTGTGTGATATCACCTGGAATGTTGAGTTTAAATGAGTCAATCTTCTGTAAGTAAAAAATACCCTCCAACCTGGTGATACATGGATGGAAATAGTGTCTTACAGTGTAAATGATGCTTTTTAAACAAAGAATTTTTGTCACTAAGTGGACACTGCTTGTCAAGAGGTAGTTAATTAGCATAGAGACTAAGATGGATATTGAAAAGGGAGAATATTCCCTCATGAGCATATTGGCCTGAGAGACAATGGAAAGGGTGAAAGCTTGGAGATTGGGAAGAGCAGCAAAATCCTCAGGAGCCATTCTAGTCATTGGTTATTGTCTCTAAAAACCAAAATGAGTGAAGTGAGGCACATCCCAGTGTGAGCAGTGTAGGGAAAGGAGGTGATCCCCAAGGAGAGAAAGGCTTTCATGTTTCAGGGGTGAAAAGCTGAGTCTTGGAGGCTGGCTTGCCTTGCAGGTATCCCAGGTGTGGTGCAGCTCCTGGAATGTAGGAAATGTCAGTGACTGACGTGGTTATGGGAAAGTAGTGACTAGGAAATTACTTTCCTGGAGAGCCCAGGTGCTGCTGCAGGGCTACACAGCTTCAAAATCAGCTGGGGGCTTTTTTGTTGATGATGATGGTTCTCTTTGCATGTTTCTGTCTGTATTGATCCCCATGTGTCCCTCAGGTCGAGTTCTGTGTGTGTGAAGTGAAGAGAACCGGGCTGCAGACAGCTGTTTCTGTCAGGATGCTGGGACGCAACTACAGCTCCAAGAGGCTCCTGGGATATGTGGCAGCCCTGAAAGATAACTTTGGCTTTATTGAAACAGCCAATCATGATAAGGAGATCTTCTTCCACTACAGGTGAACGACAGTTTTATTATTTATTTTATTACCTATTACAGTGTGTCAGTTTGGGGGGAGTGGGAGGGTGCAGAGTTTTGTTGGGTTGAATGTTAAATCCATTTGCACTTTACACACACACAGAATATATATATATTTTTATATATATATGTTCAGATATCTACAGTTTTATTTATCATCTCTGCTGGACTGGTTCAGGCTCTTCTGTTAGTCAGCTGTGCTGGTGTTCTGTGCCTCTAATTCCCAGGCCAAGAAATCCAGTTTTGTTATGTATTTGAAATGCTCACTTTCCTCAATGGAGATTCCTTGTGAAGTGATGAGGGATTTAAATAATTTCCAGTAACTGATGTGGATGTTGGGTGAGCATCACTATTGTCATGTAAATAAAAGAGAACTGTTTATCATTCTGTTCCTGTAGTGAATATTGTGGTGATATCGATAGCCTGGAACTTGGAGACACTGTGGAATACAGCTTGTCAAAAGGCAAAGGCAACAAAGTTAGTGCAGAGAAAGTAAACAAAACACATGCAGGTAAGGCTGTACCTGGTGCTTTCTGCCTGCAGGGCTCTTGGCATGTGCTGAGGGGCAAACTTTCTTAATAATCCATTTACAATTGGAGCTGAGAGCAAGAAGATGCTCAGTGTGGGGTGGTCACTGGTTCCCTGAAAGCTGCTGCCTGTGTTTGCAGAGAACAGACAAGCACAGGCCAACAGTTGTGTGCACAGCAGCAGTTCTGTGGGCCTTTAGTGTCCTCAGCCCTCCTCACTTGGGGGTTATAAGGAGAGGCTGAGTGGCAGAACTGGCCAGGTCAGTACCTGCACTCACTGTGCTGTTCCTCACAGGGGGAAGATGGCAGGAGCAGGGCAGATGGGGGAGGGTATTAAGGACTTGGGGGTGGGGGGAATGTGTACTTTAGGATTATTTGATGATTAATGTGAGTAGGAAATGCAGTGGAAGAAAAGTGAAACACTTTGATTTGCTTTTCAAGCTTCATGACCTTAAGTTTCTTGAGAAAAAATTTTCTGCTTCTGTGTGTGAAATGTCAGTGTGATTTTGATTCGGTGCCATGCAGTGCAAAATGTTGAGTCCTGGTCAATCTGAATCACTTATTTAAATCCATTTTAAAATTACCTGTGATTAAAACATCCTATTCTTCTATTCTCTGTCTCTTTTCAGTGAATGGTATCACTGAAGAAGCTGATCCAACTGTTTACTCTGGTAAAGTAATTCGTCCCTTGAGGAGTGTAGATCCCACACAGACAGAGTACCAGGGCATGATTGAAGTCATGGAGGATGGTAAGATTGGTTCCTTGTAATTAAGTGGTTTTTTTTCACAAGTGCACAAGTTGAATGCCCTGTAAATAGAGCTGTTGAAGATTTTACTCACACTACAAACTGTATCCACACTGCTAAGCTGACTGTGAAAGCAGCATTTTTAATATTGGAAATCTGAAATCAGGTGACAAAGGCCTCTCAGTTCTGTCTCCTACTTTCCCCCTTAGGTGAGATGAAAGGAGAGGTCTATCCCTTTGGAATTGTTGGCATGGCGAACAAAGGTGACTGTCTGCAGAAGGGGGAGACAGTAAAGTTCCAGCTGTGTGTGCTGGGTCAGAATGGGCAGACCATGGCTGTGAACATCACCCCGTTCCGCAGGGCCACCGTGGAGTGCGTCAAGGACCAGGTGAGGGCTCTGAGCTCCAGGGCCGTGGGGATGGGGAGGAGCTGCTCCAGCTGCCACAGAGCAGCTGAGAGCCACTTCAGCACTGGAATTCTGGGAGTTGTGCCCAGGCAGATTGCTCTGGACTCCAGCTCTAGGGAGCAGATGTAGTAACCCAGGTTATGCCAGACTCTGGTGTAACTTGAGTAAAGGTGAGCTCAGAGCCTGGTTTGGTGCTCAGCCATCAGAACTGCTGGGCAGCAGATAATTCTGAGATTTGGGTTTGAGATGTCCTAGAAATTGCTCTAACTCGTTTGTGCTGCACAGAGTATCTAAAAAATGTTCAGAAAAACAAATAAAACATGCACATGCTTTGCTTCTGGAAGGAGCTTCTTTACAGCATTAAGCACTGTGATTACAGCTCACCTGAAATACAAAGGCTGATCTTTGCCCTTGTTGCATCATGGAATGACTAAAAAGTTAAATGCTTGTGTGCAGCACTAATCTCCAGTCATTTATGGAGAGGCTGGATGAGTATTCCTGGCTTATACATGAATAGAATGGAAAATAGAAATAAATGGCTTCTTATCCCAGTGACAGGCCAGAGTGGTTGCTGATGTGTAACTTCAGGGTGGAGTCTCAGAGCCTGGGGCACTGCTCTTCTCTGTTTAATACAGCTGCCAGAATTTGGGGGTAGTTTTCAGAACTTGTTCTGTAGACTTTAGGATTTAAATGTGACTTTACAATGCTAGGTGCCTGGATTTCCAGAAGCGTTGTCTCCAGACAGAATGTTCTGATCAATGCAAAAATTTCACTTTCACTTCTATTAGGCACCAGTTTCAAGGTTTTATTTAAAAGTAGGTAAATGACAGTGATGAGTAAGTTACTGCACATGTCTGGATGCAGAGCAAATCAATAACCTTGTGATGTGTTGCTTTTCAGTTTGGTTTCATTAACTATGAAGTTGGTGACAGCAAAAAGCTCTTCTTCCATGTCAAAGAAGTCCAGGATGGTGTGGAGCTCCAGGCTGGGGATGAAGTGGAGTTCTCTGTAATCCTGAACCAGCGCACAGGAAAATGCAGTGCCTGTAACGTGTGGCGTGTCTGGTGAGGCTTTGGGACTGAAGGGACTGACCCTGGCACGGTGTCTGCATCCCAGCAGGGCCCTGCAGGCTGGGCCTGCCTGAGCTGGGTGTTCCTGGAACAGGAGCTCTGGCTTCCAGCTGGCTGCAGGGAGAGCTGAGAGCTCCCAGCTCTTCCAGGGGATCCAGTGCAGGCAGCAGCAGCACCCCCAGCTCTTCGTAATTACAGATGGCTTGTTCTTTTTAACCTATTCTTAAACTCCCCCTGTAGCAGGAATTTGGATACAGCCTTGCAAGTGGAAGTTAATGATAAGGAAACTGATGGCTTTCCTGTGTGGGTGCTGGCCTCTGACCAGCACACTCCACACTGCTGCCACCTCTTTCTTGAAGAGCAGCTTTAATTTTTAAATAGAGACTCTTTTAGAGACTCTTCTTTTTGGCATGGCATTTCTTGCAAGAGATTAGTTTGGGGTTTTTTTAACTATATACACACTTGAAGAAAACTGCATAATTTGTATTTTGTTTAAGCTAGAGATAGCACTGAAACAGTAACAGAAAGCTAATGTTTTTGTCTCAGAATTCTGTGTTCCCATCATCTTCAGAGATGTTAATGCTCTGCCATGATACGCAGGCAACTTGAAAGCCTTTATTATTGCAGTTAAATTACAGAGTCACAGAATGGATTGAGTTGGAAGGGAACTTAAAAAACCATCTCATTCCACCACTACCATGAGCAGGGACGCCTGCCACTATCCCAGGGTGCTCCAGGCCCCATCCAGCCTGGCCTTGGACACTTCCAGGGCTCCAGGGGCAGCCACAGCTTCTCTGGGCAGTGGAAATGTAGGAAACACTGGCTAGGTGTGCCTGAGAGTAAATACAAGGCCTCTACTCCATAAAAAACATCCTTTGGAGAGCACTGAGCTCCTGCTAGTGCAGAGTCCAGTGTGCACAGCAAGGTCTGGGGCAGGACCAGGCCATCAGCCGGGTCCACTGTCACACAGCATCAATTGTGCAGCCTGTAACTGCTATACCTGACTGTGCTGCAGGCCTGTGAGAGCCTGGGGTGCCTTGCCCAGCTCGGGGGTGACCCTGCCCTGTGTTTTCTCTGTTGCAGTGAAGGCGCCAAGGCCGTGGCTGCTCCGCGTCCCGATAGACTGGTGAACCGCCTAAAGAGCATCAACCTGGACGATGCCAACGCGCCGCGGCTCACGGTGCTCCGCCAGCCCCGCGGGCCCGACAACTCAAAGGTACTGTGGGCTGCTGCAGCACCACTGCAGGGCTGCTGGCCTGGCACCCCGCTGCAGGGCTGCTGGCCTGGCACCCCGCTGCAGGGCTGCCGGCCTGGCACCCCGCTGCAGGGCTGCTGCAGCACCACTGCAGGGCTGCTGGCCTGGCACCCCACTGCAGGGCTGCTGGCCTGGCACCCCGCTGCAGGGCTGCTGCAGCACCACTGCAGGGCTGCTGGCCTGGCACCCCGCTGCAGGGCTGCTGCAGCACCACTGCAGGGCTGCCGGCCTGGCACCCCGCTGCAGGGCTGCCGGCCTGGCACCCCACTGCAGGGCTGCCGGCCTGGCACCCCGCTGCAGGGCTGCCGGCCTGGCACCCCACTGCAGGGCTGCCGGCCTGGCACCCCGCTGCAGGGCTGCCGGCCTGGCACCCCGCTGCAGGGCTGCTGGCCTGGCACCAGGGCCCTGCTGCCCGTGTCAGGGGGCACAGAGCCCTGCTGCCCGTGTGGGGATAGCCCAGCCCTGCTGCCCGTGTCAGGGGGCACAGAGCCCTGCTGCCCGTGTCAGGGGGCACAGAGCCCTGCTGCCCGTGTCAGGGGGCACAGAGCCCTGCTGCCCGTGTCAGGGGAACACAGCCCTGCTGCCCGTGTCGGGGAGCACCCAGCCCTGCTGCCTGTGTCGGGAACACAGCCCTGCTGCCTCTGTTGACACCTGGTGTCTGCTGCTGTTGTGCAGCGAGCTCTGCTGTGTGAGGGTGAGCTGTGTTTGTGCACAGAGCTGTGCTCTGTGTCATGCTGTGCTTTCAGAGGAGCACACAGGAGAGAAGCAACCCACTGCTGCCTGTCTTGGGACCTTTCTGTTGTGGTTTGTCCTGGCTGTCTTCGTTCGCTCTTCATTTATAAACCTCAGAGGTAGCAAGTGAATTTACCTAGACATGGCTTTCACACAACGTTCTGCTACTTCTTGATAAGCAGGAGAAAAGTGTCTGGAATCTCTGCGGTGTTTTGGCTACAAAGAACACCCAACAGAACCTGTTTTGTTGCTGTCTCTGTTTCTGAAAACAAACATGACTAATTAGAAAGTGCTGCTCGGGTGGAACAGACCAGGCTCTGCCTCAAAGCGCAGTGCCAGGTTCACAGCTGGACTCGATAATCTTAAAGCCCTTCTCCAGAGAGTCTAAATGATTTCCTGACTGTGTGATGCTGGAGCTCAAAGTTTGTTCTGTTTTCCTTGCAGGGATTTGGTGCAGAGAGAAAGATCCGCCAGGCTGGTGTTATAGACTGATCCCAACCCCACGGCGACGTTGGGCCGCGCGGTGGGGCTGGCGAAGGGTACTGAATATCTCCCTGTTCACCCCTTCCTCCAAATTCTCAGAAGCTATTCCACCAGTTTTAACACCTTCTCATGTTATGTTTAAAATTAAATTTACGAAACCATTTTAAATTTCTGCACAGTTGCATTCTGGAGAACTTTAAGGTGGCGCCTTATAGTATCACATTTTAGAAGCTTGTTTTGAATGGTGCATTTAACGCAACTGGTAACTGCAATCTCCATTGCCTCTGTGAGTAAACATAGACAGCTCTGCTCGGGCAGACCTTGTGGAATTCTGCACTACAGTTATTATGCTTTATCCTTGTTTTTGGCCAAGGTTTATTATGCCTTAGTGCTCAGTTGCATTATCTTCCTTCCCGAGTGGAAGGAAAGACTCACTTAAGCTCACTCTGCTCAAATTCTGAGGACCATGTGAGGGTGGAATGAGTTCATTTTCTATCAGATCTCCACAGACATTCAGATACCTGGAGTGGATGGCCAAATGTTACAGTGTTTTCCTAGTCCATTTAACTTGACTCCTCTAGCCAGTCCTTAGAACTCAGTGCAAGTCTCTCCCAGGGTCGGTGGATTTTGTAGTGTTCTGGAACAGACAGTGCAGAATTTCATAAGGCTGAGGTGTGCCATCAGTGTGGTAATTTAAATATATTTAAAACAATGCACAAATCTGCTGCTGCTTAGAACACTGCAGCTTCTAAACCCAGTTTCTTTTACTGATTTAAATTTAAAAAAGAAAGAAGTTGTGCCTGAAGTGGATACATTTTTTTTTGTTCTTTTTGCAGCCGGCACCCAGTGTACTGTAAGAGAATAAATACTTAGGCTTTCCATAGCTGTATTGAGACTTTCATCAAGGTGAATAGTTGATGTCTGTGTGCTTTTTTTTTTTTTTTTTTTTTGGTTTTTTTGGTTTTTTGTTTATTTTTTGTTTGGTTGATTTGGGTTTTTTTTTGTTTTGTTTTCAGGGTGGTTTTTTTTTTCCCCTCCCCTGCCCCCCCTCCCTCCATTTCCCCAGTCACACTTTATCAAAAAAATGAAATGATTGGTCTAAGTATTACTTTAACCAAAAAGATCAGGAGTTACTTTTCGGAATAGAGGGCAGTACTGTGGTTTGCTTTGGGTTTTGTTTTGGTTAATTTTTTTTTTTTTAATTTTTTTTTTTTTTTTAATTTTTCCCCCCTTTTTTTTTTTTTTCATGTTACCTCTATTCTCAATTTAGGGTTTTCTTCTCTGGGAGATGCATTATCTTTGTAAAACAAAACATTGCTTTCTCCAATTTTTTTTTCTGTTAATGGCAAAGAATGGAAATAGAATAAAGTTTTACTGATTTTGAAAAAAGCCTCACTGTGCTCAGCCTCTTCTTTCCTCAGCGGGGACTGTGTTAGACCTGTGTTGTCCCCATCACAGGCTGGGTGTTGGTGCCTCCAGTTCTCACACCACCCCGAGGGATTTCTGTGTTCTATTCCAGTTTGCACCAAGCAGGGAGCTTCCTGCCAAAGGCCCCAGCAACACCACACTATATTTATACATTATAACAAGCAGCAACCTTCATTGGCTACAAATTCCATCCGTGCTAATTAGCAGCCAACCCCCTCTGTCTGAGTTCTGTGTCTCCCCGCGCTCAGCAGTTCTCTTCCTTTGAGGCGGGGTCAGTGGTCGGTGCTTGTGCCCCCAGCGCTGGAATTCCCTTTCCCCAGTTCCTGCTCCTTCCTCCTGCCATTCTGGTCCCTTGCCCTGAAAACAAAAGATGAGCCAAGCGCACGATGCTCACTCACCCTGCAGTTCAGAGCTGCCCTGCTCCAGCTACTCATGAACAGCTTTTTAAAAAGCACCAAATCTGAGTTAAAAGCCCTTATCAAATCCCGGGAGGCTCGGTGTCAGTCCTGATGTAATAACCAGAGGCTCTGGGTTCGGTGTCCTGGCCCCGTTGGACGGCCCGTGGTTCGGGTTTGGTGTCGTTCCGCCTCTGGATTCCCCCTGAAAGCTCCGCGGTGCGGCGCCGCTCCCCCTTTAGAGCCCGTAATTGGTGCCGGTGCCGCCGTGTCCCTCCAGTGTCTCATGTCCCCCCCCGTCCCGTGTTGCCCCGTGTCCCCTGTGTCCCATATCCCGCCGTGTCTCGCTGTGTCCCCCCGTGACCCGTGTCCCATATCCAGCCGTGCGCCTCCATGTCCCGCCGTGCCTCCCGTGTCCCTTGTGTCCCATGTCCCGCCGTGCCCCTCCCATGTCCCATCTCTCGCTGTGTCCCCCATCTCCCGCCGTGTCCCCCCGTGTCCCGTCTCCCGCCGTGTCCCCCTGTGTCCCGTGTGCTGCCGTGTTCCGTGTCCCCCCGTGACGCGTGTCCCATATCCAGCCGTGCCCCTCCATGTCCCTCGTGTCCCATGTCCCATCTCCCGCTGTGTCCCATGTTCCGCCGTGTCCCCCCGTGCCCCCCCCCCCCATGTCCCGCTGTGTCCCGTGTCCCATATCCCGCCGTGCCCCTCCCTTGTCCCCCCATGTCCCATCTGCCCCCGTGTCCCGCCGTGTCCCGTGTCCCCACATGTCCCATCTCCCGCCCGGTCCCCCCGTGTCCCGCCGTGTCCCGTGTCCCATCTCCCGTCCTGTCCCGTGTCTCCCCGTCTCCCGCCGTGTCCCTCCATGTCTCCCCGTGTCCCCCCGTGTCCCGTGTCCCCCCGTGTCCCGTGTCCCCCCGTGTCCCGTGTCCCGTGTGCCGTGTCGCGCCCGTGTCGCGTGTGCGGAAGCGGCGCGGGCGGTGACGCGCGGGCGGGAGGCGGAAGCGGCGCGGGGCGATCGCGGGGCGGCGGCGGCGGGGCCGGGCCGGGCCCGGCGAGGCCGCGGGGCCATGACCGAGTACAAGCTGGTGGTGGTGGGCGCCGGCGGCGTGGGCAAGAGCGCGCTGACCATCCAGCTCATCCAGAACCACTTCGTGGACGAGTACGACCCCACCATCGAGGTGCGCGGGGCCGCGGGAACGGGCGGGGGAAGAGCGAGGGGACACTCCCCGAGCCCAGGGCGCTGCCTGGGAGCGGCTCCTGCCCCCTTCTGCCGCGGGCTTCCTACAGCAGCCGCGGGCAGACAGAAAGGCCACCACGGCTCTGTGCAGGGCGTAGGTTCTGCTGCAAGGAGGGTGGTGTTTGTGATACTGTTTTCTTTTTTTTTTTTTTTTTTTTTTTTTTTTTTTTTTTTTTTTTTTTTTTGTTCTACTGTTGAGGAATTTCTTTAATTTCTTTAAAGCAACAGGAGTTCTGTGTTTTGTAACAAAGGATGAGAGCGCTTGGAGAGTCTCATTTAAAATGGGGTATTTTGGGTATGGTGTAAAATGTCCTATTTGGGGTAATATATAAAATATTGGAGTTTTAGATATTGGTAGTTTTTCCTCAGAGACGGATGAGAATCACAAAATCCAGGCTGCTTTGGGTTGGAAGAGACCTTAAATATTTGTCCATTAATATCCTTCCACCCCTTGCCATGGGCAAGGACACCTCCCGCTGTCCCAGGCCGCTCCAAGCCGTGTCCAGCCTGCCCTTGGACACTTACAGAGAACCAGAACCAGCCCCATCTTCTGTAGAACAGCTGGAAAAGCTCCTGCCTGTGTTTTTTCTCATTATTATTTTTCGTTCTGCCCTGTTCTGGCTGCGGTGGACGGGAGCAGGGCAGGGCTGACCGCGGCTGTGTTGCAGGACTCGTACCGCAAGCAGGTGGTGATCGATGGCGAGACGTGTCTGCTGGACATCCTGGACACGGCGGGGCAGGAGGAGTACAGCGCCATGAGGGACCAGTACATGAGGACAGGGGAGGGATTCCTCTGTGTCTTCGCCATCAACAACAGCAAATCCTTCGCCGACATCAACCTCTACAGGTACAGCCGGGCTGCCCCACCTGCAGGGGACACGGGGACAGGGCAGGGACAGTGCACTGTGAAGCACTGAAGTGCCTCGCTGGAGGCTCAGTAATGGACAAATATTAAATCTCCTGCTTCTTGCAGAAAGTTTTGTCACCGTGCTTTTGCCTTGTTTACAGGAGAAGCAGTTTTTTCATGCCCTTTACAGTTTTTTAGCTTTTATTTCCCCACTCACTGTTAGCTTGAAAGAGTTCTGGGCTGGGCCAGTGCAGGAATCTCTTCAGATTTCTCCTGACTTCCTTTCAAGTCATGTTGATAACTAACATAGAAAATGCACAGAATCACAGACAGGGGTGGGTTGGAAGGGACTTTAAAGCTCATCCAGTCCCACCCCTGCCATGGCAGGGACACCTCCCACTGTCCCAGGCTGCTCCAAGCCCCATCCAGCCTGGCCTTGGACACTCCCAGGGCTCCAGGGGCAGCCTCAGCTGTTCTGGGCACCCTCCAGGGCCTCGCCCCCACCTTTAGTCAGTTAAGACTGGGATGGTTTTTAGGGTTTTTTTGTGTTAATCATATCATCAATCCATATAAATATGTCCAAGGGGTACCAAGAGAAAGAACAGTGTCAGACTCCATTCCATAGTGCCCAGGGCCAGGACAAGGAGCAATGGCCATAAACTGAACCACAAGAAGTTCCACCTTAACATGAGAAAAGGTTTCTTTCTCTGAGGGTGGCAGAGCCCTGGAGCAAGTGCCCAGGGAGCTGTGGAGTCTCTGTGTCTGGACATATCAAACCCACCAGGATTTGGTCACCTGCTCCAGGTGACCCTGCCTTGGCCCTTCCAACCCCAGCTGCTCTGGGATTCTGTGGATCAGATGCCATTCACAGCTACAGAATGTCATCTCTAAGGAAATGGGTGACAAATCCAGACTGGAGCTATTCATGGACAGAAGATGATGTGTACAAAGTTCTTGGCCATCCTGCTGACCCCTGAGGCCCTGCTCACCTTTAAGGTGTTTTTGTGGCACCAGCTTGTTTGAATACTGAACTAAATCCGTTTTTATGTTTAGAAAATAATTCCTAATTTATTATTTTTTTTAAATTTATCTTCCTAAAGAGAGCAGATCAAGAGGGTGAAGGACTCGGATGATGTGCCCATGGTGCTGGTGGGGAACAAGTGTGATCTGCCCACGAGAACAGTGGACACAAAACAGGCCCAAGAACTGGCAAAAAGCTACGGAATCCCCTTCATAGAGACCTCTGCAAAAACGAGACAGGTGAGGGGCTCCCCCAGGGCTGACTTCTTTCTGGGAAATGCAGGAATGACATTTTCCCATGTGCTTTTGCCTTGTTTACAGGAGAAGCATTTTTTCAATCCCTTAACAGTTTTTAGCTTTTATTTCCCTACTCACTCTTAGCTTGAAAGAGTTTTGGGCTGGGGCAGTACAGGAATCACTTCATACTCCTCCTGACTTCCTTTCAAGTGGGTCATGTAGATAAATAATATAGAGAATAAAAAAAATTCCCTTGAAGCTACTAAATAAAACTTTAAAAATAACTCAAAATAATAAATGTAACTAAAACCAATAAATTCAGAGATAAAGAGACCTACAGTGGTTTTGTGGAAAATTACATAACAAGAAAAAATAACTCAAGCCCCCAAAAAAGTTTAAAAAATTCACTTTTACTATCAAAACATTCAATAAATACAACCACCAAAACCCCCTCTTAATAAACCTCCAAAACCATAAAAACTCCCAATAAGAAACAAATGCCTGCAAAATAATTCCTAAAAAAATATTTCTTACGTCTTAAATAAAAACCCCATTTGAATGATAATTAAAAAATGCCTTTTTATAAAGTCCCACAGAACACACAGAAAAAAAAAGAAGCCCAGCTACTTTCTACTGCTTCAAATTATGTTAAAAATTTGATTGCAGCCAATTGCAGCACTGTTCAGTGTTGGCAGGAGGAGCAGCAGTTTCAGCTGCTCTCCCAGGGGAGTGGCAGAGGCTGAGCTCGCTCACCCCAGACCTGCTGGGTTCTCTTGGCTCGTTAATGAAAGCCAATTAGCAGATTATGATTGCAGACAGAATTCCCCAGACTGGACTAATGGACTTCTCCAAAGCCTCCTTGGCCACGTGGGTCCAGGCAGCCCTGCTCTGCCTGCAGCAGGGGACGGAGCAGGGAAGGTGCAATTCATTATTGAGCAGCAGCCAGAAAAACCTAAAGAGTTGAATTCTAAGAATTCTAAAATTAGGCAAGGAGTAGCTTGTTTCCTGCATGGCACCTCCCTGAGGTTTCCATGGTGTTTTTAGGGGTTGTTACCCCAGGAGGAGTCAGAAGTGTAAGGAGAGGGTTTGGGACATCCATGTGGGTTTCTTCCTTTTAGGATAAGCTGGGTGCTCCTTTTCCTGTAGAATTGTGTCTTTCCAATCCATTAAGGGGTTCTGGGATGGGCACATCAGTGATTTCAAAAGCTTTAAGGAAGAAAACAGCTGAGCTTGTGTTTGCATTCAGGGTGTGGAAGATGCTTTTTACACCCTGGTGAGAGAGATCCGGCAGTACCGGATGAAGAAGCTCAACAGCAGCGAGGATGGGAACCAGGGCTGCATGGGACTGTCCTGCCTTGTCATGTGAAAAGGTGAGCTGGGACTCCCCCACTTCTTGCCTCTTTGCCTCCAGCAGTTGGTGAGTGTGCCTTAGAAATGCTGGTTGCTGTAGGTGGGGTTTTCCCCTTTTATAGAACTTTTGGTTCCCAGAGATGTGGATCCTGCAATGTTTTAATGCTCAAAAATGAAAAATTTCATCCACGTCACCCTTTTGGCTGGTGGGTGGATGGAACAAGATGATCTCTAAGGCTGCTTCCAACCCAGAGCATCCCATGATTTCCACTGAGTTCAGTGGTGTGATTTTCTGTGTCATTCCTTTCTGTCCCCTTTCTTTGGGAAACCATTTGGACTGTTTGGAGAATGTGTCATTTCTGAAGAAACACCTTGAAATGGGCGTGTGCTCAGCTGTGCTCCTGAGTGATTGACTCCTGCACTGCCTCCCTTGAGCTGGGTTCCTCTGGAACGTGCTGATTCCAGGATTAACCAAATAAAATGGTGCAAATAATGAAACCTGAGTTCCCAACTGAGGGTAATTCCTTTCAACAAGTCCCTGAAAGACGTTGCTCACGACTGTGAAAACAGACAGACCAGCTCAGGACTTGCCCTGCTGCACTGCACATCCACCCCAGAGCTGAACTGAGCTAATTAGTGCTAATTGGAGTTGCCTTTCTGTTCCAGATGCCAAGAAAACGTGGTTCAGGTGCAGCTGCTGGACGAGCCTCGATCCCCTGTGCTGCCTCTCCTGCTGATCCCTGCAGTGTTTTGGTGCCAGTGACAGACCCTGGGCACCAGAGTCAATTAGCACAAGGTCCTTCTCCGTGCTCCATCTGAAGAGAACATCCGTGGCATCTACCTCCCTGCTCAGCTCATGGAGCAGCAGCACCTCTGGATGTGCTGGGATTCTTTCCTCACTGTGTTACCTGGGTTTGTTCAAGAAGAAAAACCAGTCACAAAAGTGAACTATAGAGACTAAATGCTGTGAAAAAAAAAGATGACACTTTACCTCTAGAGTAAAAGCTAGAAGTGCTGTGTGTCCCCTGTCTGTTGGATTCCGTGCAGTGCTGTCAGAGGAGTGGCACAGAGTAATGTCACACGGGGGTGGTGCCACCAGGAGTGCCCCTGTCCCCTCTCAGCTGGGTGTCTGCTCTCTGTGCACCTGTACAGCAAAAGTGCAACATCTCCAGTGCCAGGAGTGCCACCTACCTGATCCTCCATGTCTGTAATAAAAAGGAAAACCTTTCCTAACTAAGTGCCTGTTTGCTAAGAAGATTTGAAGTTGTCCCTTGGGTTGAGGAAAACCCCAAGGACTGGAATTTCTTGGGAGCTCGTTGTCTCAAGCAGGCAAGTGTGGTGTGGCTGATCTGTGCCTGGCAGGATCCTCCAGCAGGAGTTTGGAGGCTGGAAGGTCCAGCAGGCACTTGTGAGACTCTTGGACAAGGGAGGGGACACACTGCATCTGTGTTTTACTTTCTTTGTGGGTGGAACAGTTTATATTCTGTATTGTTTTCCTGCAGCATTCAGATCTCTTCCAAGTTGGACCAAACCTGTCAGCTGTTCATTTTTAACATGAACTGCCAACATTTCTGGGCAGCTTCTCACTAATTAGTCTGGTAACTGGAGGTTGCTTTGGACAGCTGCTATTCAGCTCTCTCTCTAACTTGCAAATTGGTTTTTTCTGAATTATTTTCTTACCATAGACTGTAAAGAGCCTCTTCAAAATGTCTCTAGACTGTAAAATGTAGTTGGGGTTTCCTTGTCAGGGAAGGAGTGTGGGAGGCTGGGGTTGACTCTGTCAGGGTGGCAGAAAGTGGCTGCTCCATCCCTGGAAGTGCCCAAGGCCAGGTTGGAGCAGCCTGGGATAGTGGGAGGTGTCCCTGCCCGTGGCAGGGGTGGGATGAGACGAGTTTTGAGGTCCTTTCCAACCCAAACCATTCTGGGATTCTGTGATGAAGGGGAGAGCTGCCACAGACACCTGAGCCAGCTCCTGATTGCAGCAGCCTTGCAAAATGAGGAAGGAGATGAGTTCAGGGATGGCTTCACAGAAGGTGTGGGACAGAGACTTGTGGAAATTCTGGGCTCTGGCAGCCTCCAGCTGAGGAAATTGTGAGGGAATTGTGAGTTCTTGCAGAACAAGACACCTTCCCCTCATTCCCTGGGTGCACAGGAGTGGTCACTGCTGCAAAACCTCCTTGCAATGGCGTGTCCTGCCCTGGTCCTTGTGCTGCTGGGGCTGGGTTCTGCTGCTGTGCTCGGGCAGGAGAATTCCCAGCTCCTCTGGGAGAGGAGGAGGGAGCCCTCAGCCAACAGAGGGAGCATTTGGTCAGTGCCAGGCCAGCAGAGCTGGGAATTGCAAGAGGCTCCTGTGTTTCAGGTTGTTGGTGTCAGTCACACATCTTAATTTGGAGTGCTCAATTTCAAATGGGCATTAGAAATCAGTAAACAGAGAGAGAAGACTTCTTTCCTTTTAATATTGCTTCCTTCACTACTTACAGTCTTAATTCTCTTCTGGGAATGAAGAGGATCAATCTGCATCACATTTTCTTTATCTGTGATAATCCTTATAAAATACTTTTTGCAATTTATTTTAACTTTGACTGACGTCACTGATAAGAATTAAACCTACAAAAAAAATTAACATAAAATATTCTTTTCCAGCAACATACACACAATGGTTGGGCAGAATTGTGGGGACCATTGGCTGTTTGATTGTTCAGCCCAGAGAAGCTGTGGCTGCCCCATCCCTGGAAGTGTTCAAGGCCAGGATGGAGCAGCCTGGGACGGTGGAAGGTGTCCCTGCCCATGGGATGGGTTTTAGGGCCCTTTTCCAGCCCAAACCTGATCTCATGCTGCAGGTTAAAGGTGCCAGAGGTGCCACCACTGCACAGCCAGGGCTGGGAAAGCTTTGTCAGGAGTTTTGTGTGAAAGGCTTCCCTGTGGCAGGAGATGAAGGTCTGCTCCTGAAGAAATGTGGGCATCCAGTTAACAAAAATACCCCCTGGGAATGAGAAAAAGCTCTTGGGATGCACATTGTGGTCACGTGGAGCCAGCAGGGAGGGGCAGTGGGGAGTTTGTGAGGACACTGAACGGTGACCTTCTGTCACCCAGGTCTGTGGATGGGGTTTGATTTCTTGGGAAAGGCAGGAATTGGTTTCCTGGCCAGCAGGATTGCTCAGAGCTCGGCTGCCTGTGGCCATGGGAAACCTCTGGCATTTGATGTTTGAAGGCTGTGTGGTCAGCCTGGAGAATTATTTGGATGGAAGTTCATCATAGCAAGGCTCCACACTGCTCAGCATGCTCTGGTTGGCATTAAAATGTACCAGCTGGAGCTCCAAAAGCTGGGAATTCTCAGAAATGTGTGGGAACTGACTGGAAAATTCATCTGCTTCTCTTTGCTGTTCCCTTTCTCTTGGGCTCTATAAAACCTGAAAAGGGAAAAAGCCCTGGTGAGGATAGGTCTGTGTTAGTGTCACTTTTGGAACCTTTAGAAGGGTTTTTAGGAATTTTTTTTCAGTTTTTAGGATGCTGCAGAGCTAACCTGCACAGGTGATACTCCCAACTCCATCAGTGTAGTTCCAAATCCAGCAAAAAATACAAAGTCAAGGTGTTGTACTAGTCAGGAGTGTGAACTGAATGGCTGTAATTTGTTTCCAGCTGTCTCACAGAGAGCTCTGGGTTTGGTGGCAGCCAGGAACTGGAAGGACAAAACCCTGTGAACTTTTGGGAAAATGATTTAGAAGCTAAGCACAGAAGGTTTTGCACAAGACAGGTCCCTGGAAAAGATGGTTTAGTAGATTTGGTCCAAATATTGTTATTTAGAACAGCACAACTCTGCACTAGTGCCAAGCTGATTTCACTGCCCTGACTGGGCAGGACAGACATGAACAACTTTTGAGGTAAAATATTAGAAAAGGGTAAAGCACTTGTTCAGAACTTCCAAGTGCCAATGACTGTAGCAGATGTTTCTGTTGCTCTTCCTCTCTGTGCCCCACTCCTTGGTCTGGTTCAAACAACTGCTCAGATTCTGTCCTTGCCAGGATTTGGGATTTTTACCAGGATGTTTAAGCTGCCATCACTTTTAGTGCAGCTCAGACTTCAAATTGGATTTCAAGGAGCCTCAGGCCTGTGGGGGAAGGAGAGCAGTGGAAGTTTGAATCACTTTCTGACCTGTCTGTGCTCCTCAAAAACCCCAAACCTTGAGTGTGTAACCCTCAGGATGGCCAGGAAATGTTGGGATCTGGACTTTTAACCCAAGGGCTAATTTGTTGTTACTTTTGTTTAATTATTTGCTTTCAATAATGCATCTCTTTTGGTTTGAATTGAAGTAAATTATTTTGCTTCTTAAATAACTTTTTTAAAGAATAAACTTTGAATTGTTTGGTTGTTTTCTTTGGGTTCTGGGCACGGGATCCATGAGTGGGTTACAGGAGGTTTATCCCAGTGCCTGTGGGGTGTCTGTGGGGTGGGATTTACTCCATTCTGTCGTGGGGCAGGGTCACTCTATCACAGATGTGCCCTAGAGCAGCATCATGAGCAGTGAGAGTGCCCTTGAGACCTGTCTCAGGCTTGGTCCAGAGTCCAGTTTTAATGACTTCACCAATCTGCATCTTGTGCTGCTGCTGAATCTCTGTTTGCAGTGGGGTCCCTCATTCTGACTTATATTAAAAAACTGAGAGGGAAGCTTCTTTGTTTGATATTCCAGTGGCAAAACCAGCTATTAAGCTACTGCTGTGCCCAAATCATGCTCTGTTAGGCTTTTAAATTGCTTGATTCAGTCTTCTAAAATACTTCCCTGTTGCCTTTCCTCCTGCAAGAAGGCAAATTGTGTCAGACCACACAGTCAGTAAATGAGCTTCAAGGGTATTTCTCCTCAGACCTTGTGTCAGGCATCTGAAACCTGGAGTTCAACGTGGGTTTTGTGCCAGGAATTTAAAAACAGCCCCCCAGGAACAGGGACACACAGCTCCTGCCACTGCAGCTGCAGCAGTCACTGCCTGTCCCCAGAAGAGTCACACCCTGAGGTCGGGTTGGGGCTAAACCTCAGGGGTTTCTTGGCTTGCTGGGAAGGTTTCCCTGCCATGGGTTTGTTCCCTGCACCAGCCTGCTCCTACAAACCAGCTCCCTGCTGAGAAACTGCCTTTGGTTGTGCCCTGGGCCAGAGGCTGATTGCAGCAGCCTTGGGGGATCTGTGCAGTTGGATGACTGAGGTGGGGAGAGGAGAATTTGCAGAGGGTTTCCCCAGTGCTGGGTGAGTTGATCCAAGGCCCAGCACAGCCAGGAGTGCCCTGCTGAGATCCACCTTATCCCTCTCTGCTCATACTCCTCCTCTTCTGGAATTTAAACCATTTTCTAGCTGAGTTTGCCCCATGGCCTCTATCAGGGAGCTGCCCCTGTGCTGTGGATGCAAGGCCAGGCAAGCTGGAGGAAGATCCTGCTCAGTGAGCCAAGGTGCCAAATTTCTGCCCCATCCACCCATTTCCCCTTGGCTGGAGCTGGGCAGAACGAGGGCAGCTCAGGGGTAAAAGAGTGAGGGTTTAGAGCCACTCCAAAACCTCTGGGTGTGAATCACTCACTTTCCAGCTGAAAAAAGAGTGGGAAGACAGGCTGTTTGTGCCAGTCCTTGAGTTTGCACAGGCCCTGGATCTAACTTTAGCTCAGGCTTGACTCAGATTTCCACCATGAGCCCACTCAAGCTGACCCTGTGATTAAAAAAGCTGAGGGATCAAGAGTCTTCTCTTGAGGAAGATGACCTCTGTATCCTAAAGGTTATTTTTGGTTTCAGATGTAAATCCCAAAGATCTCAAGGAGGGTTAAGGGCAGATATTATCCTTGTGGGAGAGCAAACAAACTGGAGACAGATTTTATGGGCCTTGAATGAAACAGTTAAACAATAATGTGGTGTGGAGACTCTCAAACTTGAGGATGGGTGAGGGCAAAAAGAATTCAGAACCTGAAGATTTTATCAGCATGAGAGGAAAACCAAAGCTGTGCCAGCATCTCAGCTTTGCTCTGCTGCTGCACCTCTGCAGACTGCAGAGGGAGGGAAATTTATATTCTTGGGGAATAACAGGGAAGTGGGGGTAAAATTCCCTAAATTCTGGAATGTCTCAGTTGCCACCCAACTTGTTTTGAAGTTGTGCCATCAAATAATGGGCATATCTCTTCCAAGAGGTCATGGATGCTGTGGAAATTATCCCAGCTGGAGAAGCTGTGCCAGGTCTCAGCTCACCTCTCTCCCCTGGCTGTGCCACAAGATTCCTGTGCTCCTAAGGACAAAATCCACGGCGTGTTATTTCCAGCTCTGTATTTTATTTTATTTCATGTGTGCAGGTGACTCTCTCATCTATTCCAGCCTTCTTCTTGGGCAAGGCCTTTCCATAGCTGTTCCTGCAAAACGTGGCACAGGAATCTCTTGGTTGCACATATAATTCCAAATGATGGTGTCTGTTCCAGGTGGTTTTTCTGTTCCCTTCCATGCTCTGGCCAAAGCCACCATTTAAACCACAGCCAGACTGTGCCCAAGTGTTCTGTCCTACTCCAGGGCAGTCTTTCAACGCCATCAAGAATCAAAGCACAAACAAACAGGGAAAGGCTCTGTTTCACACCAAAACTATTCCATCCTCCTGACCTGTTCAGTTTCACCACTTCCCACCAGGAATCTGATTCAGAAGCTCAGAGCCATCCTGGCAGCACACACAACACAACAAACTCTGGCCTTTTTCCTCCCACAGGAGGTGTTTTCCAGCTAGAGGTGAGATCTGAAGAAGGTTTGAGGATGCCCTAAAGGAGGGTACAGCCCCCAAAGCCAATATGCTGGAAAGAACCTGCTTCAAATGAAGCCAGGAGGTGCCTCCTGCTGCTCTGCCAGACCCAGGCCTAAGGCAGGAGTTTCCTGACCCACCTTGGGCTTGACTGAGAGCTGCTCTGTCAGATACACCTTGCTTGTGGCTCACCACGAACAGAACTGATTGTCAGATCAACATTATGACACAAAGCTTGGAAAAGGGCAGTTCCTGAAAAGCTCAGGAACAAACTGTGACTTCTTGCACTTTCCTTTTGTTTATTGGATTCAGCTGGGAAGAAGTGAGGACATCTGGGCAGCCCTGCTGGTAAAATCCAGGCTTTCAAACAGATTCCCTCCCTCAGAAAAAATCTCTCAAAAGCTCAGGTGAGAGCACATGGTTTGTACCTATCCACAGTCCCTGTTCTGATTGGGAACTTCCTTGAAACGTTTGGTTCAGCACAGAAGGCATCAGGTTTAGTCTCTCTTAAAAGACTGAATTCCACAGACCACGTTAGAAAGGTGCAGCTGCCCTGGAAAGCAGAAATCTGGCCAGACACCAGGTGACACTCCACAAAATGTAAAATGCAAATCTAACATAAAGAAAATGATTAATTACATTTGAGCCCTGCTTTCACCTGTTTCAGTGCAAGTGCTTGTGGCTGCACTTTAAATAGTCCCACAGTTGATCTCCACTCTCCTTTTAGAGTGGGAGAGTCTGATTACAGGGAAGGGAAAGCAGTAAAATTAGTGTTGGGCTGACGGGCAGTCACTTGGCCCCTCGTGCTTGGGGACTCTGGGGTGTTACTGAGGCTCTGCAAACGCTGCTACAATGTCCCGGGTGAGAATTCCAGGTAGGTCTGAAAGCCAAGTGTGAGCCAAGGAACCACAGAGCAGGTTCCAGGCCCACAGCCTGGGAGATTTGGATGTGTGGTGTCCAGGGGACCTCACTGGGCCTTTGGGCGTTTTTCTTCCTGCTTGGAGACATTTCTGGATAGACAAGTAAAGAAATTGTGTTATTGTTTAAATCTTGCTCTGCTTGTACTGAAGGAAAATATTGTCTCTCTTGCAATATAATGGGTCCTGTAATGACATCATTAAATCCCTGGGGAAGGTCTCAGAGTGAGTTCAGGAACCTTTGGTCAACGTGGTGAAGCTCAGATGTGGGGAGCTGCAGCCCCAAGGAGATGGCAGCAGGAGCTGGGCAGCAGGAGCAGGGCCAGCCAGGCTCTGCAGGACAGTGCACAGGGACATGTGACAAGGTGACTGCAGAGCCCTGAGTGATAACAGCACCAAACAGCCCTGATAGAGCGTGTTTGGAATTGCAGAGCTGTGGTGTGAGAGACGCTGTGTGTTAAAGCCTGGCCCTGCACCATTAGTGGGAGGTTGTGAACCTTCCCGAGTGTAATTTCCATCCACTAAAGAGATGAAAGGTCAAACTAACTATTTCTGGGATGCTTTGTTGGCAAATGAATCCGTGGAGGCAGGATTCTGGAGCAGGCTGGGCTTTGGGAAGTGGGCAGCTGTGATGGCAGAGCTGCAGCCTGAACTGCTGCCTCAGAGGGAAGGGGCAAGGGCTGCACCCTCAGAACGCTGCTGCCACCCTGTCTGAGCAGCAGTGAGGATCTGGGGGAGTGCAGTGTCTCAGCTGCCTGATCCTGTTGGGGAATAAGGGGAACTGTGACCACAGGGAGATGGAACTCGGCATCTCTGAAATGACCACCCATCCTGAGGGCAACAAAGGAGGGAGAGTCAAGGGCAAAAAATAGCAAAGCCTGGTGCTCCAAGTCTCTGGAATATCTGCTTGTCTGGTCAGCAGGAGAAGGCTGTGCTCCCTGCAGGGAGAGCCCTTCCAGGCTAGCCCAGCACAGGACTGGTACCTGTCAGGCTCTGGTGGTGTGCAGGGAGAGGATCTGGGCTCTAGAGAACGCTCCACCTTGGACACTGCAGGGAAAGCAGGGCCTGTGCCAGAGCCACACTGGGGTGGACGGGTGGGATGGACCTGCAGTGGGGTTTGGTTCCATGCTGAGGCACCACTGGGGCTCTGTCATGGGACAGGCAATGCAGAACTTCCCTCTCTGTGTTCCTCTAAGTGACAACTTCTTCTCTGCCTTTTCCTTCCAGTACCTAAAGTGGCTACAAGAAGGCTGGAGGAATTTCTCAAGGCTGGAGGAATTTCTCACAAGGGCAGGGGATGACAGGGCAAGGGGGAATGGTTTAAAGCCAAAGGAGGGTGGGTTTAGATGGGATATTGGGAAGGAATTCCTCCCTGTGAAGGTGGGGAGGCCCTGGCACAGGGTGCCCAGAGCAGCTGTGGCTGCCCCTGGATTCCTGGAAGGGTCCAAGGCCAGGTTGGACAGGGCTTGGAGCAGCCTGGGACAGTGGAAGGTGTCCCTGCTTATCACATGAACTTTAAGGTCCCTTCACACCCAAACAATTTCAGGATTCTATGATACATTTTTAAGCGGAAGGCGTGGAAGACTTTGGCTGAAGTTGAACTTTGCTAATCCCTTTTTAAAGACTGATGAGGTGATTAGGCAAAAAGGCTCAGATTTTGAGGGGCTGATCACAACAGCTTTTATTTTTTCTCTGTTTTATCTCAAACAGCAGAACACAAACGTGAGTATTGATGGGTCTCTCTATGCTCTGCTGTGTTACTTCCTAGACATGATCACTGGAACCAAACAGCAGTTACATGATCATGTAGATCATGTAGACCATGTAGATCATGATCATGGTGATCCTTCAGCAGCTGGGGAAATGCTATTTTCTGGCAGTGCCAGCTCTGCCCATTGGCATTACATGGAATGGTCCCACTTTTTGGTCCTTTGATACAGCACCAAAAAATGCAATTTGTTAAATATCATTCTGGCACCCTAGATGCTGTTGAGAATCCTGTCCGTTCTGCTTTGATCCTCACCTGTGACTGTGTCCTGTGTGACACTCAATGGTGTGGTCACCTTGCTTCATGTTGAGCTGCCAAAACCTGTCAGCGCCCCTGTGCTGCCATGCAAACATCTGCTTCTGGGAAACCCTTGGGTTCTTGTTTTATGGGGTTTTGTTGGCAGTGGAAGGGCTTTTAACCTTCCTTGTCCTCCTCCATAAAGCTCCAGCCAGTGCAGTGTCTGTGGTGGCTCTGGCACCTTTGCAGCACCACACATGTGGTGGGCTGGGAGTGCCCAGCTGGGGCTGCCCTGGAATGCTGAGCTGAGTGCTGCCAGCTCTGCCCCCATCCGTACCTCTGTCTCCCCCCTGACTGCTGCAGCAAGTGGGTTTTGGGCTTCCTGAAGCTGTAAGGGCTCTGCCAACTTTCCCCTCTTCCACCCAGTGCATGCTCCCGTAAGTGCCCTTCCCAAGGACCTGCTTCTCTCTGGGCCTTTTGGCAGCACTCTTGGACTGTGTGTACTTTTCCTGCTCTACTGGGGCCTCGAGGTTTGTCTCCAGCCCACTAGGTGTGGCCCAGCCTTGCTGCAAATTTGGGAGGTGGCTTAGAGTCTTCTCTAGGGCGTGGGGGCCATGATGACATGGCAGCTGAGTGCCTGCAAGGGGCAACTGCCTGGTGGCTGGGGATCACCTCCCTGTGGGACACTGCAATTCCTCTTTGCAGAGATGGACGAGTCCCTGCGCTCCTTCGCCGAGAAGGTCTTTGCCTCCGAGGTGAAGGATGAGGAGCTCAGGGGGGAAATCTCTCATTTTGATGTGGAAGAGATCTGCCCCATCTCCCGCCAGGAAATGACACTGCACATGATGCTCCAGGAGTCCAGTGCCACAGTGGAAAAGCGGTGAGTTCCCAGAGCATGGGCAAGGAGAGGGAGCACAGCCTGCACCTCCTGGCCAGAGCAAATGGGGGGATGTAAATCAAGGCCCTTGGGCACAGCTCACACACCTGTGGAATAAATCCTCGATAATCCCGCGGCATCTGTCAGGTACTCCAGGATTTTCTCTCCAACTCTTTCCCTTGTTGGACAGAAAGACACCCTTGGCCTGTTCTCTGGGTGTCAGCACAGCAGTGGCCACAGAGCTGTTTGGGAAGGAGACTTGGGGACTCTGGAAAGATACAACTTCCAAAACCTGTGGCTACTTTGTGTGCTGTGGCCTGTGCTTCTGGCAGTGCCTGTTGAAGGTGCTCAGAGACCACCAGTGAGCTGGTTTGTGCTGGCCTCAGAAACCAACAGTGAGCTGGTTTGTGCTGGGCTCAGAGAGCACCAGTGAGCTGGTTTTTTCTGGGCTCAGAGAACACCAGTGAACTGGTTTGTGCTGTGCTCAGAGAACACCAGTGAGCTGGATCATGTTGTGCCCAGCTGGAACACGGCTGTGGGAAGTGCCCTGGGCCCTGAGCTCTGTGTGACCATGGAATGGGGCTGTTTGCTGAAATGGGGCTGTTTGCCCGAGCCTTTCTGTAGCAGGAAGAAGCTGATCCGCATGAAGACAACGACTGTGATGGCACCGCCCACGGCTCCGGGGTCTGGACCCAGTGTGGCCGTCATCGAGGAGCCCACCTCCACCTGCCCCCAGTACCAGACTGTGCCCGACTTCCAGCGGGTGCAGATCACAGGGGACTATGCCTCAGGGGTAGGTACTTCCATGGCTGCTCCCTTTCCATACTGGCCACCCCTCTGGTCCCTGCCTGTCCCTCAGCAGTGCCCGGTGTGTCCCAGATCAGTCTGTGCCTCACCAGAGCTGAATTCCTTAGCAGGAGCTGTGGGGTGCTGCAGACCCCCACGGGATTGTCCAGGCAGGGCCTGGCCGGGCAGCCTGTGCTCACTCTGTCACATCCTCTCTGATTGAACACAGCTCTGTCTGTCTGAGGTCTGTGCACATCCAAGGATCCCAGAATAGCTGAGGGAAGTTCACCAAGCCCCTGCTACAGGGTCACCTAGGGCCAGTTGACCAGGACTGTTATCACGTCCTGTGCTAATCCTGCCTCCCTCTCCTCCTCAGCCTCCTGTTACATTAGTGCAGCTTCTAAGAACCCGTTGGAGGGTTGCTCAGCCTGGAGCTGCATAGCAGAGGGGATCTGGAAATCCCTCCCTGCTCAGGCACTGAGCACATTCCCCATGACTGCCCTAGCCAGGAGTGCTGGATTCCCAAGCTAGTCCACTCCAGCCTCTTCTGACTACCCAAAACACTTGTCTGTGCAGTAAATCAAAAATCATTGACACACAGGGCTAGTGCATGTTGTTGTTCCTGCTTCAGTTTCAGCCTGGGCTCCAAAAATAGCTTTAATGTTTTGCCCAGGCCTGGCTTCCATTTCAGGGCCAATTACTGATTGCAGTGAAGAATGTAAGAGGGGGTGACATCAGAATTCCCTGATTCTGGAACCAGGAGCTTCCCTTTGTCATATCTGGGTCTCTGCCTATCATCCCTTCCTCGCCCTGCTCAGGCAGAGCAGTGGGACATTGACATGATATGATGAGATATATATGATGAGACATATAAGATATGATATGATATGATATGATATGATATGATATGATACGATATGATATGATATGATACGATATGATATGATATGATTATATGACAAGAAAGTTGGAGAGGGACTTTTTAAAATGCCATGTAGTGACAGGACAAGGGGGAATGGCTTCCCACTGCCAGAGGGCAGGGTTAGATGGGATACTGAGAAGGAAATGTTCCCTGTGAGGGTGGGGAGGCCCTGGCACAGGGTGCTCAGAGCAGCTGTGGCTGCCCCTGGATTCCTGGAAGGGTCCAAGGCCGGGTTGGATGGGCTGGGAGCACCCTGGGACAGTCGAATGTGTCGCTGCCCACAGCAGGGGCTGGAACAAGATGAGATCTAAGATCCCTTCCAGCCCAAACCGTTTTTTGACATTTATCTTGCTGTGACCAAAATCTCCCTCCACCTGGGTGCACCAGGGTGTCTCTTGGACACACCTGTGTTCCAGCTGTGTGGTTGCCTTCAGCATCTCCCCCCTTGCAGGTGACAGTGGAAGACTTTGAGGTGGTGTGCAGAGGGCTGTACAGGGCACTGTGCATCCGAGAGAAGAACATGCAGCAGTCTCTGCAGAGGTTCCCCAAGACGCCCTCGCAGTACCTGCGCACCATCGAGGGCGAGCCCTGGAAACCAAGTGACGCTGGCCCAGGTACATCCAGGCATCCCAGAGGGTTCCTGTAGCATCAGTGTGGGGCAGGGCTCAGGAAAGGGCTGTACAAGGCACTTGCCCAAGCCCTCTCCTTGCTGTCACAGTGGTGGGGTATCCCTGCCCACTGAGTGGGCTGTGGGAGCAAGGCAGGCATGGGAGGTTTGAGCTGGCAGCCTTATGGAATTCTCCTTTTGCTGCAGTGTTCAACCCACCAGTGAAGGATGGACAGGATCCCTTTGACACCGGGAACCTCCCTGAGGACCTGGGATACCATGTGCAAATGAAGGATGGGGTAGTTTATGTCTATGCAGACAAGGCAGCGGCTGAGAGAAATGAGCCAAAGGACCTGCCCTACCCCAGCCTCGAGCACTTCATTGATGACATGAACTTCCTCTTGGTCCTGATTGCAAAGGGGCCCGTGTAAGTGCACAACCCACCAGCTCCTGCCTCAGTGGGCAGAGGGAGTCAGAGCAGCCCCCTCCCCTTCCTGGGAAGAGGGAGGAGCCCGCTGGTGACACACCTGGCATCCCAAGTGTCCTCAGCCTCTGTCAATCCTCTTGACTTGGGTCTTAAGCAAAGCAGTGCTCAGGGGCTGGAGACAGGACCTGCAGGTAGGCTCCCAGCTGGCCAGCCTTCCTTCAGAGCTTTGTAATAGAGCCAGGGGGGGCACGTCAGGGAAGCAGGGCTGGCCAGCATGACCTCCTCCACCCCAGAAGGAATCTGTGTCCCCATGCTGAGGGGTGAGGAGCCCTGTGACTGTTCTGCCCTCTGCTCTCACCAGGAAGACCTACTCTCACCGGCGCCTCAAATTCCTCTCATCCAAGTTCCAAGTGCATGAAATGCTCAATGAGATGGAGGAGATGAAGGAGCTGAAAAACAACCCCCACCGTGACTTCTACAACTGCAGGAAGGTAAAGGGCAAGGCTTAGAGCCCCTGGGACCCTGGAGAGGAGCTGTTACTGTGCCTGTCCCTCCCTGGGAACTGTATGGTAGAGTCCATGTCTGGTAGCAGCAGCATTGCTCCTGTGAATGGGAGTGTGCTGCCTTCCATGCTCTTGGCAAAGTTGTGCCCTCTGGCTGTGTCCACCTGCTGGGCTGAGCCTGCTCCCCTGCTCATCTGAGGGCTTTGTTCACCTCCCTGGGATGGTACCTGAGCATCCCAGCTTGAAGCTGCCCCTCTGTTCTCCCAGGTGGACACGCACATCCACGCTGCAGCCTGCATGAACCAGAAGCACCTTCTGCGTTTCATCAAGAAATCCTACCGTGTGGATGCCGACCGCGTGGTCTACGACGCCAAGGGCAAACAGCTCACCCTGAAACAGCTTTTCCAGCAGCTCAAACTGCACCCCTATGACCTGACAGTGGATTCCCTGGATGTTCATGCTGTAAGTGGTAGGACACTTACTGGAAGATCACCCCTGGGCCACTCTTGCCCCCGTGGCTTTTCCCTTCCCTGTGCAGCCACACTTGTGTGCATTAATATTTGTGTCAGGGTGCAGCAGCTCCTGGTTTTACCATTTTGGGTGGTTTGGCTCAGTCCCTGCTCCCTGCCAAGCTGTGGGGGCAGTGTTTGAGCCTGATCTCCCTGCTCCAGGGGCGGCAGACATTCCAGCGCTTTGACAAGTTCAATGACAAGTACAACCCCGTGGGGGCCAGCGAGCTGCGGGACCTCTACCTGAAGACAGAGAACGCCATCAACGGCGAGTATTTTGCTACCATCATCAAGGTATGGAGAGAGGGGTGGAGAACAGGGTGAAGCTGTGCTGCTGCTGTGGCTTCCCTTGCCATGGTGTGCTCTGGTTTGCAGGAGGTTGGCTCTGACCTGGAGGACGCCAAGTACCAGCACACGGAGCCCCGGCTCTCCATCTACGGGCGGGCGCCTGACGAGTGGGCCAAGCTGGCCAAGTGGTTCAACACCCACCGGGTCTATTCCCCCAACATGAAGTGGATGATCCAAGTCCCCAGGATTTAGTATGTGCCGTGGGGCTGAGGGAGCACTGAGCCTTACAGATCCCTCATCCCTGAAAGGGTTGTGGGGACAGGGGGCCGTGTTGTCCTTCTGGTAGAAACTAATCCCTGTCTCTGTCCACAGCGATGTGTTCAGGTCAAAGAATTTCCTCCCCCACTTTGGGAAAATGCTGGAATATATCTTTGTTCCTGTGTTTGAGGCAACTGTCAATCCCCAAGCCCACAAAGAGCTGAGTGTCTTTCTACGCCATGTGAGTGTCACCTGGTGTGGGGAGAACTCCCATTCCTGTTTGTGCACGAGAAATGGGATATTGGCCCTGACATGGAAAATGGCACCAGTGGGTCAGTGGGCTCTGCCTCATTCTGGGGAAGGGGGTTGTGGCCAGAAGTGTGGAGAGGGATCAGACTCCTTGGGCTGGCTGCTGTGGGGCTGTGAGTCATTTTCCATTCATCTCCTGGGCAGGTGTGAGCTTTATTCCTAGTCCTGGACAGTGCTTAGGGGAGTCTGCAGCCTTGCCCCACCCTGCCCTTGGGGGGCACAGGGGTAGAGCCAGGCTCTGGTGAGCTGTGGTGGGGCAGAGTGAGCCCATCTGGGCATGACGAGGTGGAGAGTGTGAGATGCACCTTTTCTGTTCCCTTGCCAAGCAGATCACGGGCTTTGACAGCGTGGATGATGAATCCAAGCACAGTGGACACATGTTCAGCACTAAAAGCCCAAAGCCAGAGGAGTGGACTTCCCAGAAGAACCCATCCTACACCTACTACATCTACTACATGTATGCCAACATCCTGGTGCTGAACAACCTGCGCAGGTGAGCCCTGGGATCTGCCAAGGGGCTGCCTTGTGACATGCCTCAGTTCTTTGATTGTTGGTGTGACAGAAGTGGGTCTCTTCCCACTCTGCATTTGGAGCACCACATCCCAGAGCAATCCAGACACCCCTCAATAGGAGGTGTGATGGACTGGGGAGAAAGTTTAGGGATTGCAGAGATGCATCTATTGCACACACAGATGAGAAAATAGAAGGAGCAATGTGCTCCCAGGCCAAGGTGGATTCCTGGGGGCTCATGGTAGGGGCAGAGCTGGGCCTGAAGTCAGGTGCAGTCACCCAACCCTGCTGTTTGCCTGCTCTGACTGCTCCTTCCCTGTGCCAGGCAGCGTGGGATGAACACGTTCCTGTTCCGCCCGCACTGCGGCGAGGCCGGGGCCCTCACACACCTGCTGGCAGCCTTCATGACAGCTGATAACATCTCCCACGGGCTCAACCTCAAGAAGGTACGTGGAGCAGGCTGCCAGGAGCAACCCAGGCATGGCACAGCAGAGCAGGACAAGAGCTCACAGCTGCCTCATGTAGCTGGCAGTTACCTGTGCCTCTGCTGTACACTGACACAGCCTGGCTTCAGGCAGATGTTAAACGGTTCTCTGGGCTACTCCAGGCTGAGATGTTTGGGGATGTGGCCGAGCAATGTATTAGATTTTGGGGGTTTAGCCTCACAGACCCATCAAAGAATATGTTTGTTATCACTGGGCTCAGATGAGTGTGACATCAGACAGCACCTTGGCCTCTTGTGCTCCTTAGCCTGAAGCATTGATTGCTGGCTGGCCCATCACTCTCCTTGCACACAATTCCCTGGCTGGGACCTGGCCTGATCTGAGGAGTGACCCTGGAGAGGTGGAAGGTGCAACAACTTCATCCCTAACATGGTACCTCTGCTCATCTTTGCAGAGCCCAGTGCTGCAGTATCTGTACTTCCTGGCCCGAATTCCCATTGCCATGTCCCCACTCAGCAACAACAGCCTCTTCCTGGAGTACGCCAAGAATCCCCTGCTTGACTTCCACCAGAAAGGGCTCATGGTGTCCCTGTCTACAGATGACCCCATGCAGTTTCACTACACCAAGGTACAGTGTGAGCTGAGCACTGGGGCTGGGACTGTGGGGCTGCCACTGTGTGGGCCTTGGGGTTTTTGGAAGCCAGTGGCATTTGCAGAGGGTCCAGCATATGCTGGGCCATCTCCCCATGCACCAGCACCAGCAGATGTTCAGGTAGGATATTAGGAAAAACTCCTTCACTGAAACAGGGGTCAAGCATCTGAACAGGCTGCCCAGGGCAGCGGTGCCTGGAAGCTGTTAAAAAACTAGAACACATGGCACATTGTGATATGGTTTAGGTGGCCTGGGGGTGTTGTTTGAATGTTGGACTTGATCATGGAGAACTTTTCCAGCCCAAATGATTCAGCGGTTCTGTGAGCTCTGGGACAGCTCTTGCAGAGAAGAGCATGGGCTGTGCTGGCAGAGGCTGCTGACCCCTAACCCTGTGCTGCAGGAGCCCCTCATGGAGGAGTACGCCATTGCTGCCCAGGTGTTCAAGCTCAGTACCTGTGACATGTGTGAGATCGCCAGGAACAGCATCCTGCAGTGTGGCCTGTCCCACGAGGTGGGTGTCCTGCAGTGTGTTTTGTTCCATGAGGAATGTCGTGTCCCACGAGGTAGTGTCCTGTCCCACAAGGTGGGTGTCCTGCAGTGTGTCCTGTCCCATGAGGGATGTCGTGTCCCACGAGGTAGTGTCCTATCCCACAAGGTAGGTGTCCTGCAGTGTGTCCTGTCCCACACGCTGGGTGTTCTGCAGTGTCTCATATCCCACGGGCTGTCTCCTGTTCCATGGGGGTGTGTCCTGCAGCACGTCCTGTCCCCTGAGGCGTGCCCTCTCCCATAACGTGGGTGTCCTGTCCCACAGAGGGGTATCCTGCAGTGTGTCCTGTCCCATGAGGTGTGTGCCCTTCTGTGGATCTTGCCCACAGCCTGAGATTGGCGACCAGCTCCACCCGTGGGCTCAGGGCTTTCCTCGGGCGCTGCCAGCGGGGGTTCTGAGGTCGGTACCGCTGTCTTTGCCTCTGACAGGAGAAAGCGAAGTTCCTGGGTGAAAACTACAAGGAAGACGGGCCCGATGGCAATGACATACGAAAGACGAACGTGGCCCAGATCCGCGTGGCCTATCGCTACGAGACCTGGTGCTACGAGCTCAACCTCATCGCCGAGGGGCTGAAGACCGAATAGGCGGGGGCCGGACCGCGGAGCCGGGGCCGTGCCGGACTGTGAGGGGGGCCGGGGCCGGGCCGGGGCCAGGCCGGACTGTGAGGGCGTCGGGGCAGCGCAGTAAAACCCGTCTGTGAAGCGGATCCGAGGGCCCTGAGGGAAAGGGGTGGGACCGTCGTCTGAGTGACAGCCATGCCAGCCAATGGGAGATGGCTTTGTGCGCCTTGGGGCGGGGTGAGGGTGGGATCTCGAGCTGAGTGACTGCCACAGCAGCCAATGGGCGGCAGCTCCGTGAGCGCCGGGAGCGTCCTGCGGGAGCGGGCCGAGGCCGCGGACAGACGGGACGGGGCGCGGCGGGGGCGGGGCGTCCTTCTGAGTAACGGCCGCGTCAACCAACGGAAAGTGGCTCTGGGCGCTGCGGGGCGGGGAGAAGGCGGGATCACCGCTTGAGTGACGGCTACAACAGCCAATGGGAGGTGGTTCCGTGCGCGCCGGGAGCGTCCTGAGGGAGCGGGGCCGGGAGCGGGCCGAGGCCGCGGTGAGACGGGGCAGGGGGCGGCGGGACCCGACGGGGGCTACGCCGGGAGAGCGAGCGGGTGGTCCGGGCGGTTTGGGCCTTCCCGCAGTCGCGGTCGGGCTCGGGGTTACGGGCCCTGAGGGGTGCTCACGTCCCGGCTGCGGGCAGGCGGGCAGCGGCCGGTGCAGCATCTTCCCCGTGCCTGACGGGCCGGAGGAAGCAGGTGCCCGGGAGGAAACCCATCTGGCAAGGAGAGGCGGGGTGGGTTCGTGTCCCCCGCTCGTCCTGCAGGGAGGGTGCCGGGCGGGCCCAGCCGGGGTGTCCGGTGATGGCCCCGCTGCCGTCGGGGAGCGCTTCTCCCGCTGAGGGCTGCTCCCCGCGGGGGTGTCCAAAAGCCTGCTGGAGGTGCCCCTGGGTGAGCAGAGCAGAACCTCCAGAGGGGCTCTCCCACCCGTGCCGCTCTGTGACTCTGTACAGAGTTTTACGCACTGCTGGGCTGTGGTGGTTTAGGTCTGTTTGTGCTTTGTTGCACTGAGGGGCGTGGGGCTCAGTGGTCGCAGAGCTCCTTGGGCACTCTGGAGCAGCTTTCCCTTGCCCTCCCCGGCTGGCTACACACACACACACACACCCCTCTGCTCAGTGACTGTGGCTGGACCAGCCTGGCTGAGAGCATACCTGGCTGTGACAGAGCCCAGGCACTGATGGGACAATTCCTCCTGGCAGCTGGGATTAACATCATCGAGTGATGGAAGGAAAGTAGAAGAGAAGTTTCAGGAAATCCAGCCCCTGGAAATGTGTATTTGAGCATTGGTGGCTGGAGGATCTGACCTGGATGTGACCTTGAATCCTAGTGCTGTCCATTGGTGCTTGGCAAAATTTTTATCTCAGTCTTCCAATGGTAATAATACAATATAGATATGACTCAGTGGGCAGCTCTGGAACACATTATCTGAGTGGTGTCTGGGAGGTTTTCTGCACCCTTTGAACCTCCTGGGGCAGCTCAGTGCTGCTGAGACATTCCCAAAGGAATGAGTGGTTGGTTGTGGCCCCACACAACCTGTCTGGGGTGGCCCATGTAAATCCACACAGGCTTTGTGACTTTTCTTAGGAATCTCACCTCTGATGGTGGCACCAAGAAACTGCTCCAGGATAAGTTGTGTTTGATTTTTAACTCCATGCCCAGCTTGTGTCTCCGTGTGCAGCTGCAGCATTCCTGGGGCTGGCAGCCAGCCCAGGGTGTAGGGGCTGAGTCAACTGCTGTTTGTCCATTGCTACCCTGGGCATTCAGATACTGTGAGTCAGGTTAAAAACCCACGACTTTAAAAATAGGACATTGTGGGTTCTGTCCGTGTGCCCTCTGGTGTAGCAGCCTTCAGGGCTTATAGGTTGGAAGTGCTCTGGTTTGGGTTTTTTTTTTACATCTTGAGGAAAAAACATGCTCTCAAGAAGTTGAATTTCATCACTTTAGGAGAAGATAGTTGGTAGAAAAGTCTTAGGACTCATGGCAGAGGCCAGACTTAACCTCCTTTTGCTGTGTAGTTGGGATTAGCAGCACATTTTCTGTGTCCAGAGACTGTGGCCATGGATCTAATGAGGCAGAACTCCTCAGCAGGACATGCAGCAGCAGGGAAGGAGTTAATACCTCGTGGTTAGAGTAGCCTTGTATCGAGATGGAAATGACTAAGCACACTGCATTCCTGAAGAGTTACTTATTTTGATATAAAATCTGCTTCTTTGGTGCTGCCCATGTCTTTGAGGCATCAGCATGGCAGAGTTGTTCAGAGGAGCTTCAGGGTTGTTCTGGAGAGGAGCAGAATGGGAGTAGCTGAGAGCTCTGGAAAGGGTCCTTTCCCTACAGGAATGAGCTGCCAGCTTCCCTAGGCTGCAGAAGACCAGCAACTGCTTTTTATTTGGCTACTAACACAGGAGGCTTGGCGACAAGGACTCTGGGGTGGTTTAGGACTGCACAGCTTTCACAAAAGGACTGAGATTGCCTCAGAGCTGCACGGGCTGGTCCAGGCAGTGTTTGTGCTCCCAGGAGCAGGACAAGGTAAGGTGCTGTGTCAGTGCCTCTGTTCTCTCTGTGCCTCTGCTGCAGGGTGCTCAGGGTGCTGGGGGGTCCAGCACGGCTGCTGGGGCGGCCTGAGCTCAGCACTAGACAGATTTATTCTGGAACAGCACTGGCAGCTTTCTCTCCTTGGGAATGTGGTTTCAGGAAATGGGATTGTCTCGAGGCTTTGCATGGAAAATGTGTGGTGTTGTCTCTGGCTTTCAGGGCTGGAAAAAGAGTCAGGGCTACCTGTCATGTGCTGTGAACGTGCCTTATTCTTCTGCTTTGGGAGCTTCCAAACAGCGTTGCTCAGAGAAACAGTCTTTTGGCAGAAATGGATGATGTTTTGTCTAGAAATTTTGTAATTTCCCCCCAAACTGCCACTTCCAGTGAAATAATTTAGTATTCTTAACTACACCAATCTCCTCTAAGTCCTGGTGCAGTAAGGATGATAAATTTGTCTTCTCTGGAAATACTGGGAAGCACACTGGGGCTGCTGAAGGCATTTGGAAGGGGAGGTCAGGATGGAAGCAGTCACAAGTCTGGTTATTCTGTGACAGGAATGATTTATGTAGTGCTTGATACAAGTGCTGGCTGCCTGACCCAGGTGGTCTCTGCCAGCTCTGTGTCCCTGAACTGTGTTTTAGCCTGTCCTGGATTGTATTTAAGAGTTACTTAACTTGGATCACACCACCCCAGTGTGTTCTTTCTTCACCAAAGATCAGTCTCTGCCCTTGCCTGGGCTCACGTGATGAGCTGAGATTAAATGCCTGGTTCTTGATAGCAAGCCTGGGCAGGTGAAAAGCTGCATTCCTCTCCTCCTTGGATGGATATTTTGGAAGAGACAGTCCAGGAGCAGGGAGCAGCACTGAGCAGGGAGAGCTTCAGGCTTGTGCTTGACTCTGGATCCCATTCCTGCATGTCCAAGGCCAGGTTGGACACGGCTTGGAGCAGCCTGGGACAGTGGAAGGTGTCTCTGCCTGTGGCAGGGGGTGGAAGGACATGAGCTTTAAAGTCCTTTCCAGTCCAATCCAACCCATTCTGGGGTTCTGGAATTCCATGTGCTGGCCAAGGCTGAGCTTCTCCTCCATGTTTCTCAGCTCCTGGTTGTGCCTTACCATGAGAGCAGGGACCTGGGCAGTGGGAGAGGGCAGGAGCATTAGGCTTTGACTTTGGCCATGGCTTGAGATGAGGAAACAGAAATGGATGTCTGTCTGGCTGAGGAAGCTGCAGCACAGACAGTTTTTGTTGCAGCTTCCCAACGTGAGCCGTGGCAGGAAGGATGTGGGGTGGGCTGGCAGCCAGCAGAGTTTGGGCACAGCAAGGATGGACCCACCTGGAAAACTGTGCAGGGCTGCTCAGCCTCCCCTGTGCAGTCATTTGTCCTCATGGATGGTGTTGGCTGTCAGGAAAAGGTTCTTCCCCCAGAGGGTGGTGGGGCACTGAACAGGCTCCCCAGGGAGTGTGCATGGCCCCAAGGCTGCCAGAGCTCCAGGAGTGTCCTGTGCAGGGCCAGGAGTTGGACCAGATGGTCCTTGTGGGTCCCTTCCAAGCATATTCCATGATTCTCTGTGGATGTTTCATCAGGCTGCTCCCAGAGGAGCTGACAGCTGGAGTATTTGGAGGAGAAAGCAGCCAGTGCTCTTGGGAGTCAAAGCAGCTGTGGGCATGTGCTGCATGAGCTGCATGTGCTGCATGAGCTGCATGTGCTGCATGAGTGTATGTGCTGCATGAGTGTATGTGCTGCACTTGTTCAGTGCTGTGGGTAAACCCTTGCTCCACACTGCAAGGTCCTTTGGGTTCCTCTCCCTGTGGCAGTCCTGCCTCCAGCAGTGCTGTGTTTGAGGAGCTGGCAGGCACTGGAGGATGCTGCTGTGAAGCTGAGCTGCTGAGGGGGCTGGCTGAGCCCTGTCCTCCCCTGGCTGTCCCCAGCAGAGCCTGTCCCCTGTCCCCAGCCGGGTCCTGGGGCGCTGGTGCTGCAGCAGAGGGAAAGCTGCTTTCCTGTCTGCTAATCAGGGCTGTGCAGACATGGACGGAGGAAGGATGGCTCTGCTCTGGCTCAGGATGTTTGGGCAACGATGACTATTTATAGGAGAGGGCAGGGGCCCCTCACTGCTGCGGGAAGAGGGTCTCCAGTGGCTACAGAAGCACTGAGGACAGGCTGGAATGCTGATGAGGGACAGAGGGCTGATGATGGAGCAAATATCCCCAGCTCGGGGCTTACCCAGATTGTCCAAGTTTATCCCGTGCACTGCTGAGTAGGAGAGTTCCCAGCAGCTCTCTGGGACAATGGGCTGAGCAATTCCAGCCTGCAGGAACCCGTGCTGTGGAGACAGGGAGCTGCTTCCACAGAGCAGTGCTGCTTTGGCAGAGGGGGAGGGTGCAGCAGAGCCAAGGCTTGGTGCCATGTGTGCCCAAACCATCCCTGAACTGCCTGGGAGCCCTGGGATGTCCTTGACCAGTGAGCTTTCTCACTAGTGCTATCAAGTAGATCTGCCAAGGCAGTGCTTTGCTTTTAATTGCACTGCAGAGACCTCTGCCAAGCAGATCAGATCAGCAGCTCTGGGGATAGCCCCGAGCCCTGGAGTTTGAGGTGTGGTACCAGCAGTGGGCAGGGTGTAGGTCTGCTGTGCTGGGGACTCTCCACACCTAGCCTGGAGAGTGGGACATAACCCCTTGCCAGGCAGGTTTCAGCTCCTCTGTGTCCCAGCTTGGTTTGCTGCCCATCCCTGGCTCTGCCCACTCTGCCAGGCTGTGGTGACTCACTGCTGGCCGGGCGTGGTGGCAGTGCTGGCGAGGACACGTGCCCAGGGTGGCAGTGGCAGCTGGAGCCTGAGCACAGCCTTGGTGTGACTGGCTGCTTTCTGCAGGGATCCTCTGCTTTTCTGCATGTGTGGGTTTCTGTTCTTTCCCTGCCTCTTGCAGGGAGGCTTCTTGGTGCCAGGGGAATGTTAGCAGAGCCCCTGGCCTCAGCTGAGCACTTGTCTCCTGCTGCAAACTGAGGTTGTTAAACACAGCTGGAGGGCTGGAATTTCTGAAATGGGATCATTGCCCAGAGAAAGGGAAGAACGGGGCTTGTTATAGCCTATGGGCTGCTGCAGGATGAGTTTTCACCTGTGCTGGCATATCTGGGAATATTGGGGATGCCTTGTGAGCTACAGATAGAGCCAAAGGGCTCCAAGGCTGAGAATTCCATATATGAAATGTCTGTACTGAGGCCATGCTGGACCTGCAGGTGCTGGGTCTGTACAGCCACCCCAGTTCTCCCTGGTGATTTCACCTGCATTCCCTGCTGGATTATCTGGAGGATGTGTGCTGTATCCTCTGGATTACATGTGTGGGAAGTCTCAAAGAGCACAACTCCTGTTTGTGCAGGTTTTGCTTGGGTAGGAGAAGCCAGAGTGTTTCTTTGGCATTCTTTCTCTGCTGATCTAAACATGGGGTGATTTTTCAGTGGAAGATGAGAACTCACCTGTTTCTTCTGCCTTTTGAAACTCCCTTGGCTGCAAGCCACAGGCTGGGCACCACTGCCCTCCAGTCTCTTGGATGGCAGATTTAGGTCAGCAGTTGACAAACAGGACATTAGGCAGGTTTTCACTTGTGTTGTGGAGCAAGAGAGCACTTCTGGGAGGAAGATGCCCTGCCAGAGTCAGGCTCTTCCCCAGCCACCACAGCTCTTCTCATCCTGTGTGAAGCAACAGCTCCTCTCTGGAGAAGGAGATGTGGTTCCTTTTTTCTGCAGCTGCCCTGATGCCTCGTGTCCTGCTGTGTCTGTGCTGAGTGGAGAGCTCATGTGCCACAGGGGTTTGTCTCTGCTGCCTGAGCATCAGGAGGAGCTGCACTCCTGCAGAAGGGCTTGCTGAGATCTACACTGCTGTGTTCCTCTGCCATTAAATCATTTCCTTGAGTTTGGATGCTTGGGATCCCTCAGGGTGTTTCGTGCCTGCTGCGTTTGTTTTTGAAGATGGTGAAGCCTCAGGTCCCTTTTGCTCGCCCTCCCAGATGTGTGCACAAGCAGCCCCTGTGGGCAGCAAGTTCTGGAAGCCTCGTGGTGGATGTGATTTGGGGAGGAATGTCCTGCAGCAATTGCCAGGGGGCAGCTGGGAGTTTGGGCTGGGGAGCACGGCCGGGGTGCAGCTGATGGCTCATGGTTTTATTCCCACAGGTCGGAGCTCTGTGACACCGCCGGGCACTTTGGAGTTGTGGTGCCAGCTTTGATGTGTGCAGGACACGGGAGGACGTGGCCAGGGCTGGACATGGGCTGTGTGTGAGCACTCTGGCCCCTGCCATGCACCCCACGGGGGCTGGGGACAGCAGCTTCTCCCGCACGGCCGTGCAGACGCTGTCCCACAGCCACTGCCGCAACATCAAGCAGAAGATCTCCCAGTGGGAGGGCAGGACACGGAGCTGCCCCAGCAAGGAGAGGCAGCAGCCAAAGGACTTTGGAGTAAAGTATGACCCCAGCTGCAATGCACTGTCCAAAGTGAAGGCAGAATGTACAGAGAACGGCAGAAAGGCTGGGTCTAAAGATCCAAAGAGTCTGGGCTTGGATTTCAGGGAAGATGCACGGAGCTGCTGCCGAACTGGAGACTGTGGTGGCCCAGCTTCCCGAGGCAAGCAGAAGGGAGAGGGGCAAACAGGCTTCCAGACCCCGGGGGTAGCACTGCCCCCAGGGAACTTCTATACCTCACAAGCTCTGTGGAGGAGAGCAGATCCCCTCCTCCCTGGCACAGCCCCTCCTGCTGCCTTGGACCTCCAGAGGAAGCAAGGCAGCTCTGGCTCCACGGAAAGAGAACTGCAAAGCAAAGGAGTGGACACTCTCTGCAGGGCAGAGAGGAGCTTGGGAAACATTTACTCTGAGGTTGAGGGGCAAGAGGAGGAGGCAGCTCCTGACCCACCACCCAAACCCCGCAGGACTTTCCGGTACCTGGCAGAGAAGGGTGCTGGTGGCCGTAGAGATGGCAGTGCCACCAGGGAAGCTCCCCTGCAAAAGCAGCGTGGAAGGGACTTGGTGTCATCCTCCAACAGCCCTGAGAAGAAAATAGCCAGCAGGAGGATCAGAGGGAGAGCCCAGAGGTACATAATTCATCTCTCATGAATGAAACATTTCCTTAAATCGCTTTCTAGATGGGTTTAAGCAGCTTCCTTGGCATGATGCCCTTGTGGAGGTGCTGCTAGTGATGATGCCTCTTTTCATGGGGAAAGGATGTTCCTGGGTGCAAGTATCCTGCTTTTGCTGCTGACAATCTTGCAAAGAAGGCTCTAGGTTCCAAACAGAAGTCAGCCCACACCTTAGAACAGCTGAGTGGAATGACAATATGCTGGCCCCAGGGAGACACCTGCCTGCTCCCTGCCTGCTGCTTGCCCTCAGCTGCAATTTGTGGATGGCAGAGTAGCTTTCTCTTGGGGCACTGTGGCTGCTGAGTGTTTGGCTTTCCTGGGAGAGAAGGATTCTCATGTTGCTTAAGGCTGGAGGCTGTGGGTGCTGCTGCCGCAGTAGGTTTGGCTGGTTCTCCCTCTTTCCCATACCCTTCTGAGGTGGCTTGATGCAAATCCTGCACACAGGTGAGCTGCCTGTGCTAGACTGGTGTGCACAGTACCAGCAGAGATGTGGCTTGAAGTTCTGAAACCTTCCACTGTGGCAAAGTGTGCAGCAACAACCCAAATTTGATGATGATGATGACAGGCTAAATCCCTGCCAGCTCCTCTGTGACCTCAGTGCCCTAATTTCAAAACAGTGGCTTAGTGGATGGAAATGCCAACCTACAAATGCATGAACACCCTGAGCACGAGTAGGAGAGGCCAGTAGGAAGCAGTGCCCTGGTTCTGAGCTGCTGCAAGTCTGCAAAGATGGTTTGGGTTCTTGGTTCTGACAGGATGGGTCTGGCCATGCCTGCTTGGAGTGTGCTTGGCCATGGAGCCTCCAGCTCCCTTTCTTATTTAACAAATCTCCCAGAGTAAGTGAGCAGGACTCACTTGGTGGGCTGGCTTTGGCTGGGGTATTCTTTTTTCTTGACGTCTTGGGTGGTGCTGTGTTTTGGGGTTGTGACGAAAATGTTGGTAACACAGCAGTGTGTGACTGTGCTCACACAGAGCTGGGAGGGGACAGCTGACCTCAGCTGACCCCAGGGATGTTCCCTGTGGTGTTCTGCTCTGGGGAAAAAAACTGGGGAAGCAGCAGGAAGGGGGGAACATCTGGAGTTTGTGTTCCCAAGTCACCGTTACACATGACGGAGCACCCGGGCATGGCCAAACACCTGCCTGCCGAGGGAAATAGGGAATGAAGCCCTTGTTTTGCTTTCCTTGCTTGTGCAGCTTTTGCTTTACCTTCCAAACTGTCTTTATCTCAACCCATGCACGTGTTTTCTCCCTTTTACTCTGACTGCCTCCCCCATCCCACGGGGTGGGAGTGAGGGGCTGAGCTGCTGCCTGGGGTTCGACCTCAGCCCTGGGAAATGCGAGTCCAGAGTGGAGCATCCATGTGCTGGGTGATCCCAAGAGGGGCCACACTTGTGTGTGGACTGCAGACAGCAGCTCAAGCAGGTGTCTTTAGAAGAAGTTACCCTGGTTTTCCTCTAGGAAATCCTTTGAGTTTGAGGACGTCCAGGGCTTCCGCAAGCGGCCGGCAGCCAGCGGCTCCCACAGACCTCGGGAAGAGACAAATGGCACTGCAGGACCCAGGCTGGTCTACACTCAGTCTGAAGACAACATCTACGAGGACATTATCTGTACGTGCCTGTGCTTCTGGGGGCCCCCTCACTGTGTTCAAGGGTGGCAGTTGTGCTGGGGAGGAAGGAGTGAAGGTTGAGGCCCTTTCCAGCTCTGGGACTTTTAAGGTCATCCCCATCTGGGGTTCTTTGTTGGTGTTGGTGACATCTGCACATGAACAGCCTGATTTCAGATGTCATGGGAGGTCACTGGAGTTGGCCTGTGCTAAACTGATTTCTTTATTAGCTCTTGGAATGCTTCGCTTGAGTGTTGCACAGAGATCAGCGTGAACACTGCCAAAATGAGCTGCTTTGCAATAGAGCTGCTTGCTCTGCAGGGAAAGAAGTGTTTTGTTCTGCTGAGTCCATGTACAATCTGCCAAGTTGATGGCAGTAGGTTAGAAGGATGTGGGAACCTCATCCAACTTTAAACAGGTCTCTCAGACCCTGTTAAAGCTTGGCAGACAACTGCACACTCTCCCCACTTATATCCCTGGCAAAAATTACAGGGCTTTATCTCCTTTCATAAATCCCCCATCCAATGCTTTTTCCAGGTCCTACAAAAGAAAATGCTTATGAAGATATCAGAGCCCTGCCCTTGCCCCTGTGGAAGGTGCCATCTGTCTGGAAGCTGCCCCCTCCCCGGAGCATCAGCAGGGCTCCCAAGGTAGGCTGGGGGGATTCGAGGGTCTGGTGTTTGCAGAATCATTCTCACATTTGTGCTCACCCCCAGCCTCACATTCCACATTGCAAGCCCTATTGTTTTATCACTTGTTATTAATGTAAATAATATATAGTGTAAATAATGAACAGCCACGGCAGCTGATTAAGCTGCTAAGGAGCAAAAGAGCAGGAACAAGAGAAATTTGGTGAGATGCTTGAGTGGGGAGGTGGGATGGAGAGTTTGGCAGAGCAGATTTGCCAGCTGTAATCTGACTCCTCTGCCTGTGACCTTAGACCAAAGCTCGATCTCACGGTCAACTTTCTCTTCTGCTTCTGTTTTCCAGCCTCCTCCCAAACCTCCTTTCCTCAGCCGTAAGTCTCTGGAGCTGAAGCCCTTCCAGACAAGTTTCCAAGGGAAGGTGGGGAAGGAGACCTCCCTGCCTGTCACTTTGTCTGAGTGGAAGCTGTTCCGGGCAGTGGAGGCTGCCAGCAGGAGAAAGAACCTGCCCTGGGTGAGATTCAAGTGTGAAACTCCACTTCTTGCCTGGCATTTCAAGCTCTTGTTGCTTTGCAAGTACTTTGTAAGTGGCCACAGAGCTGTGGGCCAGGCAGGTCATTGCTGCTTCAGCCATTCCCTCTCCAAGTGGCAGGGCTGGCTTTTGGGGATCTGAGTGCCAGTTCTAGCTGGGACAGTGGTGTTTTTGTTGGCCAAGAATGGGCAGACAAAGTGCTCAGTGTTGACCTGGAGGTCAGGGCTGTGTGTGAACACAAGCCCTTCCTCGTGCTTTGTTCCCTAAGCCTTGTTCCCAGGGTTTCCATGGAGTGTTGTGGTGCTGGGTTTGTGCTCTTGGAGAGCTCCAGGGGCAGCTCTGTAAAGCTGTGTGGACGTGTCCCCTGCTCCCAGTGACTTCCCAGACTGATCCTGGTGTTCACTGCAGGCCTGAGCTGTGGGATGGTTGTGGGGCCCTTGGTGACTTGGAATGTTGGCCTGGAGTTGTGGACTGGTATCAGGAGCAGCTGTTCCATAGTTTAAAGGTGCAGAGGAACTCTCAGGGTTAAGAGCATTTCACAAAGCCTTCCCACAGCTGTCCCTTCTGGCCTCCTGCCTGGCTGCAAAGACAATCATGCTGCTGAGGCCAGAGGGGTGAGAAAGGCTTTTTATCCACCTTCACACAGGGGACTGTTCTGACTCTCTTTTGGTGCCTTGGGAAGGTTTCTAGATCCTCATGTTGGTTACCAGCTCACATCCCTCAGTGGTAAAAGGCACCACGTGCTATATTAGGGCAGCTGCAGCTGCCACTGTGGTGACCCTTGGTGCATGGGACTCAAATTCCAGTTGTGGTAGTGGCAAGGACTTATTTTTGCTGTGGTAAAATCATTTCACTTCAGCAGATCTTCATTTCATCTGAAAATCACATGTATTTGCTCAGATTGCACAAGACTGTGAGGTAGAGTTGGACAGCTGCAAAGAGCTTTTCAAACCTTTAAAGTGCTTTGGAGTATCAAGTAACTTCTGTCTGTTTTTAAACAAACCCTAGGTCTGGAAAATCAGGAAGGAGATGGCAAGATTATAAAAGTGCTGTGATGGAGACTATCTCTCATTTGGCGAGGGAAAATAAAATGTTCTCCAAAAGTAAACCTATTCCAAAAATCTGGTAACAATTTACATGCAGGAAGAGCACTTTACTCTCTTTGCTCATGAGGAATTGAGCCAAGGTTGCTTGAGAGGTTGAGAAAAGGGCTGGGGTCTAAAAAGACAAAACCTTTTGCCTAAGAAACACATGGCTGCCTTAAACACACCCAGGGTGGTGACTCAGCTGCACAAAAATCAGGACTGAAACGAAGATCTCCTAGGTAAGGCAGGATAAAAAGGGGAAGAAGGCAGATTTGGCAGGAGGAGCACTGCTCTCTGCAGTGGGCTGTTTGTTCCCTGCAGCCTCCTCGTGCTGGGAGGGCTGGCTGAGGCAGAAAATGGGGAGAACTCGATTGGAAAAGAAGAGTCTAAACCTGGTTTGCTGATCTGGGGATTAAACACTTGAGCTGAACAAACAGGTTCTCTTTAATATATTTCTTTTTATGCTGTATTTGTGATGACAAATGGCTGAGCCCCACCCTCCTGTGTTCAGTTTAATGAATTCTTGAGGCAGGAATGAACTTGACCTGCTCTCTGCATTTAGGGTAAATCCCTCTTCACATGAAGCAAAAGCCGCCTTTGATGTGGGGAGTCAGGAGCCCCTGGGGCACTGGCAGGTGAGGGGAAGGCACAGAGCAGGGACACAGAAAGTGTCAGGACTTTGGCTTTGAGGCTTTTGTGACCAATGGAAGGAAGATGACTAACACAGAGTATCAAAATGCTGACTCTTCTTTCATGTCTGTGCTTAGTCTGCACTGGGCTGTGCTTTTTCCCAGCTTTTTTTCTTCCAATGGACCAGGTGTGTGGTCCTGCAGCACAGACCCACTGCTCTGTCTTCATTTGTGCTAAATCACAGAATGGTTTGGGTGGAAAGGCCCTTAAATTCCACCTCATTCCACCCCCTGCCATGGGCAGGGACACCTTCCACTAGAGCAGGTTACTCTGAGTACATCATCCTTTCATTCCAGCAAACACCTGGGACAGGGCCTGTGCTTGGAGCAGCCTCCCTTGTGCTTTAGGAGACTTGAACTGACACCCAACTACAGCAGCAAACCCAAAACCCAATCCCCAAGTTACAGTGAGAGAGCTTTGCTTTTTCTGGGCTTGGAAGGAGTTGGGAGGCTGGGGAGCACGTTCTGAATCCTCTGTGCTGGAGGGTTTGCAAGATACTCTTGCAAGTGCCTTTGCATAGAAAATGGAGATCTGATGCCAGACAGTTTGTCACTTCTATTTGGGAAGGCAAGTGTGACAATTTCCAGAATGCTTGTGCAGTCTGGTGTCAGATTTGAGCTGTGCTGACAGGGATCCCTGTCTTGCAGCAGAAATCTGTGCTCATTCTTTATCCAGTGAGCTGAGTTAGAAGGACTCCAGCCTCTGAGCCAGGGTTCCTGCAGGATTTGGGCAGCTTTCCCCAAGTCCTGGGTGGTGGCTGTGGGACAGCCTGGACCCTTCTCTGAATCCCACATTAACCTCTGCTTCTGCTTTGGATTTCAGCTGGTAGTGAAAATACAGGAGATCTTTGATTCCAAGCGCGGAAAGAGGAAGGTGAAGCTGCTCAGTCCTGCTGGGAGAGAAGCAGCTCCAGTGAAAGGTATTGGGCTCTCCTGCACCATTGTCTGTGCTCTGAACACCTTGAGTGGCACAATTCCTCTGCCCCTGGCCTGGCACTACCAGCTCATGCTGACAACACAGTGCAAACCCCAGACTCATGGCTGGAATTGAGCTTTCAAGGAACACTTGCCTGACCCAAATTTAACACTGTCACAAGGGGAGGATTCTGAGCCTGGAGAACTGGGCTGATGGTTAAAAGTGCTTTTTCAAAAAAGCAGATTAAGGCAAAAAATCCTCAGAAAACCCCTTGGCATGAGGACTACCACTGACTACTGCACTCATTGTCTGTGTGCCTTGTTCTGATTGAAATGCACAATTTATAGTGTATTTATAGTTCCTCTGTTCAGCAGCTCTGTTCAGTTTTATAGCAGCCTCAACCAAGCAGCTGGTTTGTGCTCTTTGCCTGTGTTCAGCTGACCTGCAGGTCATTCACTGACAGCACTGGCTGCATATCAGCTCTGCCTTCTGAAATTTGCTGTTGTAACACATTTTGCAGCTGCCCTTGGCTGATGCTTTGGGCAGGATTGGTGGGCAGTCCCGAGGGATGTTGATCTGATGAGTCTCAGGTTCTGTCTCTTTCCCAACTTTGGGTGTTGCCCATCTTTTTTCTGCTTGGCTAATAAGTGAAAACTATGTGTGTTTCAGGTGAAACCAGCGGCAACGAAAGCGATACGGAAAATCAGCCCAAAAGTGAGTGAATCACAGGGGCTGGTCCTGTCCCCACTGCACTGCACCCTTGGCTCATCCCTGGTGGGATGAGCACACTGACGTGTGGGGAGCTGCTGAGACAGGGACTGGGAGCCTCTCAGAGGCCACATGGCCAAGCCTGGGAGCTGTTCCTGTGACAAGCCAACCTCTGTGTCCTGCCCTTTCCCCTGAGCCCTTGAGGTTTAATGCCATTCATCTGCCAGTCACCAGAAGCAGATTCATTTTTGGATTGGTCATGTGGCTTGTTAGAGGTTGTTCCTGATCACTTTTGCTGCTGCTGCTGCTTGAGGTTATTTCACTCTTGATTCCTTCCCTTGGTTCTATTTTATGTAATTCTGAGATGTTCTTTCCTCTGGGGAGAATTCACCTGGATATTTGTCTGGTTCCCATGTCTTGAGTTTGATCATAGACCCAAACTCCAGACCTGAAACACCTTTTAAAACAGGTTTTAGCTTCCATGTGAACACAGATTAAACAGAAGGATCTGGCACAGTGTGCCCAGAGCAGCCGTGGATCTCTGGAAGTGTCCAAGGCCAGGTTGGAAGGGCTTGGAGCACCCTGAGATTGTGGAAAGTGTCCCTGCCATGGCAGAGGCTGGCACTGGATGAGCTTTAAAGTCCCTTCAACCCAAACCATTCAAGGATTCTGTGAACTATTTCAGGTGTTTCATTTACTTGGAGGGAAACATTCAAAAGTCTTTAACTTGGAAAGTGGAGTTCCATTTCTTTATGTTAAGGAGAGTAATGGAGAGTGAAGAATCTCAGCTGAAATACAGTGATTGAGTCACTGCCTGATGGAGGAGTTGTTTGAGAGTGTCTAGAATGTGTCACAGTGCCTGGGCCACAGGAATTCCTGACATCAGAGGGCTGTGCCTGTGCTTGTGAGCCTGTGCTGCCTGTCAGGACAGCCCAGCCTGGGGGTGTTCTGGCCAGGGAGCTGCCTCTCTTGAGTGCCTGTGGTGTTTGGAGTGGCTCCCTGAATCCTGGCAGCTCCTGAGCTGGTGCAGCTGGACTTCACTCCCTGGTGCCCCATTGTGTCACTCCGAGATGTGTAAGAACATCAGGAGGGCAGCAGGAGAAATTTCAGTATCTGGCAGGGGGGATTTGCAGAGCTGCTGCCAGGCCAGTGCTCCCTGCCTGAATCACAGAATCCTGGAATTGTTGAGGTTGGGAAAGACCTCTAAGGTCATCAAGTCCAGTCATCAACCCAGCACCACCACCACTAAACCACATCCTCAAGTGCCACATCTGCACATTTTTAATGTGATGATGACTCCACCACTGCCCTGGGCAGCCTGTTCCAGTGCTTAACAACCATTCCAGTGAAGAAATTTCCCCTAATATCCAATCTAAACCTCCTCCAGTGGAATCTGAGGTTATTTCCTCTCCTGTCCCTTGTTCCCTGGGGGAAGAGCAGCTCTGTGCATGAGGAGTTGGCACAACCCATGGAGAGCATCTGGATATTGGGCAAATCCACCCATCCCTTTTCCCCTTCTGATGGCAATGCTGAGTCCCCTCCTGTGCCCTGTAGGTGTGTAGCAGTGCCAGCCACAGGGATTTATTGGGATTTATTGGGATTTATTCCTCTCCCCAGGTCACCACAGGTGCCTGAGGCACTCCACCTCCAAGAGGAACCCACACTACCAGACCTTGGAGAGGGATCTCATCGAGCTCCAGGAGCAGCGGCTGTTTGAGCTCTTTGTGGTGGTGTCCCTGCACAAGAAGGCATCTGAGGTCACCTACACACCACACATCATCCAGCAGTTCCCCAGCAAGGTAGGAGCTGTGTGGAAACCTGCCCAGGGAGCTGCTCAGCCATGTTTCTCCTCCTAAACTACACTGGTCAGGTTCTGGGCTTGGAATGTGAGACACCTTGCTCTGTTACACACCTGATGTGTAGTGCCAGGAGGTTGGGGAATATGTGTCTTGATAATGAATTTGTTGTCTTTTTTGAACCTACTTAATTTAAATTTCATGAGGCCATGGGGTGTTTGATACCAGCTGAAGGAGAGGAAGGAGTGCAGAGCTCTGTCCCAAAGCTGGCAGGAACCTCATCCTGGCAGTCTGTCCTTTATTAACAAGGTGTGAAGCACTGATGGTGCACAGGAACTGGAATCCTAGGGCTCTTATTCTTATTTATACTGTTTTGAGAAAGGATAATAATAAAAGGGCAAAGCTGTTTGTACAAGCCCCCAGAACCAGGAGAGCTGTGGAAGTGGAAGTGCTGTAGTTCAACCAAGCCCTTTGTAATAAGCTGTTCAGCCCAAATGGGTGACAAAACCAGAGCATGACTGAATTACAGCTCAGTGTTCTAAGCTGGGAAGCTGAGATGGAGCCTTGGTGTTTCTGTGGTACCAGATTGAGATGAATATTCAGTTGTCACTGTCTGGGCTTGTACCTGCTGCCTTCCACTGAAAACAGAACAGAGCCAGGATGATTTCTGGCTGTGCCATCAGGAGGAAGTCAGGGATTATTGGGCAATCTGCACATCATCCACATAGAGGGGATGTCAGATCCACTCAGGGAGGTTGTGTGGGACCCCAGCAGGTCCCACAGTGTCCCAGTTCCTGCTGCCTAAAGGATGTGTGTGCCGATAACTCCAGTGTCTTAAGTGTGTAAATGCCTTGAGTTCACAAGATGAATAAGGAACTACAGCCAGAAAGAGTGCACAGTGTTAGTTCAGTGGGGAAAACTGAACACACCCAAATAATATCTGCTAAAAGTGCAAACTTCAGGGTGTTGGGAGGAAGGAGGGAATGCAGCAGATTTGGTTTTTCCCTGGTGCAGCCTCTCAATCTGTCCATTGCCTTTGGGAAGGGCACTGCAGGGCTCCCCTCCTGCTCTTTACTGGCTTTTATAAAGGCACTGACACAAAGAATTGTTTTCTCAGTATTTATTTATCCCGTGCTCAAATGAAAGTGTTTTGGTGAGTGACTTTAGATGGCACAGTGTGTCAGATTGAGTGTCTCCCTTCTAATATTAGCTCTGCTTCCAAGTAATCTGCTGTCACCCTCTGCTTTGGGCTGTGAGCCCAAGGACATCTAAGCTTTTTGTACAACTGTTACTCTGTGAAAATGCTGTTCTGTTTTCCTAACACTTTGTGCTGTCACAGCTTGGGACACTGGAATAGCCTGGATGTGCTGAGTGCCTAAAATCAGCTTGATGCAATGAACTTTCCACTTCTTGGGGGCATTTCCTACTTAAATGTGTAAAATTTCCTTACATTTGTTACAGAGCCTCTTATCTGAACACTTTTCTTTTGCCCTTTCTGGGCAGTTTTGAGCATGGAAAATGTCCTGGAGTCCTTGAGGGATTTGATTTGAACCCACATGTGATGTGGGTGGAACATGTGATTCAGGGACAGTTTTTGCACTTCACTTATGAGTGATCTGCACATCAAAAGCTGAACACATTCCTGTTCCTATTACTGTTTTCAAATCTCCCAGGGGTAGAACCAAGGCAGGCTGACCCAGCCATCATTGGGGGCTCATTTCTACATTCATTTTCCAATAAACTTAGCCATGCTTGTAGATCCTTACTCCATCCTTACCAAGCTGGGTCATTTTACAAAGGTCCAGTCAGCAGGAAAAATGCAAGAGTGCAAGAGGGAACTGGGAATCTGCTTTTAGTCAGAACATGCTCTCCTGTACCTGTGCATTAGCTGTGTGATGGATCAGCCTTTGGAAGTGTCAGGAGGATCCTTTCTGTATTTAAAATGCTGCAGCTCTGCACCAACTTCACTGACTTCAAATATGTTACCCCTCCAGCCTGAACATCCCTTCAGACCATCAAAGGATACTGAAGAGAGGCTAAAGGTCATTCCCAAATTCTGCTTTCCAGATCCCAAAGACTGGTTCCCTTCGTCAGACCTTAAAAGGTAAAGACTTGGTTTTGAATACTTGTGACTGAGACAGGCAATGCTGAAAGCTTTGGAGTGTGCCAGAGGAGCTGCAGCCAGAGCAGGGGGAAAGGGGAAAGGATCCAGGAAATCCCTGTGGTAGGAGGGAAGATGAGGGATGGAGCTGGGCTGGATGGCTGCTGCTGCCTTTCCTGTAAGGAGGAACTTTTCCAAGGCCAGCTCCTGGGGCTGGAAGTGCTTCTGCTGCTCCTTGGCTGAATGGGGAAGCAGCTGGGGAGGAGGAGAGAGAGAAAAGCTCAGTGAGAGCAGCTGGGAAGGGGGAGAGATGGAAAAGCTCATGGGGTGCAAGTTTTTACCATGAACAGAACCCAAAAATCCTTGTAATCATGCCTTGGCCCTTGTCAGCATGACCAGAAGGAGTTTGTGTGCTTTGTCAGTCTCTCCCCTGAGCTGTGTGGTGAATTTAACCCCGACTCTGCTTTGGTTCCCCAGTGAAACCTTTTCCTTCGTGCTGACGGGGGAGGATGGCAGCCGCTGGTTCGGGTACTGCAGGAAGCTCCTGGTGAGCATCTCTGGGAGGGCTGGGGGTACAGAGAGCACTGTCTGGGCACTGCCAGGATTGCTGTCCCACCTGGGTTACCCATCCTGTGCTGCTGTGGTGGTGCCAACCCTTGGGATGCAGAGGGAAGGGTCACAATGGTGCCCAGAAATAGCGAAACGGGCTCTGGGCATGAAGCAGCTCCTGGAACTGGGTGTTCCTTGAGAACCTTCGTAGTCATAAGTGTAGGGGAGGCTGCAGCAGAAGGAATTCTGCAGATCAGCTGCAGTGTGGGTGCTGGGTTGATTCCTTGCCCCCCTGTTCTCAGCAGAGCTGTTGCTGTTGCCTTTCAGCCAGAAGGGAAAGGGAAGCGCCTGCCCGAGGTGTACTGCATCGTGAGCCGCCTGGGCTGCTTCAACCTCTTCTCCAAGGTGAGCTGGCACAGCCTGTTCTCTGAGCCCTGACAGCCTGCAGGCTCCACAGAGTAACTGGATGCTTCTGCCAGGCTTAGTGATTGCAGCTCATCCCAGGAGAGTGGTGCTTCCTCCCTGTCTTTGCTTTGAGCAGGAAATTAAATCCTGGTGCTGAGCCTTGTCGGCCAATACACAAATCCTTCAGCAATTACTGCCAGGAATGGCCTTCTAATACCTGGTGTTACTGAGGGTGCCCCTTCGTCCTCTTCTGTGACTTGGAAATGGAAAATCAGTTTGGAATGGTCTCCCCTGTTTTTTTGTAGCACCATGAGGAGGGGAGATAAAGAGGTGAAGACTGGGGGAAGCTATTGCAGAAGAGTACAGGGACAAGCTTTGATGCAAGATGGTTCGGATTGTTGGAGCACAGAGTTTCAGGGAGGTTTCTTGGCCAGGGGGATGGGGTGTTGCTGGTCTGAACTCCTCTGAATAATGAGAATTTGATTACTACACACAAGCCATTTCCTTCCAGTAGCAGGAGACTGGAGAGTTGTGCTCACAGGAAGCTGTTCCTGTTTGATTGTTCAGACGTTTGAGATTCATTTCATAGGGGTCCCGAGCGAGCTGGGAGAAGGCTGTGGCTCTGTGCTGGAGCCATCTCCAGGGCAATGCTGTGATGGATTCTCCCCTCTGCTGAGCAGCAGCAGTGACCCAAGGCCCCGTGTGTCCCCCTGCAGATCCTGGATGAGGTGGAGAAGCGGCGGGAGATGTCCCCAGCCCTGGTGCACCCCTTCATGCGCAGTGTGATGGAGGCCCCATTCCCTGCCCCGGGACGCACCATCACCGTCAGGAGCTTCCTGCCAGGAGCAGGAGATGAGGTAATGGGGGTCAGGGGGGCTGCCTGCTCTCTGTGGGGTCTCTGGGGCACAGAGGCTCTTTGCAAGCTGCACAGTGGTGCCTGGAAATCATGAGTGTGGAGAAAACATCCTGAAGTTGGAAGGGAGGCTGTCCCAGAAACCTGTTTGCTGTGGAATCATCTGTCCTGGAAGTGATTCCCTGCTTCTTAATGAAGAGCTTCTGGGGCACTCTTCTGTGCTGTCCCATGCCAACTGTTTGAGTCATGGGATTCTGTGTGGAATCATGGATTCAGAGAATATCCTGAGCTGGAAGGGACCCACAAAGATCATTGAGTCCAACTCCTGCCCCTGCACAGACACCCCAACAATCCCACCCTGGGCATCCCTGAGACATTGTCCACACACTCCTGGAGCTCTGGCAGCCTCAGGGCCGTGCCCATTCCCTGGGGAGCCTGGGCAGTGCCCAGCACCCTCTGGGGGAAGAACCTTTCCCTGATATCCACTCTAAACTCCCCTGACCCAGCTCCAGCCTTTCCCTGGGTCCTGTCCCTGGTCCTGCCCCTCAGGAGGAGCTGCAGCCTGTGGTGAGCTCTGACCTCAGGCCCCTCTGCTGCAGGCTGAGGGTCGCTGCTCTGGGCTGTCCCCAGCTGTCCCTGTGGCTGTGTCCCCTCAGGTGATGGAGCTGTGCCGCCCCTCGGACTCCCGGCTGGAGCACGTGGATTTTGAGTGCCTCCTGCAGTGCCTGAGTGTCCCCCACACCATCCGGGTCTTTGCCTCCCTCCTGCTGGAAAGGAGGGTCATCTTCGTGGCTGACAACTTAAGGTAAGTCTGAGTAGTTCTCTCTGAGGGATGCTGTCACTGGATATTATTGTTTCTTCTGCTTTTGGACCCGTCCCATGTCCAAGCTTGTCTAGTTTTGCAATTAGTTCCATTTGAAAACCATCTGCACTCCCCACACTGCATGTGCATGCCTAGAATTTGGAGTATGCTGTTTACACAAGAGGAGATAAGGGAATGTTTTCTTTTTGCCTCTTTAGCCTGGGTTGATGGTGGTTTTAGCTCCCCATAACTGAGTTCAGAAGTGGCTGCATGGGGTTTCTGCTGATGCACAGACTGTACACAAGTGGCACCTGCCCTGAGCCTTTCCAGCCTGTCCTGGAGGAGACACTGACCACCCTCCCTGTGCTTCTCCCACCTCTCCAGCACTCTGTCTAAATGTGGGCACGCTGCAGTGGCAACACTTTACCCCTTCACCTGGCAGCACACCTACATCCCTGTCCTGCCAGCTTCCATGATCGACATCGTGTGCTCTCCAACCCCATTCCTCATTGGCATCCTCTCCTGCTCCCTGCCACAGCTCCAGGACCTGCCCATTGAAGAGGTGAGACACAGACAATGTCAGTGGGATCAGGTTGACCTCTCTGGAATAATCTCTGGATTCTGTCTGGGTATAAACTCTCAAACTTCTCTGAGCCACTTGGTGAGTTTGCCAGATAAATGTCAGGATGTTCCAGTGTTTTCAAAAATAAATAATATTCACTGTTCTCAGGGACAAGCTGCACTTATCCAAAACTTGTGTTTTGTGTGTGACAGGCCTACTTAAAAAGCATCCCACATTTAAAAAACAAATTAAAAACCTGATTTTTTTTTCTATACAGCAGCATACCTGGTTATGAGTCAGTCTGTTTTCTGTGTCTCCTCAGGTTCTGATTGTTGATCTTTGTGCTGACAAGTTCTTGCAAGAGGTGAGTGAAATAACAGTACTAGTACCTCATGGGTTTGTGCCAGTAAAAGACATTAATGAAAGAAAATAATAAAAAAGAAATCAGGAGAGGTTGGTGTTCATGTGGAGACCTCAGTGGCTGAAGAAATACCTTGTAATCTTTTTGAACTGATTACAAGGCTTACAAATCCTTGTTGCAGGGTTGAGGTTACATGAAGTGGAGAGCTCTGCAAAGCCAAAGATGCTGCTTGTGTGAGCTGAATTTAAAAACTATTCCTTGGTTGCTTATGGGAAGAAGATCCCTGAGATTCTCTGCTGCTTTCTGTCTGTCTCTCCCTGTTCTGTACAGCACTTTCTCCTCTCTCATCCAGCTGGGGGTTGTTTCTTGGTTTGGGTTGTTGTTTTTCCCAGGAGTAACAGTCTAGGGAACAAATAATCACAGTTCACTTGGGTTTCTCTGCTGAACTTCCCCAAAAGTGCTTCTGCATCCCCAGAGCAGTAGCTATAAAAATACTGGGGATTTTATTACTAGTTCAGGATATTTGCTTCTCCTTTTCCTTGCCTCACTCTTCTATTTTGCATTGCAGCCTGCAACTGGAGAAAGGTATTAAAGGATTGGGGGATTTTTTTAACCATATAATTTAGACCTGTCATATTTTTCTCAACAGACTTTTCTTGTGTTTGTGTGTTTTACTGGTGAAATAAGCCTGAGTCTGTGTGGTGGCCAGTTGTGTGTGTGACTCTAATAAAATGTACTTGGGGCATGCTGAGTGAATGTGTTTAATTTCTCTGGCTGCAAGATAAATATATTGTCTCCCTTAAGATATGTCCCAGAATAACTGCCCTCTAACTGCTTCAGGCATGTTAGGAATATTTCTAATCTACCTCCTGGTTTTCCTGCTGATGGGAATAACACAAAGGTCCTTCCTTGGCTGTTTCTGTCTGTAGGTATCAGATGAGGACGAGATCCTGCCCCATAAACTCCAGGCTGCACTTGTACAAATCCTGGAAGAACGGAGTGAAATCCTGTCACATGGGCAGAGTGACACACAAGGTACTTTCTATGAAAAAATTTCTATGGAAAAGTCTTTTCCCATTAGTAGATCTCTACCATGGAGCTGATAAAAATGAGCAAATTGAATTTTAGCTGTTTCCCTGTGATCTTGTGAATGTGTGAGAAGTTTGGTGTGCTGGCAGTTCCTCTTTTCACAACTAGTGTGTGCAGAACTGTAGTTTCTTTTGGGCCAAGAGCATCAGTTCCCGTGCTTTGAATTTTATTGTATTTTTCAAAGTGGCAGAGACAGTGTTTTTCTCAGAGAATGTAGCAAATTTCTGTATTTTGGAGAGTAATCTGGGAAATAATTTTCAAAGTTGAACTATTTTATACATGATTCATCAGGGAAGGAAGAGAAACTTAAAAAGTTTGATTGGCTTAAAAGAATATCACCAGCAAATTATATAATTCCATAAAAACAAAGTTTGTTTTCAAGAGAGTTTGTCTTCTGTAGTTTGCCTAATTCTTGAAGAGAATTATGAATTATGAATTATTATGAGCTGACAGTTCATTACACACCAGATATTTGACAGGGAAAATGAAATTATGGATGTTTTAAAATCTGGAAAAGCTTTAGAACTGAACCTGTCCCAGCTGCAGCAGGAAGTTGACATTGGAAAATAAAATATTTGACCCGAGACTTCTTTGATATCCATCACCCTGAATCTCCAAGTCTGAGATACAAAGAGTACCTGAACTCTAAAAAAGCCATTCCTCCTTTAGGAGAGGAACGACCAAAGTGACAAACATCCTCCCCACAGGTGACACGAGCCTGAACTCCCTGGTCTCGGAGGCTTTTGTGCAGTTTTTCGTGGAGATCGTGGGGCACTACTCCCTGCACATGAGTGTGACGGAGAAGGGCGAGCGCGTGTTCCAGCGGGAGCCTTTCCGCAAATCGCACGGCTCCCGCACCGTGCGCCACTTCCTGCACTGCTTCATGGAGACACAGATGTTTGCAGGCTTCATCCAGGACCGTGAGCTCAGCAAGAACCTGGTCAAAGGTAGCTGTGGCATCTTGTTTCTTGTTTTGGCATCACTTTCTTGGTTCAAGTCTGCTTCACAGGCTGCCTTTCCAAGTGTGACACAGCCTGCCTCTGCTGCTGGAGTTCTGTCACATGGAACAGCCTCGTGCCCTTCTAATGACTCATAAGAATTCAGTTTATAAAGCAAAGATGTAGGAATGCACCCTGACACCTGAGCAGGTGTTTCCATATAGAGAAAGGTTTAAGTTTTACCCCTTGCCGTGCTAATAAAGTGAAAGAGCCAGAAACTTTGATGCTTTTCTTTCTGTAACTGGCCAGGTGCTAAGCAGAGATACTGGTTCAACACCTAGACCTGTACCTCAAAACCTGTTGCCAATTTCATTGAGCAAGGTGTCAAAAAGCCCTCCTGGGCTATTAGGTACTTAAAAGACTGCACAGAACTTCCTGGGGCTTTTTCAGACTGCCTTTGCCAGTGCAAGAGTTCTCTCTCCACTGTGTTCGGCTTTTATTTCTTTGGTGTGATACTGTTTGTGATTTTTGTCATTATTAAAACCTTTTCTCTTACAAAATATGTCCAGAGAAGTTTTCTTGCTATTATTTTAAGCCATTTCTTTATGAGGGCTGGCCCCTCAGAGCTGACAGACCTTTGTGGGGTTTATCACATCTGACCCCATGTAAGATGCCATCACAAAGAATTTCTGCATCTCTCCTTTCTCCTTGATCCTGCAGCTTGCACACACTACATGCAGGATATCTTTTTGTGGCCTTGTTAATCATGATGCCCCATACTAGAGGATGGAGTAACTCATTTGGTGAGTGTTTTTTAATTTTTTAATTTTTTTCTCTCTTTAGGCCTTTTTGAGGTCCGTGCCTTGGAGCATTTGGAGCGTATTCCAGAGACGGAACGAACTGGAATGAACAAAATTCTTCGCAGTCTTGGTAAAGGAACACCCCTTGCTTTTTTTTTTTTTTAGTTAATTGCAGCTATTGAATAATTAATTTGTTACAAAGGAGAGGAAGGCTCCTTCTTTGCCTTCTGCCCCTGTGTTCTCTTGTTTACATTTACTGCTTCAGGGGACACTGCACACTGTGAGAGATTTTCTTTTCTTTTTAAGCTTTTGTATCTTTAGATAAAGTTTGTGGGAGTTGCTGCTTTGAGCAGCTGTTCCTTAACTTTGGTCCTGGCTGAGGACATGCCCAGGGTCCAGAAGTTGTGTCTTCTGGCAGAGGTGGCCATGGGTGGCCTTCCACCTTAAGTTCCTCAGCCTGATGAGTGTCTCCAGCTCATCCCACAATGATTTGGGTGGGAAGGGACCAGTTCTGCCCTGGCAATGACACCTTCCATTATCCCAGGGTGCTCCAAACCCCAGAGTCCAACCTGGCCTGGGACACTTCCAGGGATCCGGGGGCAGCCACAGCTGCTCTGGGCACCTTGTGCCAGGGCCTGCCTTCCCTCGCCTAAAGCTCCTAATGCTGTTTTGTCTCTGCAGGCAGTAAAATGAAATTCCTCCAGAAGAAATGACCGGGCGCTGCTGCGGGACAGCGGCGGGAGGGGGGAACCGCGGGGGCAGGACTGGGCTGTGCCCCGGGAGGGCCGGGCCGGGGCCTCCGCGTGTGCTGTGGTAACAACCAGCGCGGGCATCGATAACAGCTCATGGATCGATCACCAGTTCCATGGATCAATTACAGCTCATCGAGCCAACCCTTCATGTGTCTCCGTTCCTTCAGGGGGCGTGGCCGCGGGAAGGGGGCGGGGCCAGGGCTAGAGTCTCCCCGGGAGGGGTGGGACCGGAGAGAGAGGGGCAGGGCCAGAGTCGGAATCGCACCGGGAGGGGCGGAGCTAGGCCTGGAAACGCTCCGGGAGCCGCGGGACCGGGGCTGGAGTCAAACCGGGAGGGGCGGGGCCTCGGCGGTGTGTGTGAGGGGAGGGGCGGGGTTTGTCCCGGGAGGGGCGGGGTTTGTCCCGGGAGGGGCGGGGTTTGTCCCGGGAGGGGCGGGGTTTGTCCCGGGAGGGGCGGGGTCAGTCCCAGGAGGGGCGGGGTTAGTCCCGGGAGGGGCGGGGTCAGTCCCGGGAGGGGCGGGGTTAGTCCCGGGAGGGGCGGGGTCAGTCCCGGGAGGGGCGGGGTTTGTGCCGGAGCCGTGGGGTGGTCCGGCCTGGAGTGACGTCACCGCGCACGCGCACTGCGCGCGGCCGCGGCCAAGATGTCGGGCCCGGGGCTGGTGGCCGGGGACGTGGTGGTGGATGCGCTGCCCTACTTCGACCAGGGCTACGAGGCACCGGGCGTGCGGGAGGCGGTACGTGCGGGGCCGGGGCGGCGGCGGGGACGGGCCGGGGCGGCGGGCGAGCTGCCCGCCTGCCTGACGGCCCGTGTGCGTTAGGCCGCGGCGCTGGTGGAGGAGGAGACGCGGCGGTACCGGCCGACCAAGAACTACCTCAGCTACCTGCCTGCGCACGACTACAGCGCCTTCGAGGTGAGCTGAGGCGGCCGGGCAGCTCCCAGACCCCAGCCCAGCGCCTCGCCGTACTCAGAGCGGACTCCAGGCCCCCATAGCGCGCCTGTCCCCACTCCTGTCACAGCCTGGCTGTGACAGACCCCGCCTGTCCCCGCATACCCCTCTGGTGTGCCCCACCTCCCCAGCCCGTACCCCTCTTGTGTCTCTCCGCCCGTGCCCCGGCTGTCTCGCCCCCGTTACCCGTTTGTGTCCTGTCCCCGTGCTCCCCACCATCCCCCGCCGTGTCCCCGGCCTGCCCCTCAGCGCTGCCTTCCCCGCAGACCGAGATCATGCGGAACGAGTTCGAGCGCCTGGCGGCCCGGCAGCCCCTGGAGCTGCTCAGTATGAAGAGGTGAGTGGGGCCGGGCCGGGCAGTGCCTGCCCTGGGTGAGCCGTGCCCGCTGCCCCAGGTGATCTGTGCCCTTTGCAGGTACGAGCTGCCAGCCCCATCCTCTGGACAGAAGAACGACATCACGGCGTGGCAGGAGTGTGTGAACAACTCCATGGCCCAGCTGGAGCACCAGGCCGTGCGCATTGAGAACCTGGAGCTCATGTCCCAGCACGGCTGCAACGCCTGGAAGGTGTACAACGAGTAAGGCCTCAGCTGCTCTGCTCAACACGAACTTCTGTGTTGAATTTCTGTGTGTTTATCACGTGTAAATCCAGTGGGGATCTCTAGAACGTAGCTTGAAGCAGATGAACTGCTGTGAGAGGGCTGTGAGTGGAAGAGGAGGCTGATCTCAAAACTGTCTCTGTGGCCAAGAAACAGCATGTGTTTTAATGCATCCCACTCTTGAATGTTGTGGGTTATTGTTGATGGTAGTGGGTGTTACTTAAGGTTAATGATAGCTTGTGGAAGAGTAACTCAGTAGTGGAAATGAAGATGAGTTACTGCAGATCCTGGGCTTAGCCAGGAGTTGTAATAATGCTTAATAAAGCTGCTGCAAAAGCCAAGAAAAGGTTGTAGAGTATGGCTCTACATGGGAAGTACTGAGGCTAATTCAGAGAGAGAATGTTAATGTCCACTTTTGAGAAGGGTTGGCTGAGCCTTAGATAAAAGATTAAGGCAAAGGAATGCCAGACTTAGCTCAGAGGGAAGGCAGAGGGCTCCTGAGTTGAGGAGAAGAGAAGCAGGTAAAGGATCTGCTGGCTGGGACAGGGTGTTTGGGGCTTGTTGAATCCTTAACTCTGAGAAGTTAAATGTCAGGTGAAATGGGGCTGATTTAGCACTTGTTTGTTTTTAATGCTTTGCTTACATTCTGTCACCAGGCACCTGGTTCATATGATAGAACAAGCCCAGAAAGAGCTTCAGAAATTGAGGTAGGTCATTCTTATTCATATTTTTGTACTGAAATTGGAAGTGAACCTTTATCTCCCCCCAAGCTAGACAAAGGAAGATGTATATGTTGGCTGCTGCCATGGTCACTGGGAAAAAGACTCAGTAAAAACAGTAATTAAGAAATGGGACCCTGTCTTTCCCAAGCAGTTATATTTGTCATGACTGTTCTGCTCAAAATTCTCTGTTTGGTTTGCATGAACCTCTGCTCTGGATTTGTGGAATTCTCCCTGAAATCTAGTGATGCTTTCTTTTCACTACTGATAATTTAATGTGCAGTTGTCTCTGTAACGGCATCGCCCCTGATGTTGGGTTTGGCCTTTTATTTAACTCAGGGTTCTCTGTGAGCTGTATACTGGGATTTGTCCAACTGGATGTTTTCACTACAGTCCTGGCTACACAAATGTTTTCTGGCAGTACTTCTAGGGATTGAATGTACTTGGAGATCAGCAACAGCTACTGCAAATGCTAAAGAAATGAGGAAATAAAACTACATCTTTTTCTCCCCAGGAAAAACATTCAAGACCTGAACTGGCAGAGGAAGAACATGCAGCTCACAGCTGGGGCTAAGCTACGAGAGATGGAATCCACGTGAGTGTTGACATTTCTCTGTTAACCCTTCCACAGGTTTCTCCTTTGCTTGAAATGTACTTGAAATTCTTCTTCCACTTGAAATTCAGTGATCCTTTGGTGCTGCTGTAGGATACCATTGCTTTGCAGAAAGTGTTTTGAAGTATTTGTAACTTGGTTCCATATTATATTTACTGATGCTGAGTGAATCAACAGATGGGAACAGGGTACATTTATTAGCTGCTTCCAATTTCCTAAATTGTATTAAACTCTTCTTTATCTCAGTATTGGCAGATAGTGGATGAGTCTAGTCATTGTATTTTTTGTGTTTTCAGGTTTAACAAGGTTAAAAATTACTCATTGTCACTTTGGCTGTTCAAATGACCATTGATGTTAACTGAGGATTATCATATGTTAAGAAAAATACTGTTTTATTTGATGTTTCTGCTTGCCTTGGAGCAATGGTTATCTTTGATTTTAAACCAGAGGACTGTTGCATAACGCTTAAAGACTGTTTTTGTTTCTTTTCCCTTCCAGGTGGGTCTCTCTTGTCAGTAAAAATTACGAGATTGAACGAACTATTGTGCAGCTGGAAAATGAAATTTCACAAATCAAGCAGCAGCATGGGGAAGCAAACAAGGAGAATATCCAGCAAGACTTTCAGTGACTTAATCCTGACTTGTCTTAGTGCAGCATGTGTTAAAAACTACAAACCAGACACTTTGGAGATGCTGTGTCTGTAGACACCTCTATTTGCAGTTGTATGAGGTGGTAAAAGGGTATTTCCATTGTTTCTTTTCCTTGTTTTAAATTCTAGGAGGAGGTAGGATGGACTCAAAACATCCTGTTTAATGTATTACAGGCACCATTAAATGTACTGTGAATTGTTTCACTTTTTATATACTTAAAGCAGGAGCTCTTACACTGAAAACAGGAGCTTGTGTTGTTGTATTTTCCCCTATGCCTTTAATAAATCCTGTTTTGCTATTTGTCTGGATTCTGCTTCATGTCCAAGGTCTGGGAGCTGTGGAGGAGGGGGCTGGGCCAGGTGGACCCCCAGAATCCCCTGTAGGGGCAGTGGGGGGATCTGGAATTTGGGTGGGGAAATCTCTCTGCAGCACTGGGGCCGTGCAGTGCCCGCCGAGGGGGCTCCAGTGCCACTCCCTGCACTGTTCCTCATCCCAGGGCATTATTCCTGATCTGCCCCCTGCCCTGTCCCTGTCCCCATGCACTGACTCCCATCCCAATGCATTGCTCCGTGTCCTGGTGCCCTTTTCCCTGTGCCTATGGGCCATTCCCCATCCCACTGCTCTGTTCACCGTCCTAGTGTTATTCCCAATCCCGGTCTGCTGTTTCCTGTCCTTGTGCCCTTTCTCCAAGTCCATTATCCCCATCCTGGTGCCCTATTCCCCTCGCACATGGGTATTCCCCATCCCCGTCCTTTGTTCCCTATCCCAATAGTTATTCTTTATCCCAGTGCCCCATTCCCCCATCCCCCATGCATTATTCCCCATGCGGGGGCGTTATCCCCCATCCCAATGGATATTCCCCCTCTTCATGCGTTATTCCCCGTCCCGGTGGGTTTTTCCCCTTCCTGATGCGTTATTCCCCCTCCCTCACGGGTTATTTCCCAGCCTGTTTGTGTCATTTCCCGTCCGGAAGGGTTATTCCCCACGTTATTTCCCCGCCCCATGGGTTATTCCCCAGCCCGGTGCGTTATTTCCCCGCTCGATGGGCTGGGTATTCCCCAGCCCGGTGCGCTATTCCCGGTGCGGTATTCCCCCGCCCGACGGGGTATTCCCCAGCCCGCTCCGTTATTCCCCCGCCCGATGGGGTATTCCCCACTCCCGGTGCTCCGTTCCCTATTCCCGGCGCGTTATTTCCCGTCCCCGGGGCTCCGTTCCCGGGGGGCGTGGCCATGTCCTTGCCGCTCCCGTCCATTGGCCGGGCGGCCGCCAGCACCGCCCAATAGACACTCAGCCCTGGGCCTAGTGAGCGCCCAAAGCCCCGCCTCCCCATGACGTCACGGGCCGCACTCCCGGCCGCGCCGTTGCCGCGGGAGCGCGCGCGCGTGCGCGGCGCCGGTCCCGCCCGGTGACGCGGTGACGCGGAGCGTGCGCGGAGCGGGGTCGGGTTCAAAGGAGGAAACATGGCGGAAAACAAAGGAGGCGGCGGCGGCGGGGACGCGGCCGCCGAGGCCGCGCCGGGCGGCGGCGGCGGCCTGGAGCCTCCCTCCGGCTCGCCGTCCGCCGCCGCGCCGCCCGAGGAGCGCGAGAGCCCCGGGGCGGCGGCGGCGGAGCGCGGCGGAGGCGAGGCCGAGGCCGAGGCCGAGGCCGCGGCGGGGCCCGGTGCGGCGGCGGGGCCCGGCCCCAGCCCGGTGCCGCCGCTGACGCCCGCGGCGCCGGCGCCGTTCTCGCTGCTGGACACGTGCGCGGTGTGCGCGCAGAGCCTGCAGAGCCGGCGGGAGGCCGAGCCCAAGCTGCTGCCCTGCCTGCACTCCTTCTGCCGCCGCTGCCTGCCCGAGCCCGAGCGCCAGCTCACCGTGCCCGTGCCCGGCGGCGCCAACGGCGACGTGCAGCAAGGTGAGCGCCGGGCTGCTCCGGGACATCCCGGCGGGAGCGGCCCGGGCTGTGGCCGCCTCATTGGGGCCGGGGCCGAGCTGTGGGCACGGGGAATGCGCATCGCCTCCCCTGGGCTTCCATCGCCGGAACGAGGGGCACGGAGCTGTTGGGCAGAGGGATGGGGCTCTGCTGAGGGGATTGCGATTGTTCTGCCCGGAGGAGAGAAGCTCCAGGGAGACCCCAAAGCCCCTTCTGATGCCCGAACGGACTCCGGAATAAAAAGGGGGACAGACTTTTTGGCAGCACCTGTTGCGGTAGGACTGGGGATAATGGTTTTAAACTGGAGCAGAATCGGTTTAGATAAAGTGTGCAAAAGAGATGTTTACCATGAGGGTGTTAAAACACTGGAACAAGTTGCTCAGGGAGGTGGTGGAAACGTTCAGTGTCAGGCTGGGCCAGGCTCTGAGCATCCTGCCCGAGTGTAAAACGTGGCAGGGGAGGTTGAATTACTGCCCTTTAAAGGCCCTTTCCAACCTCAAATATTCTGTCATTCTCTCCTTCTGTCTGGTTTGTTTTGGTCTCGGGGGTGTCACAGCGGAGGCGAGCCGGGAAGGGGGTGGGCAGCTGCTTGGTTCTATAGCACTGGGGTAAAATGTGTCTAATTAAATTCAGATTCATTGTTGTTGCAGTGTTACCTGCCCAGGTGGGAACGCTGTGTGCCCTGCACCTGCTTTCCTGAGCACGGAGATAAATCCTGGACTGCTGTTTGTCAGCCGTGCCCCGGGGCTCTGCCTGGACAGGACTTGTGCCAGGGAACAGGGGCACACTGCTCCTTCCACGTGTTCTTACCAGAATGACAGCTTGGGTTTGATTTGTCTTTTCTAATATATGGTCAGGGATGGAATTGGAAAGCTTCTGGAGCTTTAGATGGGGTGACTCACGTGCTGTGGTGTACAGACCAAAGGAGGGCCCTGGTAAGTGGTTTTGCAGGTCCTAAATGGGCTCTATGGTTAGGGAGACCTTGTTTGGTGACACCTTTGTACTCAGGCCTTCCCTGTGCTCCCCAGTGAAAGAATTAACCTGACATGGTAGAGATTTCTTCATCCACACTGTTCAGAAGTTTATGTAGGATGTCCTCTTAGAAAATATATAGTTTTTTAAAAGATGGTGTCTTAAATACAGTCTGACAGTGCACACAGGAAAGCGTTCAGATGGTCTTGTGATCTTTTAAATTCCAGGTTCTACAATTTGTGTAGTGTCATAGAGTGACAGAGTGAATTGGATTGGAAGGGAATTTAAAGCTCATCCAGTCTCACCCCTGCCATGGGCAGGGACACCTCCCACTGTCCCAGGGTGCTCCATGCCCCATCCAACCTGGCCTTGGACACTTCCAGGGATCCAGGGGCAGCCTCAGCTGCTCTGGGCACCTTGTGCCAGGGCCTGCCCACCCTCACGGGGCAGTGATACACCAGTGGCATACCCAGAACTTGGGAAGCAGGGTTTATTTTATTAGCAATCAGCAGGATTATCTGAGTCCTGCTGTATCTGTAGGATACAGGTGTGAGAACTACTGTGTACAAACTGGAATATCACTTCTCTTTGTACACATTTTAAGAATGCTTGTTGGTTTGCTTTGGTGTAAAGAGTTCATGCTTGGATTGTTGCAATAAAAAGTTTTAGATGATGAGAGCAAGGTACAGGGGACTGGAGCATCTATTTTGTGAGGAGAGACTGCAGGGATGGGCTGGTTAGTCTGGAGAAGGGAAAACTGAGAGGGGATCCCATGAATCCCTGTGAATGTTTCCAGGGTGGGTCAGAGGAAGGTGTCAACCCCTTTTCAGTGGTGCCCAGGGCAGGAGAAGGAGCAATGGCCGTAAATTATAACACAAGAAGTTCCATCTGAGTGAGAAAGAAATTCTTTCTGTGGAGGGTGGCAGAGCACTGGAGCAGGTGCTCAGGGTGGGGGAACCCACCTGGACACATTCCTGTGTCACTGCTCTGGGGAGGTTGGACTGGGTGATCTGCAGAGGTGCCTCCCAGCCCCAGCTGCTGTGGGAGTGTCCTGGAGGGCTGTGATCCAGCTGTGGGTCCAGCTGTGGTGGCTCCTCAGCCTGCATGAGCACAGGACCTGGCAGCAGCCCAGCTGAGGATGGGCCATGGACCAGCAGAGACATTTTTGTGAGCAGCTCTCTGCACCTTGAGAGTGGAATCGGTGGCACAGGAGATAGTTATCCATAAATGAGACAGAAAATGGACCTTCTGAGCCTCCTGAGAAGCAGCACACAGTGCTTAGTCACACAGGTTCCTTCCCTCTTTTGGTAGTCACAAAGTGTGAAGTGTCACTTCCACTTCTGCAGATTCTCAAAGTCTCTTTCATGACGAGCAGGTGCTTTTTCATGAAGGAAGAATTAAGGAGAAGTGGTACCTGTAGCTGGACCTGGGGCAGGTTAGTTACACTTTGCTGCAGGCTCTCACTGCTGGATTGTGTGCCTGAAACCTTTCAGCATCTCTTCACATAGACCAGGGAAGTACAAAGTGATATTTTCCTGGTTGCATTAATTAGTTTCAGTGCTCAGTGAGAGCTGTCAGGAGTTAAAGTAGTAGATGTGTGTATTTATTGGGTAACAGCTGTGGAAACTGAAGGTGAGTTTGGTGCCTGCAGAGCAGTTTTCTGAGTGACAGCACCTTTCCTGGTGGAGCTCCCTCTGCCCTCCTGGACAGAGTGGTGTTGGGTCTGGATCAGCATCTCTGCTCCTGCCAGGCTCCCACCCTTCAGAGCCTCTGCTAAAGAAGGCAGAAGAATCATCTCAATTCCTAAAAGTTAAAGAACCTCTGGCTAAAGCTTAGAAGAATGATCTGGAGTTGTGATTTGCTGTGTAAAAGACGAGCACTTGGTGGGTTCATGCCTGTTTTGCTGGTGGAAAAGGTTTTGCTGTTTGGTTACATTTATGTAGGGAAAAAAATAGAAGATTCTTGTTTTATATAGTTAAAACATATGAATTTGTTTAACATGAAAAGTAGCATCTCATATTCAGTTTAATGTCTTCATTGGTTATGGGAATGTGCATTTGATTTGGTGGATAGATGGTTTTGTGGTGATGTTTCAGCTGGACTCCTCCCTTCAGGTTGAACAGGTTACAAGAAAAGGCCTCCCTTGGTATCACAGTATTCTGGGGGGAAAAAAAAAAAAAAAGCTGATTTCTAAGTTAGAGATTTCAGACTGTAACAGATACTGTAGAACAACTTTTTCTGCGCCCGCTGCTGCTCCTGCTGGTGTAGGAGAGGTTTTGTGGTTTCACTGCCTGGATGAGATAGTTACAATCTCTTGTAAGAAGATTATCTCAGCACAGAGGGCGTGGGGCTCTCCCAGCTCCTTGGGAATGAATGTCACAGTCACCATTAGGCTGAAAAACCAAAGGAGCTGAAGAAGCTCCTCAGTTGGTCGTGTGTGTAAACTGAGGAACAAGAATACATTTACTCCCCAGAGCTGTGGTGTGTGGTACCTTAAACTGGTTTGATGTGCTGAATTCAGCTCCTGTACCCAGTGCTGCTGGGTTGTATTAATCACACCTAAAGTTTTTTGTTCTTTAATTTGCTTTGTGAAAGGAGGACATATAAAGTCTGTTGTGTAAGAGGATGTGACATGTTCCTTACGCTGAGTTTGGTGACAGTTACTGTATTTTCAGTCTAGAAGAATGAAAATTCCTACATCAAATAAGGCTGTTTAAGCTGTGTAAATGCAGCATCTTAAGTTTTATTAAACTGGGTGGGAGTAGACATCACCTGAACTCTCTTGATTCTTTACTTTTCTCCTGTGTTAATAAGTGAGGTTCATGGATATATGCTGGAGCCCAGCATGAGTCCTGGAAAATGTTCAGTTCATATTCTGGACTTACTAAAAATCTTCCTGTGAAACTTAATTTTCTGTCTAAATTAATAGTGTATTGTAAAATATTTCCATCTGAGAGCATGTGTTATTTTTATAAAAATTAATATCTGTGACAGCTGTATTTTTTTTTTCTTATTAAATATAACGTATTGTCAGTTGAATGTGCGATAATTGTGATATAATCAAGGACTGTTCAAAAAAACCCAAAAAGCTGAGTTAGGAGTGAGCCTTGAAAGCAGTTAATTTTTTTTCTTTAATGTATTTTTATTCTGACAGATTTCAGTCTGATGGTGTTGCTCCCTTGACCTGTGAGGCTTTGTTTCAAGGTCTAATCACTGAAATTCGAGCAGGGTTTTGATGTATGGCTGTGCAGAAATATACTTGGACCCTTGCAGCGCTGAGAGAAATAAATATTGTGCACGTGGAATAAGTACTCTTGGAGTTCTCACCCAATAAATGGGACCTGGCAGGAATTCATCCCTGACAGGGCTCATTCCCTGCCAAGCCCAAACCCAGAACGGAAGCCGGAGTTGTTGGATTGCACAAGTGCCTGCAAATATTTCCTGAACTGGGAAGTTTCATTTTTCATTGTCTTTGTAACGGTGGAAACATCTGACAGCACTTTAATGATCTTGCAGTCACTCGCTGTTTCAGTGGGGGGGTCAGTCTGGGGTTGTCACCTAAGCCAAGCCTGTGTGTGGAACCAGCAGTGGCAAGTGATGCTGCTTGCTCCACAGAAATTGGCCTTTGGGAGGTTGCTTCTCAGGGGACGATGTCAGAGAGTTGTAGGCTCGTGCTCATTGATGTCTCACAGGGATCAGGAGAATCTGAGGCCGTTCTTTGGCACAAGTGTGGTTGGAGTGGAGCATCACGTGGGGTGGCAGGGCCAGGTGTGCCCAGCCCCACCCCTGGCCAGAGCCGGTCTGGTGACAGCAGGTGACAGCAGGGGACGGCAGGTTCCTGGGAGCCTGATCCAGCTCTGTGCTGACTGCTGGGATGAGCAGGGTTGGACCATCCCCCTGGCACCGTGGGGAATAGAAATTCCTTTATTCCTGCTTGCCCTGGCTGTCCCTTTGCTGTCCCCTGCCTCTGCCCCTCTGCTCACACCCAGTGTTCTCCAGCCCAGAGCTCCTCTGCTGGGTTTGCCCCAGTTTGGGGGCGTGGCCCATACTGGGAGCCCCAGTTTGGGGGCGTGGCCCATACTGGGAGCCCCAGTTTGGGGGCGTGGCCCATACTGGGAGCCCCAGTTTGGGGGCGTGACCCATACTGGGAGCCCCAGTTTGGGAGTTGACCCATACTGGGAGCCCTGTGCTGGCCCAGTGTGGTCTCTGGAGTGCTGAGCAGGAGCAGGGATTTCTGTCCTTGTCTTGCTGTGCAGCCTGGGACACACTGCTCTCTTGTGAAGGGTGTGCTGTTGGCTCCTGTTCCATTTGTTGTCCATAACACCCTTTAAACATTTTATTTTAGGGTATTAAGTGAGGTCAGAGTTACTTCTTCATCCTCATGTTTTTATAGTTTCAGTACTCAGAATGTTCTGAAAACTAGAAAACTGATAAAGATTTCTGTGCTACACATCAGAGCTGATGTTAAAGGAGTTGGATCTTATGAAAACAGGAATTTTAGTATGTAAATGGAGTTGTTAAGGAACACAAGTGTTTGGGGGCAATGTTGGAATAAACTTTGAATTTATAAATTTGAACTGCTGGAAAGACTCCCTACGATGTCCCAGTGATGGAGAGGATCTACTGGGTGCTGCTGAAGTGCAAAGTGATTTTTAAATCTCATACATGCTCTGCCCTCCCTTGTTCATGTCCATGATCTCATCACATCCATGCCATCCTCACTCAGCTCAATAACTCTCTTCATTATTCCATTCTTGCTTTTTGTTCTCTGTGAGATTTCAGTGGGGTTGGCTTTGGCTGTGATGGGGTTTATTTTAAGGTGATTGAAGTCAGCTTGGACTTGAAGCCAACAAGTGAAACATGGAGCCCTCAGTGTGGTGCTTCTTGCAGAAGTTCCTCATTTTCCTTTAGCTCCTGTGGTGGTTTTAGGCAGTAGATGAGTTTCTGTGGCTCCCCTTTCTTTTCACTCCACCTCCTCCATCTCTCCCAGGGCTGGAGCTCCCAAGAGGCTTCTTGTGGTGTTTATAAACAAAACCTAAAAAAACAGGTTGAGAGGACGGTTGTAGGTGGGTTTGGTGGGGGACCAGGTTCATTCCTGCTGGCTCAGGAAGCCTTGTTGCTGTAGAGCTGATCTCTGAAACATCTGAGGGAATTCCAGAAGGAAATGCCCAGAAGGGTGGGTAGGGAGCAAAGAAGACTCAGAAAATTCTGGGGTTTTTTTTCTTGTGCAAAAGCAGTGGGTATGAGTTGAACACACACTGATTCCTGAATATGAGGCTGGAGTGGGGACAGTAGCCAAAGACTGGACATGAACTTTCACTGACTGTCTCTCTTTTCATCCTATAAGACTGGAAATACAGAGAAATCAACTTTTCCCTTTCCTTCACTGTAGCTCTCAAGCATCCTTGAAATTTTGGCAGCATTTTAGTATTGTTGGTATCGATATGTCAGCCTGGAGAAAGAAATTTCTATGCAGGTTTTTAATATTTGTCTTACTGAAACTAGTTCAAGATGAAACCTGTTGAAAAAATTACCTGCTTTGAGATGCATTCAGAGGAACATAGTTACCCTTGGGAAATGTTAAATATATAAAAGGTATTCACAGAGTTCTGAGTAGCAATTAAGAAAAAACTTGTGTTGCAGCTTCAGGTGTGAGTTGGGAGTGGCAGATTAAAAACAACTTCACTTAAAATCTGAAGATTTTTACGGTGTTCCATGGTGATTTGCTGCTGGATTATGATGCAGGGCTTTTAGCAGCCTTTGTGTTTCTAGGAAAACAAAATCAACTTTCCTCCTCAGTTTGCTTCAGTGGTGCTCCCTGACGTGCTTTGATGTGTGTGCTCTAGTTCAGGGTGCTTTATCTACCCCATAAGCAGTTAAAAGGATTACAGAGATGCTGCTCTCATTAGTGTTCTTAAAGTCTTTGACAAACGAGGAGCTCTAATGTGCAATGGGAGGAGATGTGGCTGCACTTGTGTCAGTGGCAGTGAAATCTGTGTGCTGGCATCTCCCTGCTCAGACAGAACCTTTTGGGCTGTTGGTGTGGAGCCTCCAGGAAGGTTCTTGCTGTGTCTTTGGTTTCACCAAACTGTGACCTGGGCTCCCCCTGGGGCAGGATCAGCCCTTCCCAGGACAGGGATCATTTTGGGATGTGCCAGAATTCCCATCGCTGTGGGCTCTGTCCCAGCTCCTGTCAGTGTATGGGCAGAGCTGCTCCTTGTAGCTGCTGAGGATCCATCCCTGACACATTCCTGTGTTTCTCTCAGTGCTTTGTGTTGGTTCTCTGCTCCTGAAAGTCTCCGTCTGTCTCAGGAGCCTCCATGGGAGTGTGGCACAAGGAATCTTTCCTCCCTGTGTCACAGGCTGGGAAGGGCTGGCAGGGAGGGGTGGCTCAGGTGAGAAGGTGAAGCCCATGTGCCTTTGGGCAGGGTGGCAGTGCCAGGTACCTTGTCCTGCCTGCTGCACTGGAGACTCACAATCCACATTTCCAGCTAGGAAACCATTCCAGCTTCTCCCTTCAGCCAGCCTTGCAGGATGAAAGGAAAAACAAAACTCCATTTGGGCTGGGTGCTGTGTGCAGCAGCAGATGGGGGACAGGGGATGTGTATGATGGGAAACATTTCTGTTGTGGGACCAAAAGGATCTGGTCTGAGCTGCATCATTAATTGGGAATGGGGCATAAAGGAAGGGGAAATGTGGTGCAGAGCAGAGTTTTTGTGCTCAGGGTTGTTACAGGTCTGACACACTCAAGGTGTGTGATAGAAACAATGAGAAGTGTGGGTCCTCTAAAGTACAACTAAAGAAGCTTGAAAGCCCCCTCCTGTTACCTGCAGCTCTTGTAAAATAGTCCATCATTTCTTGTGGCCTTTTAGGTCCAAAGGATGATTCTCCCTGAATTCCTTAGGGAAGTACTGATACCCACTGGAGGTCTGTAGGTGGCTGGTGAAGTTTGTAGGGTGCAGAACTGTTCTTTTTTCAGGACCTGAAGCCTGGCTGTGAATGCTGAGGGCAGGATTTTGGTGGCAGTGTTCTGTAAGGCACAGAGGAACTGCTGCACCAAGTGTTTCAGACCCTCAGGGCAGAGTTTCATGTGCTGTGCTCAGAACTTCCTGAAAGAAACTTCCCTTTTCTCAGCTTTTTTTGCTTCAGTGCTGCTCTTGACCTCTGGAGCAACACTGACAGCTCCAAAATGATGTGAAGCCATCTCTGAGGACATAGGAGATCTTGATGGTAATAATTAGGCTTGAGGGAGATCATAAACCACTCTGAGCTTCATAATTTGTATGAATGTGTCTTATTCTAATTCAACTGTCATTTGAAAAATAAGATTGATCTTTAAACAGTAGCTTTTACCCTAATGCTTTTGGAAAGCAGAGTTACAGTGGAAATGTTTGTACCAGGATTAATGTGTTTGAGTTGTTTGGTGCAGAAAAACAATGTAGTGAGTTCTGCTGGAGTATAAGTAGGATGATACTTTTATATTTACTTTTATTTTCTTATATAAGTTGGGGTTTTTTTTAATTGAAACTGACAGTGAAAACTTGTTTTTCTCAGAGGTTATATAAACATTTGAACCTTAGTTTATCCTAAAATACATTCCCACTAAACTTTTGCAATAAACTTCGTTAGCTCACAAATTATCTCAAGTTTTGACAGCTAAGAATTTCTTTTTTTCTATGTAAATGCTATTTCAGTGTGATTTTCTCTACTTTTCCCTCCTGCCTCACAAAATTAGCCACATCTGTATCTTTTCAGTACATTCAGTTTCTAGTACAAATGGAGCTGCAGTAATTTGTTTTTTATTAGATTAACAGACCAGGATATGAGATGTTTAGTGGCTCATATATTACTGGAAAGCTGCTGTTGGAAATAAAGGGTGTGGAGATGTGAAAAAGGAGTGTAATGTGCTAAATGAGGATTGCAAAGCCTTGTCTTTGGGTTTGATCTCTTGAGGTGTGTGCAGAACCCTGGGGGCACTTTGTGTGTGCAGGTTTGGTTTGAATGTGGAGGTGCAGAAATTGGGTGTTGGGCTGTGAGAACAGGACCTGGCACTGCCCAGCCCCTGTGTCCTCTGCCAGTGGACAAGGTGGAATTAACCCAGGGCAGAATCCAGCCTGGATCAAAACACTTGGTTTTATTGAAGCTTTCATGGGTTTGGCTACCTTAAAACCAATGAATTAGTTTTAAAGCAGTCAATATTTACCTTAAATTATTTTTTTTCCAAAAATTTTCCTTAAATTTTTTTTGCCAAAACCCCAAATTTGCCTTACAGGAATGGGTTTTCATCTGTAGAATTTGATTTGCTGTTGCCTAGAGATTACAGATCTTGAGCATCTTCTGTTTTGTTGTTTTCCTGAAATATTTTGTGTGCTCGACCCAAGGCAACACTAAAAATTGAGTTTAGGTTTGATTTGGTTTGCATGGAGTAGTTTTGATGGTAAATATCTGAAATTTTTGTTCAGTAAGTATGTACACATCAGCTGCTGGATGGCTTTCACCTGGTATTCCCTAAAGAATTTGTCTCTCAGTTGTAAGAAAACCTCAAAGTTCTGCATGTGGGGAAGGTTTCACTGTGTGTGAAAGCTCTTTTATGTGTAGCTGCTGCAGTACTGGTTATTTTTCATATCCTGTTCTTGAAATTGGTTTGGTGAGACAGGGATTTTTTTTAGTTTGATTGTTGTTGCTCTGCTGTGAATCTCCTGTGTTCTGAAGCCATCATTAATTTTAGCACTTGAAAAAATTATACTACTCCACTACTAATGTAATTAATCTCGCTGAAATGAGTCCTACTGTCCTAATTGAATATCCACAATGGAGCTGAGCATCATTTAATTACACTTCTCAAAGTTGTTTTAGTGTATAAAAATACCAAATGGCTTGGAAAGCTTCTTGAAGATTACATTCTCAATAAATTGTATAGGAATTTGATTTAAGATCAAATGACACTTCTGTGAAGTGTGAGCCACTGCTTAAGTTATAAATAGGTTTTCAAACCTTTATGGGGGTGGTTGATACACATCTTTAAATGTCAGTTTGGTTCATGTAGTAACTTCTTTGCAGTTCTGCCGAGGATTTAAAACTAATTTAGTGATTACAAAGGATAACAAAGCAGGATGCTGGTATTTTATTGCTTCATCTGCCTCCCTGACCTCGTGGAAATAATTACATTAGAAATCTTCTGGGCTACCTGGGAGAACACTGAGACATGCCCTGGCATTTTCAGGAACATCACTGAAGTCATCCCAGCTATCTGGGCATAGCCCTCTTCATGCTTGTCTTGACACAGGCTGGACCACAGGCTGGTCTAAAAAATAACTTTAAAAAACCCAAGTGTCTTGAGTTTCTTGAGTTTCATAATCTAAAATGAACAGGGAGAAAAATGAAATATTTGCTTGGGGACAACAGATGACTTCCCTAAAAATACAGGATTTTTTGGGGGGAAGAAATATGTAGGAAAAACTGAATATGATGTAGAATTATCCTAACTAGGTCGGGCATCCTTTTCTGTAGAGGTTTCTGTGATTTTTTTGGGATTGTTGAGGGAATGTCTTTTGGGATGAAACCTGTCCTACGCCTGTAATGGCTGGTTTTTCATGACAGTGTCACTGTAGAACCCTTTACCCAGGTGAAACGAGGAGTGTGCTGTGTGTTCTGTGCCCCTGGGCTGGTTGTCCTGTGAGTTTTGGTGCCCTAAGGCTGTGTCCTGTTGTGTTTTGCAGTGGGGGTGATCCGGTGCCCCATCTGCCGCCAGGAGTGCCGCCAGATCGACCTGGTGGACAACTACTTCGTGAAGGACACCTCTGAGAGCCCCAGCAGCTCTGATGAGAAGTCAGAACAGGTAGGGACCATCCTGCCTGCCCCAGCCTGTCGTTTCTGGGACATCAGTGTTCCCCAGAACAATCCTGATGTCTTCTCTCCAACCCTTTCTGCTCTCTGAGGCTGTCAGTGCTCCCCAGAACAATTCTGCTGCCTTTTCCCCAGCCCTGCTCTGCTCTCTGGGGCTCTCAGTGCTCCCCAGAACGATGCTGGTGCCTTTTCCCCAACTCTGCTCTGCTTTCTGGGGCTGTCAGTGTTCCCCAGAACAATCCTGATGCCTTCTCTCCAACCCTTTCTGCTCTCTGGGGCTGTCAGTGCAAATCTAGAGCAATTCTGGTGCCTTTTCCCCATCCCTGCTCTGATCTCTGCGGCTGTCAGTGCTCCCCAAGACAATTCTGCTGCCTTTTCCCCAACCCTTTCTGCTCTCTGGGGCTGCCAGTGCTCCCTAGGATGATGCTGGTGCCTTTTCCCCAACCATGCTCTGATTTCTGGGACATCAGTGCTCCTCAGAACAATTCTGGTGCCTTTTCCCCAACCCTTTCTGCTCTCTGGGGCTGTCAGTGCAAATCTAGAGCAATTCTGGTGCATTTTCCCCACCCCTGCTCTGCTCTCTGGGGCTCTCAATGCTCCCTAGAGTAATTCTGGTGCCTTTTCTCCAACCCTGCTCTGATTTCTGGGACATCAGTGCTCCCCAAGACGATTCTGGTGCATTTTCCCCACCCCTGCTCTGATCTCTGCGGCTGCCAGTTCTCCCTAGGATGATGCTGATGTCTTTTCCCCATCCCTGCTCTGCTCTCTGGGATTCTCAGTGTTCCCCAGGACAATTCTGGTGCCTTTTCCCCAACCCTTTCTGCTCTCTGAGGCTGTCAGTGCTCCCCAGAACAATTCTGGTGCCTTTTCCCCTGCAGGTGTGTACCAGCTGTGAGGACAATGCCAGTGCCGTGGGTTTCTGTGTGGAGTGTGGGGAGTGGCTGTGTAAGACCTGCATAGAAGCTCACCAGAGAGTAAAGTTCACTAAAGATCACATGATCAGGAAAAAAGAGGATGTGTCATCAGGTGAGTGTTGGGTATCACTTTGTCCTGCCTGTTCCAGGAGCCTTTTCTCTTTATGTGTTAGAAGAGAGGGGGAGAGTGATGGAGGTAACAACCAATTCTGTGTGTTTTCCCCCCAGGATTGGGGTAAAGTATAGTAAAAAGTTAAAAAATTAGTAGAAAAAAATAGAGGAAAAATGAAACTTATAACAGTGATATTTTGTGCAATTTGATGTCCAATGCCTTGGGAAAGGATTTAGATCCATTCTCAGTCATCTTTCTGTTTAGTAGAACAAGTAACTAAATGGAAGGGTTGGAATCCTGAGAGCAGTGGTATATTGATAATCTTACCCATTGTCCAAAGAAATTAGATTAAGTCTTAAAAAAATTAAAGCATTTTGTTGTATTTTGTTATAAGAAGCAGTTATAGTTCTCCCTGTAGAAATGTATATATATGTTTATAGTTACCTTCAATATATGGTGTTACTTTGTATTGATACTGCTGAGTAAATGTAGAATTTGTATCTATTTTAGGTTTAATCTCTCATTGAGCAAAACTTAATATGTGAAGTGTGTGTGTAGGGTTTGTTTAGGTGTGCATCCTTATTAGAAGTAAATTCTTAAAATGTTGTTTGATTATGTATCATTTGCAGCCTGTTGAGGTAATGTGGGAAATAATCTCAGAACAGGTTCAGGCTTATCTGGATTTTATCTTTTATAGCCTGTTGAGGTAATGTGGAAAATGTTCTCCAAACAGGTCCAGGGGATCTGGATTTTTAGCTTAGAAAATTCTTGTTGTAAATGGGTTCAAAGTTCTGATTTAAAGACTTGTAGGTTCTCCACAATCTGGATGTGTCTGAAGAATGATCATATTGAGGAAGTGAGGTCTCAACACTTTGCTCTCTTCATTTAAATCCATTTAAAATGAGTTAGTATCTTCATAAGTGTTTTGTTGTATCCTTTCAAAGGAACAAACACTACTTTTCTTTCTGAAAATTGTGTAATAGTTAAAAAGTTTGCTGTGAGCTTAGTTCTTTTAGACAAGGATCTTATTTCATCTGCTCTATCAAATAAACCTAATTTTGGAGATGCTTCTCTTTATGTCTTAATGAAGATTTCTAATAAGAAATATAATCCATTTAAGATTAAACATATTAAGCCATAGATGAGAAACCCTTAAATTCAATCTAATTATAGAGACCAAGAAAGAATTATTGATGTTTTTACAAGGAATGCTAAATTGTGACTCTCAGTGTGATATTACAGCTCAGCTTTCCCTTTGATACCTGCTGGGAAGGGACTGAAAAGTGACTGTTAGCATAAAATAAACTTTCTATCACAAATTTTATTTATTTGGATTGTGGGGGAAGGGCTGGTCATTGTTGTTTTTTTTCTTCTTAGACTCAAAGATGTGCCCTGGAGACTTTAAATTTCTCTCAGTGAGTGGCAGCTGTAGGTTCATCAGCTCTTTCTTCACAATAACTTGCATGATATAACCAGCTTCAGAAACGTTGGAGAGTGAGGGAAATGTTTGAAACCCTACCTGCTGTACCTTCCAAAGGCTGCTTTCCTCTTTGCTAAGCTCAAAATATCTTCAGAACACTGCAGCACTTTTTTATAAAACCCAGAACTATTTTTTTTACCATTATTTGTTATTTGGGGGTTTAAGTAGCTCTTAACACAGGCAACATTTGCTTTGCAGTTCCCACTTGAGTTGTGTTTGACTAAATGAGGTGTGTAAGTGTTGGAAGGGATAACCTAGAAAACCCAGGGGGGAAAAAAGTAAAAAGGTTTGAGAGGTTTGACCCATCCTTCAATGTGTCAGAGGTGAAATTGTATGGAATTAGATTATAAACACATATACACCGTGCTGCTGGTTGTGTGCAGTCTTACAGGGCCTTTTGGGTGAGGAGAAAAAAGGAATTCCTCCTTCTCCTTGAATGAATAAAGTGAAAACAGCTTCTGGCACTGTAAATTACAGAGTCATGAAGGTTGGGAAAGACCTCTGAGATCATCAAGTCCAACCCCTGACCTGATGTACTCACAGGAACTTTAGCATGAGAACAGATCTGGAGGTGCCTTTGCAAGCTCTTGGTTGGTACTGGAAGTTAGTTGTTTTGCTCTTCAGATTGTCTCAATTTTATTTTAAAATGCACAAATGGTTTATTTTTAAAAACAGAGGCCGTGGGAGCATCTGGTCAACGTCCTGTTTTCTGCCCTGTCCACAAACAAGAGCAGTTAAAACTTTTCTGTGAAACCTGTGACAGGCTGACATGCAGAGACTGTCAGTTACTGGAGCACAAAGAACACAGGTACAAATATTCCCATGTCTTAACTCCTGTGCTGTGCTGTCTCAGAGGATGAAGTGGCATTGATGTGAACCAGTTGTGTTGGAAATTCTGCTGCATTTACTCCTTGTTGGACTGAAACCATCCCTTGCAAAGGAGAACCTGTGTGGAGTGATGGAAACTTGGTCAGTTGGTTGAGTTTCTTCAAGTCTCTTAAGCTCAGATTCAAACCAAGACGGGCTGAGGAGGTTTGGTGTGCTTCAGGTGTTAATTTGCCTGGCAGTTCCCAGTGCTGTCACTGTGTTCAGGACTTGAATGGAAATTTCTTGAACACCTGGTCCTGTAAAAGTAACAAAAGTGATAGAGTGAGTCACGGGTGAGGTGATTTTCTGAAAGGGCATATTTGATTGCGCAATAGTCTTTAGGGGAATTTTGTAAAGGAAAGTCTTAAATTTTGCCTCTTACATTAGTATATTCTAGTGCAGAGGGGAAAAATGGTTTGGGTTGAGTTGGTTAAAAGTTGCCTCATTCCAGGTAAAAAGAAATGCTGGGTTTGCCTCTGCTAGAAAAAGAGTTGGGACCCCTGTAAGACACATTGCAACTTCCTGCTCTTTAGCAGCTCTGTCGTGTAGTTGCTTAAATGTCTGAACAAATATTTTTCAGTGTTATGATAGAGATTGAGGGTAACACATATTTATCAACCACTGCACCACTGCTTTTCCTTAACTCTTCTCTGTAAAGGTGTAATACTGAATTTGCTGCTGTTTTTTCTCAAAACAGTGATTGTTGTTCTCAGACTGCTACAGCAGCCTGTGGAGGACTTTCACTTTTGAAATTATTATTATTATTAAAATATTAACACGCTCAGATATTCTTGCTCTGTTCTTTCATAGGCTTGATCATAAATATCCTGGGTGACTCCCTTGTCACAAAGGGTGCTCTCCTGGACATGTTCACTAACTTGGTCTAGCTGCTTCCTTTCCATCTGTTTTCTGCATGTTGCTAATGGATTAACTGGTGGATCTACTTACCTGTGCTCTTCCAGAAGGAGAACTCGTTGCTATTAATGTGCTTTTTTCTTGCAGAATATTCTTTCCATATGGTTCTGTGTGCAGGTGTGAATTACAGATGATTAAGGCACTGCTTTTGTCTGCCTGAAGTACAGCTGAGGTTTTGTGGAGAATAATGCCAAGTGGAAAAAGAATTGATTTTAATCCCTTGTTTTCTTCTCACCTGAAATCCTAACGGGTCACACTAAAGGAGGGTGAATCACCATTTCAGTAGCTTCATGGTTCACTGTTCAGAGTTTCAGTCATGGAATTCCAGAATGGTTTAGGGTTGGAAGGGACCTTAAAGATCATCCAGTTCCAGCCCTGTCATGGGCAAGGATTGTTGGGGATTCTGGAGAAAGCTGACAGTTCTTTTAGCAGTCTGATGCTGTGTGATTCCTCTAATTTGGGTAGTTTCCAGTCCACACACTTGGGAAGCTGGAAGTACAATACTGAAAAAAACAAGAGTATTTTTGCTGTAGCAAGAGCCACAGCAAAATTTTAGCAGTACAAGTTGAATGTGATTTTTCGTTTCTCCTTCAAGTGGAAATATGCATGTGAACTTAATGAAAATATTTCAGAAAATCAACAGCTCCCAAATATTGAAAATTTTGCTCTCTTTTGGCATTAGGAATGCTGCTATTTTTGTATTACAGTATCTAAAATCTTGTGCTGCTGCAAGAACTTTAGGCTGTTCTTAGAAAAAGCAAAATTCCAACACTGTCCCTTGCTAGTACAAACTGAGTTAACAGGAGTAGAGTTGTTTTTGCTGTGAATGATGTTCTTTGTCTGAATCTGTGTTATCATGACTGTGAATCATTTAAATAAAAAGACTGTCTTGCTGTGAGTTTGATGACAATAATCTCTTCCTGTTGGATTGTGATGTTCTGGATTGTGGCAGAAGACAACACTACTTCCTTTTTCATTTTCTTTGGGAGATAATGTAAGTTGCTTCTAATGCAGCTTATGGGATGCTTCATTAATTGCAGGAATTTTTTTGCCAGTTTGAATATTGGGAAAACATTGCCAAGGTGTTCTAGGACCTTGAGTTTACCCTGTTGTTAACAAATTATATTTCAGAAGCATGAGATTTGTTTATTGGAAAGGCAAGACTTAGCAATGATTGTTAGTAATCCTGGATTTTGAGCAATTGATCAGAAAAGATGGAAATGTGCAGCTGCTTAATTCAGAGGCATTTTGTTTCTGTTGCATTGATCATTCCAATATGTTAGGAAAAAGCACCTAATCCTGTTTTTTTTTCCCTCAGTGTTGGTACTTTCCCACTTTTGAGATGAGGTAATGGAAAGTACCTTTGATAGCAGCTGTTTATTGAAGAGCTTGGAAGGGAATGTTCTTCCCTTGGAAGCAGCAGAGGTGGAAAAAACTTGGAAAGTTTTTTAATAGGGAAATTTTCTTCAGATTAAACTAATGCAGTCAGATTTGAGCAGGGTCATCTCAGCTGAAAAGCTGGGGAATTTGGGATAGTTTAGGGGGTTGGTTTTGGTATCCTTTAATGTGTGTTTAATATATTAGTGCATTTTTTTCCTCAAACTCTGAGCTGTTCCATAGCCTGGGAAATGAGGCAGTGCATCCCTGTGTGGTTGGAATTGATAATTCTGATAATTTCTCACAAAGATTCAATCTCTTGGCCAGTAGCAAAGGACATTATCCAACATTTTGCACACTGGTTGGAGTACACAGAGTCTGATTTTTCTCAGTGTTTTGTCATGTATTTTCAAAATTTCGTGGCTTTGCTCCTGGACTGGGAAACTGCCCCGTGGTGATCAGTGTCTTCTCTTGCCTGTTGACAAGGTACCAGTTCCTGGAAGAAGCTTTTCAGAACCAGAAGGGTGCAATTGAGAACCTGTTGGCCAAACTTCTCGAGAAGAAGAATTATGTAAATTTTGCAGCTGCCCAAGTTCAAAATAGGTGAGTTCCCCAAAATGATCAGCTAGTTCACTGCCTTTTTAATGAATCACTGTAAGATCAATGATGGGACTAGAATAACACATTGGAGTTAATTCTATATCTTAATTAGTACTTGTAATGGTTTTTTTTTCCCCTACAAGACTTTGCATCTCTTGGAAGTTGTTACAAGAAACAAATGTTAAAGGTTATGTCTTTTGTGACAACTTTGAGTAGAACCAAATATGTTGGCACATTTCTTACACTTTGGGGATGAGGGGAAAAAAAAGTGAATAAAAAAGGCCAAAACTCTCGTCCTCTGGTTTCTTCTAAGTCAGCTCTAGGCAACAGAAAAGTTGAAATATTAAAATACTTTTATGTTTCTCGTGAAGGCCTCTCACAACTGTGTAACAAAAACTTGGTGTGAATTTGAATAGGAAATTGTGGTTGGTTGTGGGGTTTTGATTTTTATTTTTTTTTTTTTGGTAGCTTCACTTAATATTTCCAGGGTTATTTGAAATTCAACATCACAATAAATACCCAATATAGAGGCAGAGGGTGCACGTGGTCTCTGCTGGCTTTGCACCCACTTGGGTGACGTGGTTGTGCTGCAGCTCAGGGAATTCCACCCTGATTCTCAGTGGGTTTTGTGAGCCTTCTGCAGCTTTTAGGTCATTTGCAAAATGACACATCTGGGGGTGGAAAGTACCAGGGCAGGAGGAGGATGTGCACCGAAGATAGAAAGAGAAGTTTTGATGCAAATTTTTAACTCCTTGTGGTGATATCTACATTAAAAAAAAAAAAAAAAAAAGCTGTATAAGGGGTGAAGAAAATACAACATGACAGAGGTAAATGTGTGAAGAGGGAAGCAATGAAAATTGGTATTTTTATGTGCTGATTTCCCGTGGAAGTCTTTAAAAGGTCCCAAAACACAACACCTTTGTGAGGCACAGAATTTTTACACATTGGGAGAGACAGAAGCACAGTCACATAGACAATAATTAAACTGAGAGCTCAAGAAATGCCAGAAAACATTCTCTGATAGGAATTCCAGGCCAGGGATGCACATATGAGTAACACATTGGGGGTTTTTTGGCCTAAGAGTTTCTGGCTTCAGTGAATTCAGTGAATTTTTGCAATGATTGAGTTGTGTCAAGATCTCAGTTTTTCTGCTGAGCCAAATGGCTGGTGCAGGTGAGACAATTCATTCCATTGTTTTGCTGCTGTGTAGGACACAAAATCCATCATCCTAAAGGCTTCAGGGAATGGGAAAAATAAAGGTGTTACAATTTGTTGGCAGATGGTAGGAAATGGCCATCATCTGTGATGGTGGAGCATGGAAGTGTTGGAGGAACAGCTCTGCTGGAATAATTGTTGGGTGCCAAAGCCAAGGGTGGATGCCATGGATTTAATGAAGGGTTGGTTGAGTGTTTTTTGGGGTAGGAGACCAGGTTGTGCTGTCATGAAAAACCACATTTGTCCCAGGTGCCTTAAAGGGCTTTGAGGCCAGCAATGTTCCTCATCAGACAGTGAGTGTTGGTGCTGTGGGTGACATCATATCCTTGATCTGGCTGCAAAAAAGCTCTTCCAGAAAGGACAACTGAAATCTTCACATTGGCTCATGGCAGAGAATTCTGCTGCAATGTGGTCTTGTTAGATGGAGGCAGGATAGGATCAAATAAATCCAGAATTTCCATGAAATTTTAAGAAATGCAATATTTCAAATCCTGTGGACAGAACTCTGGGTGATTTGCTTGAGTTTGAAGAAGCTGAAAATGCACTAAAACTGAGGAAAAACGGCAGTGATGATGAGGGTATAAAAATCTGACAGCTAGTAGTAGTAAAGCACAAGAGACTAATAGACTAATATCAGGCACATCGTTAGTGCAATGTTTATGTCTTTAATGTGTGTTAATTACAGGTCTGTAATAACTTTTTTGTTACAAGGGAGGAATTAATTTAAAATTCAGGGAGTTGATTTCTTTTCTGCTTAATATAAATTACCTTAAAAGCTTAAAGCAGCAGATATAAATTTTTGATAGTGAGTGAGCTGATTTGGATATAAATATATAAATGTACATGCAGACACATGTGGTTGTGGCTGGTTATTTCTCTGTATAAAGTGTATAAACTACGAGGACTTTCACACTATTTGTAGTAAAACAAGTTGTGAATTTGTATTTAAAGTGTAAAGTGACTGACAATCCATTGCTTTTTTTGTTTGCTTTTTAGGATAAAAGAAGTAAATGAAACCAACAAACGAGTAGAACAGGAAATCAAAGTGGCTATATTCACTCTCATCAATGAAATCAATAAAAAGGGAAAATCTCTCCTACAGCACCTTGAGGTACACTTGAAATGAAAAGCAATGGTGGTGTTGAGTTTTCCAGTCCCCTGTTGAGGACTCCCATTTGAAAATGGTTTGTTTGGAGTGTCTCATATTCAGAATTGGGCTCATTGTAAAGGAGTATCTGAAAATCTCCTTTTCATGTTCTATTTGCCATATTTCTGAATTATAACATAATATAATTCTAAGGTGTGTATAATTTAACAATTTCCTCAAATAGCCTCTTAAGGTTCATATAAGAACAGACATAAAAGTCTCATGTATTTGTATATGAAGGTGTAATTTAAATTTGTGTAATTTAAATACAGCATCATAAAGGAGGCCATGAGTTCAAGCATCCTTTCCAGATGGCACATTCTGAAAAATTGCATTCTGACTTTTATTAAAATCCATGAAAATTTAACTTATTATTACCTGTTTTATTTGAAGAGAGGAAATCCCTTGGAGGAAGTTTTGGTTCAATGCATATGGCCAACCTGCCATGAGAAATTTAAGATCAGATGAATCACAGTAGATTTTTCCTGGTTAAGGAACAATTATTTGGCAAGGAAATTGAATATTTCCAGAAGAATAGAGTAACTTGATCATTAGTAAGAGAAATCATGTAAAATTACATGAATTTTGGCTTTTCTTATTTACCCAGCATCTGTTAAAATTTTCTTGGCAGCATTTTCCTTCTGATCCAAAACCTGACAGCAGTTTGCTTTTTCCTCTTAGGTCTGAAAGTAGGAATAAACCTGTAATAAAGTGTGTTTCTTTGCAGAATGTAACAAAGGAGAGACAGATGAAGCTGATCCAGCAGCAGAATGACATCACTGGGCTGTCACGGCAGGTGAAGCACGTGATGAACTTCACGAATTGGGCGATCGCCAGCGGCAGCAGCACTGCCCTGCTCTACAGCAAACGCCTGGTGAGGGCTCCTGGGAATCAGGGCTGTCCTGAGCTGGGAGGGACTCAGCTGCAGCGATCGTCCAACTCCTGCCCTGCACAGACAGCCCCAAAATCCCCAAAATCACCAGCTAGTGCCAAAGAGCAAAAATCACAGAATCAAAGAATCCCAAAATCACAGAATATCCTGAGCTGGAGGGATAACCCACAAGGATAATCCAGTCCATCCCTTGCCCTGCACAGACACCCCAAATCCCACCCTGAGCATCCCTGGAGCATTGTCCAAACTCTCCTGGAGCCCTGGCAGCCTCGGGGCTGTGCCCATTCCCTGGGGAGCCTGGGCAGTGCCCAGCACCTTCTGGGGGAAGAAACTTCCTTGATCTCCAACCTAAACTCCCCTGGCACAGCTCCAGCCCTTCCCTGGGTCCTGTCCCTGTCACAGGGAGCAGAGATCAGCATCTGCTCCTTTTCCCCCCAAGAGGAAGCTGTAACTGCAGTGAGGTCCCCCTCAGTCTCCTCCAGGCTGAGCAGCACACAGCTCCTCCCTTTGGTCCTGTCCTTGCTCACAGAGGTCAGAGCTGTCCCTCTGCTGCTCCTGAGGAAGAAGCTGCAGCCTGCAGTGAGGTCTGACCTCAGGCCCCTGTTCTCCAGCAGAACAAAGTGCCCTCAGCCACTCCTCATGGGGCTGCACAGACCTGGCTGTGCAGTTGTGTCCCAGTCTCTGTGTCCAGAGAGGGGAAAAGTTCCAATATACCCGGAGTGAGATAAGACACAGAGTCAAGTGTCGGTAAGCAAAGGGTAATTCACTTTTATTGACATGAGTACACCCTGTTCTTCATGTGCAGGCCAGGAGTGTGCTCACCACTGCAGACCATCATTCTGACACCAACTTTCCCAGTCTGGGAACATGTCCTGAGCCACAAACACAGAGGGGCTGGGCAGTCAAATCTATCCAGAGTGAGATTAAGACACAAATGAGGTCAAATGTTGGTAATCCAAAGGGTACACCCAGTTGTGCCATGTGGGCTCATCATGGCCCTTCATAGCACCATATCTTCAATTTCAGATCTTAGAACAGAGCCAAGCAATTGTGCAACAATTCACTCTGAGCCATAAGGGTTTAGGGAGTGTTGGGGTGGAAGGAATGGGGTCAGCTCAGTGTTTCACTGGAGTCATTTCAGTAATGTCGGGGTGTAACAGTGCTGCTCTGCAATCCTCTGAGGAAAGAATCCATACAATGTGGGATTTTCCTGATGAATTGAGAATTTTCCAGGCTATGAACCAGATCTTTTGTTTCTCATTCTTCATTGCTCTGTCACAGCAGTGGTTTTGTTTTGTCTCAGATAACATTCCAGCTGCGGCACATCCTGAAGGCCCGGTGTGATCCTGTCCCTGCTGCCAACGGAGCCATCCGCTTCCATTGTGACCCCACCTTCTGGGCCAAGAATGTTGTCAATTTGGGTGAGAAAACTGTGTCTGTTTATTCTGGGAAAACTCTTGGTGAATTGGGGGTGTTCATCCAGCAGGAATGAGTGCAGTGCAATATGTCTCTTAATGCAGGAGAAAAAAACTCTCTTGACATAACCCATCCAGTCCTGATTATCCTCCTTATCTGCTCTCTTCTTTCTATTAGCAAAGCTTTCTCTGAATAGATACTGCTTTCCAGTGGGAATGGTTCTAGGAACAGCCCTAATCACAGAATCACAGAGTGGTTTGGGTTGAAAGGGACCTTAAAATCATCTCATTCCACTCCCTACCAGCAGGGACACCTTCCACTATCCCAGGGTGCCCCAAGCCCCATCCAGCCTGGCCTTGGACAATTCCAGGGATCCAGGGGCAGCCACAGCTCCTCTGGGTTGGACACTGGACCTGAGCCATTTCCAGTATATTCAGTATAATCACTCAGAGTTTGCAAAGTACAGGTTTTGAATGAGAGAAGAGGGCAGAGCACAGTGAGACAGAGATACCTGTTAGCACCTGCTTGTGAACTTCTCTGCTAGATAAAAATCTCACAGAAAATCTGATTAAAATATATTTTATGTGTACCCACTCCTTGTTCTGAGTCCACCATCCAGATTGCGGTGTTCCTTTCTTCAGTCAAAGATGTTTATTCTCTGGGGCAGACAGGAAACAGAAAGAAAACTCCTGACCTTAATAAAAAGGGATTCCACTGAGTTCACATTCACAGTCAAAAATCAACATTCTGCCTTTTCCATGTAAAAATAGGACAGAAGTTATCTAGAGAGGCAACATGGTCAGTGACATTGGAGCAAGACAGGACTTGCTTGTAGCAGTGTTTTCTGTCGTGTTTGTAGAACATGTTCAAAGTCACTCAGTGGTGGGACACTCCCATATTTCTTCCCAGGCTTTGCTTCTTTAGACATAGAAACTTTATGCTCAACATGTTTGTTTTCTGTTTCATTTCTCATCTTGTCCATTTCTTGTGAACACAGAGAGGTCATTTTTCTTTCTTGTGGCTTTTAGGCTGTGCAGATCTAGTTCTTTCACTCTTCCCTCACAGATCGCATTTTTAATTTTTCTTGTCGTTTTTGTAGTCTGAGTTCTCTTTTTGCTTTTATCGTGTATGGTTATTGAAGACATAAAGAGGAAATTTCAAGCTTTAATTGCTCTGAGAAAACTACATTAGAAACATCTGAATATTCCACATATGCCATCCTTTGGAAGATGATGAGATCTAACTGTTGCTTGCTTCTTTTGGGTTTTTTTTAGGTAACTTGGTCATTGAAAATAAACCAGCCCCTAGTTACACTCCCAATGTAGTGGTTGGGCAAACTCCTCCAGGAACAAACCATATCAGCAAAGCTCCAGGACAAATCAATCTGGCCCAGCTTCGACTGCAGCACATGCAGCAGCAAGTGTATGCCCAAAAACACCAGCAGCTGCAGCAGATGAGGATGGCCCAGCCATCTGCATCCGTGCCCAGGCAGAGCAGCCCCCAAGTCCTGCAGCAGCAGGTGAGTCCTTTGTGTTCTTACTTCACCATAACACTAAGATTTAAAATTGCCCTGTCAAATCTAAACTTACAAAGCCATTTATAAACTAAAATCTTTTGGAGATTTGAGATACTTTAATGTGACAGCTATTGGCTTTGCTTGATGTTATGTTACTACTGCTTTGGAAAGAGATGGGCTTCTTTTCTCCGTGTTAAAAGCGCAAATTTTAAAAAACCCAAACCCTTGCAGCCTCCCAGGTTGATCAGCATGCAGACCATGCAGAGGGGTAACATGAACTGTGGGGCTTTCCAAGCACATCAGATGAGAATGGCTCAGAATGCTGCTCGTATTCCAGGAATCCCACGCCACAATGGACCTCAATACTCCATGATGCAACCTCACCTTCAAAGACAAGTATATCCTGTGTACACGCTTCATTTGTGCCATTGTGCCAGACTTTCATTCCAGTAGATGGTACCTCCAGCTGTAAATGTGTTTATCTGTCCCCCTGTAGCTCACAGCTACACACATTTGTATGCTTCTATTCCATGTTGCATTGCTGTGCTGTGACAGTTTTGCTGAACGTAAGGGAATTCAAACCTTAGGGGTGGAAATGAAATCCAGTGTTTGTATTGCAGCTTAGTTCTGGGAAGCAAAACGTTTCCTTTTGCACTTTTCAGTGGCATTCAGCTGAAAAGAACATTCAGAGGTTTATTAGAGAATAATGAGGAGTAGGGAAGTTCAAAGTGATGTAGTTGAGGGGTTTTGATTAAATCAGCTGCTGAAGTGTCTTTAAATTCACACCTGAAGCATTGATGCAGAGCTCTGCATGCCATTAAGAATAAAAATCCTTGACAATGAATGTTAACGTGATTGAAATACCAAAAGTGAGTTTATATTACTCCAAACAGTTACTTTTATCTTTAAAAAAAAAAAAAATTAGACCTATAAACTCAAAAGCTATCTTTGGAGGAAGTAATTGCTTTGAGGAAGTAATTGCTTTAAGAAAACACGACTCTATGCTAAATAATTTGATGGAAGAAGTGCTGTCTGTTAAAAATCGAGCCACATGAAGTATTGTTTTCCTTTCCAAGTGAAGAAGAGTAACAGTTGCTCTGCCCTCAGTGCTGGCAGGTGCTGTGCTAGCTGTGAGTGTGAGCTTTGCCCCTCTTGGGTGGAGGTGTCTCCCCGGGGCACGCTGCGGTGAGCGCCGCAGTGGCCCCGTGACCCAGCGCGGTGTCTGTGTCTCCCCAGCACTCCAACCCCGGCCACGCCGGGCCCTTCCCCGTGGTCTCCGTGCACAACACCACCATCAACCCCACCAGCCCCACCACGGCCACCATGGCCAGCGCCAACCGCGGCCCCACCAGCCCCTCGGTGTCTGCCATCGAGCTCATCCCGTCCGTCACCAACCCGGAGAACCTGCCCTCCCTGCCGGACATCCCTCCCATCCAGGTCAGTGCTGCAGCCTGCCCTCTGCTCTTGCAGTCACCAGTACCAGGCTGTCGTGACAGGACATGAATTCAAGATGTTTGACTCCAGTCAAGGGGCAGTAGAAATCAGGAGGTTTTATTTAGAGTTCATTCAGCCCTTTTATAATGACTAAAAAAACACGCCATTGGTCTATAGAGCTGACACTTCTGCCCTTGGCTCAGTAACAGAAATAGCAAATGACACCTGCTGTTGTGGGAAAGGAACATCATTTACACAAGGTTGGAAAAACTGTTGAAAAGTTTCCCTTGAGAAGAGCTAGCAATTCTCATGCTCAGAAACTATCGAGTCCACACCAGGGCTTGGCCATGGGATGGTGTCGTTATCATTTCAAGTTGTAGAATTCAAATCTTCAGCCTTTCTGTTGCTTTTTATCTTCTTTCCTGCTAGAGTCAGGATTAAATGTTCAAGACGGTGTTGGAATGATGGAAATTCAGATTTTAAGATTTTGGTATATAATAATATACGTGGGGCAAGATGGAGACTTTAGAGTGGAGGTTACTTGTTCTTTTTTTCATCTTCTTCCTTCTTGTTCATGTTTTCGTGTGGTTTTCTGTAACTGGGTGGAAAAGGTCTGCATTACATGCCTTGGGTGGCCATTATTGGGTCAGAAACATAAATAATATAGGTGTCACCTCGTTATTGGGTAATTAGCACTTAAATAACCTTGGAGAGAGTTAGGAGCTCTCCATTTTACCTCTGTTCTCTAACTGGTTAGTTAGAGCTCACACCTTGTGAGCCTGTAAATAGATAAGAAACAATAAACATCCAAGTCTGAACTCAAAACCTACATTTCCCATGTCCTAATCCTGACCTCAGCAGAGAAAAAGAACCAGAGGTTTATTAATTTTCATCTATATTACAGTCTCACAAGCTATGAGTTCTACTACACTTCTAGTTAACAAAGTAACAAATGGCTGCTATCTCTTTCTTAACAAGGCTTTTTAAGGATAAACAGTCTAATTAAGAAGTGACACCTAAATTATTTCTACTTTTAATCCAATAACCAACCACTCGTGCTCTGCAATGTTGGCTTTTCTACCCAATTACAAAATATCACCCAGACTCATGAAGAAGAAGGTGAAAAAGAAGGACTCAGCCTCCACCCTAAAGCTTCCATCTTGCTTTATATATACATTACTATATTCTAAAACCTTGAACTCTGTTTTCCACCCTGTGATAATGTACTCATCTATTGAAACTACACACCCATAATCCCAGTTCTGGCATTCAGTTTTGGAAGCCTTTTCCAAGGCCTCAGGTCAAATGCAGGGTTTTCTTTGGGGTCAGTGCCTGTCAGCACAGAAAGTCTGAAATTCTCAGTGCTCAGGGTTCAAACACCCTTAGGCATGTGGCTGTTTTATCCATATAGGGCTGACCTGCTCCACCTGGTAACCCTTAGATTAATCAATATTTAATGTGTCCTGTAGTAAAATTAAGACTTTAATTAATTTCAAGTACTGTGTTCACTTCCTTTCTTCCACAAGACCATCTTGTGGGAAGATATCAGTAATATAATTAATAGTGATGTATTTTGAGTGCCCTGAGTGGTGATTTATTGAGGGTTAAAGCTGCCTGGAGTTTCATTTCCATGTTTCTAGAAGGAACAGGAAGCACAGAGGGGACATGTCCCATTGTCCCACAGAAAAGGGACACAAGCTGAGGTAGATTCTGAAGTTGATCTCATTTGGAGAGGTGAAAAGCACAATGTAATGTACATGTGGAGACAAAGAAAATAAAAGTAACGTGTTTTCTGCAGGAGTGTTTGGGAGGGGAGGAGAATGATGGCTTCATCCTTAGAACATTGAAATGCCCATGTAAAAGCCAGGAGATTTGGTCAAGATACAGGAAACCAAAATAAATTTAATCCAAGGTGCTCTGTTGGAATATGAGCTGCAACTTTGCAACTCTTAAATGTTCAGGGCTGGGATGTTCAGTGTTCTCAGGAGGCTGCAGGTCATTTGCTAATGTGGGAGTGGTGGGGAAGGACAAATCCCATCTCAGTGTGAGCAATCTGCAGTGCTGAGGCTTTAGAGCAGAACACCAGTGTGAGTGGCTGGGGCTGATTCAGCTGAGTGTGTGAAGCTCATCAGACACCAAATCAGAAATTGTGGGGTAGTCCAAAGCATTGCCATGTGACTTCCAGGTGCAGTGAAAATGCAGAATCCTGCTAAGATACTCTTCTTTTTATACCTGTTCATGTAATAGCTGTTCTGGATTTTAGTTGGATTTATTGGATAAGAACTATTAGTCCTTCAAGCACAGTCATTAAAACCCACTTAGAATGCAGTGTGTTTCAAAGACATTACTGCATTTAACACATTTAAGCAGTTACAGCAACAGAGTCCCTGTTTCCTTGGGTTTAACAGGTACTAAAATCTGTTTGAAAAGTGAGTGGGAGATTCCCCATCATGTTAAGGAAAGACAAGATTATAACTTCCCTTAATATCTTCATTATGGAATAACTTCTGCAGCCTCAGTTATCTGGTAGTTCTAACACAATCTGGTAGACTAACACAACTCCATGTGTGTGACCAACACACTGAGCACCTGGGAACCAGAAAGTTTGCTGTGACCTCGTGTAAGTGCAGCCCAGGATCATACTGGAAAAACTCAGATTTAGGAGCTTTTGAAAAGCATTACTTGAAATTTCTGATTTGAAAGCCTGATCTCTGCATGAAACTGATTAAAAATATTTGGTGATGTCCTGAATCCTTGAAGGGAGAGGGAATTCCAGTAAAGATACTGAGCCCAGTTTAAAGGTGTGGAACTGGAATGGAAGTTGAATTAGACCTCTCTGACTGAGATTTTTTTTTCCTCCTTAGCTGGAAGATGCTGGTTCCAGTAGTTTAGATAATCTGCTAAGTAGATACATCACAGGCAGCCACCTTCCCCCACAGCCTACAAGCACCATGAATCCCTCCCCAGGACCTTCAGCTTTGTCTCCAGGGTCATCAGGTAAATCTGATGGGTTTTTCTAGAGATTCCAGGAAGTGCTGGGTATTTCTGCTATTTAAGTTAAAAATAATTGCTTTCCCTTCCTGCCAGAAGGGAAGTGATGTTTTATTTAAAATTTGTTTTGCTCAGAAATAGATTCTACTGTAAATTTAAATTTTACCCTCCTTCAGAAATGTCTTTATAGGAACAAACTGCCAGCACATGGATGCAGTATTCCAGATCCATACAGAGACACTGTCAGGGTCATTCTGAGCATAACTAATTAATGGTAGAGTTTTCTTATGCACATGAACAAGTTAAGGCACCAGTACCTAATTCTGAGTTGCTTAAACATTGGAAATGTCTGTTTCTATGAGTAAGAAGATTATTTCAGTCAGTAAGAAGAAATCCCTCCCTGTGAGAGTGGACAGGCCCTGGCACAGGGTGCCCAGAGCAGCTGTGGCTGCCCCTGGATCGCTGGCAGTGTCCAAGGCCAGGCTGGATGGGGTTTGGAACAACCTGGGACAGTGGAAGGTGTCCCTGCCCATGGCAGGGGGTGGCACTGGATGGGCTTTAAGGTCCCTTCCAACCCAAACCACTCTGGGACTTGATGTTTCTCTTGGTTTTCTCTACAAGACTTGTAAGATCCTGTAAATGAATGAGTGCAGCAGTGGGGCTGCCTGTGTGTCTCAAAACCTGCATGCAAACCGTGCAGAGGCTGCTTTTTGGACTTTATTGGTGGTTCTCAGTGCATAAAACTTGAGGATGTAATGGGCTGAAGGCTTTAGCACTGTTTGGATTAGGTAAAATAATTACTGGGACTCTTAAGAACCATGTGTTGTCACTTTTTAATGTGATGTGCTAGATTTGTTGTGATCAAAAGACTGAGATAACAGCTGACTTAGGTGACTTAATAAATGAGGATATTCCTGCAGCATTTCTGGGGTTACTCAGTACTGGTCAGTGAATGTAAACTTGTACCAAATCAATTTCTGTGCTGCTTCTTTGCAGGTTTATCCAACTCCCACACTCCTGTGAGGCCTCCCAGCACCTCCAGCACAGGCAGCAGAGGGAGGTGAGTGCCACATTAACACTGTCAGGCTAAAAAAAATCAGGCATGAAGAATTCCAAAAAAGAACTGGCAATTGGCAAATTATATTTTGTCATAACTTTGACTGAGGAATGGGAGGATGCTTACATCAAGATTTATATTTTTAATATTTTTTTTTCCCTGCACTGTGATTCTCCTGTGTCTTGTAAATTGGGGCTGTTGTAAATGTTCTGACATCTTTTGCCTTTTGGGAAGCAGTTACCTGAGTTTCTTTGCCCTGTTGATTTATCTTCTTATTTATCTCATGATATGCTGATGTTTCCAGCTGTGGCTCCTCGGGCAGGACTGCTGACAAAGCTGGCATTGGCTTCAAGGCTGACCAAGTGAAAGTAAAGCAAGAGCCAGGCACAGAGGAAGAGATCTGCAGTTTCTCAGGAGCAGTAAAGCAGGAAAAAACAGAGGATGGCAGAAGGAGTGCTTGCATGGTAAAGTTAGTTTATGCCCAATGTGTTGGGATTTTCCTGGCAGCATGTTTAAGAATTTGGAAAGGAAAAAAAAAAAAAAAGCATGTTTTACTCTAAAGCTTCATTCTAAGAGGTATTTTCTCCCTGGTGATGCTCTGCCAGGCACAGGGTGGCCTGTAATGTAAATTCTATCTTTAATAATTAAAATGAAGTGCAATACAGTGTATTTGCTGCTTTTAATCCCTAATTAATAAAAGCTGTGAGTCACCCATTGAGAATGGACATTCCCACATAGGTAATTGCATTCAGAAAGCCTCCAGCCAGTCAGAAGCTCTTAGACCAAAGTATAAATCAAGTAATTAGCAAATGAATATTCTTCAGTGTTTCCCAACTATGCTTGATTGAACAGGGCTGTGTACAGGGAGCAGGGTGCTGGAATTGAGGATTTTTCCTAACGACAATGAAGTTGTCATTAACAGCTTTTAATGACTTGGTGTGTTTGGCTTGTTAGAGCATTTCCCATGTTAAATATCAGAAGAAACGAGTTTGTTCTTCAAAGAAAGGACATGTGAAAAAGCACATTTCAATACTGTGTGTAGCTCAGCTCATCCTCATGATTTCCCATGGTTTTTGAGATGTGAGCATGGTACCTTTGAATGGTGGGAGGCTTTTGAATTCCACCACAGGCAGAAAGATGCCGCTGTCAAATCAACTCTGATTTTCCCTGTGCTGCTTTCCCTCCAGCTCAGCAGCCCCGAGAGCAGCCTGACACCACCACTGTCCACTAACTTACACCTGGAGAGTGAACTGGAAGCTTTGGGAAGCCTGGAAAACCACGTGAAGACAGAGCCAGCAGATCTGAGTGAGAGCTGCAAACAGTCTGGGCACAGCCTGGTGAACGGCAAGTCTCCCGTGCGGAGCCTCATGCACCGCTCGGCCCGAGTGGCAGGAGAAGGGAACAACAAGGATGATGACCCCAACGAGGACTGGTGTGCTGTGTGCCAGAATGGGGGGGACCTGCTGTGCTGTGAGAAGTGCCCCAAGGTGTTCCACCTCACCTGCCACGTCCCCACACTCCTCAGCTTCCCCAGGTACCGGCAGCGGCGTCGCGGTGTGGGCTGAGACGGTGCACAGAACCCAAACTGGTGTTTCCTCCAAAAGCAGCTTGTTCTGGGTGGTTTCTTATACTACAGAAATGCAGCATTTCCAGGGCCTTGCCTAAGTTGTTTGTGTGCAGCTGATCAGTGTTTGTCTGGTAACAGAATCCTCTTCTGTTCATCTGTGTAAAGTCTCACGATGGGATTCTGTTGTGTACAGTTAATTTTAAGGCAAGGTGAGAAAAGTGTTACAAAGTATAAAAGCATCATATGAGGGCAGGAAAAATGGCCTTGACTGGCAGAATTATTGTGAGCATTAAGGGTCATTCCTTAACTTTGGGTATCCAAGTCTTTGCTGCAGTAGAATATTAATCTGTAACAGTGAGTAAAATCTATTTGTAGTCATCACTGATGAGAATTTATCCCTGGATGTCTGGAATAATTCTGTTTTCCTCTTTAGTGGAGAGTGGATATGTACATTCTGCAGAGACCTGAGCAAGCCTGAAGTGGAATATGATTGTGACAATTCCCAGCACAGCAAGAAGGGGAAGACAGCACAAGGCCTGAGTCCTGTGGACCAAAGGGTGGGTCTAACCTGCAGAATCTGCTTCCCAGGAAAAAGTGTTTTCTCACATCACCTGCCCTCCACTGACTGGAGATGGTTTGGCTTTGGCTGAACAAATTAAATGTAGTTACGGCTTTGCAAAGCAACCCAAAATGATTAATGGGATTTTTCCTGCTGTTGGCCACATCTCCAGGTGCTGGTGGCTGTGGGAGTGCCCCAGTGCATTGGGACTGTAATCACTTTGGAGCTGAAGTTCACCATTAACACATACTCTGTATTTAAATGCATCATTTAACATGCACTTAATTAAAAGTCCTTTGCATTTAGCATCGGTGTCACCTTCATAAAATAGTTCTGTGGGCTCGGTGTGTTGAAGTGCATCCTGTGAGAGGTGCTGGGAGTATTCAGGTGCATTCCTGGGGAATTTTAATGACCTTGACAGTCACATTTTTTTTCAGCTCTTAGCTTTATTTTTAACGTTGTGTAGTGCTAAGAGTATTATCAAATCAAGTTCCTCTAAAGGAATTACAAGCAAAGCAAGGAAAAATATTTCAACAGGGAATTCATAGAAACACTCTGGCTCTTCAAGTTTCTTGTGGGGAAAGGTCTGCAGCTCAGTCCTTTTCTGTTACATGTGGTTGTGACTGGACAAAAGCAATAAAAGTGGTTGTAGTTGGTATTTTATTTTTTAATTTGCAGTATAATTAGCATGTCTCTCCATGCTTGACTTCAGCCTTAGGGTTTTGGTTAGGAGGGAGAAAGCAAAGAGGAAATTTGTGAACAGTAAATGGGGTTCTGCCTCTCAACTCTGCCCTCCTAAGAACTTTACCTTTTTTAATTAAGTTGAGGGGATTACATTTTAATTTTCTAGTACTAAGCTGTTAAAGTACAAGCCTGTTTAATGTAGGGAGGTATGAATCTCTGGGCTAGGGATAAGTGAAGAATATTAATCTGAGCCTGTTTATTTCTTTATAAGAAATGTGAACGCCTCCTGCTTTACCTGTACTGCCACGAGCTGAGCATTGAGTTCCAGGAGCCAGTCCCAGCCTCGGTGAGTCTCCTGAAAAACAGCCTGTGATTTATATTTGCTGTAACAGCCCTGAGAGTCTGGAGCTGAATTTGGGAAGGAACTGACTGCTTCCACCAGGAGCATGTCTCCCTTGATCAGTCTAAAAGTTCTGGCAGTGATCCAGCATTTCCTGGGTCTGAGAGGGAGAGCTGCTAATTCTGGAGCTTCTCCAGACAGATGCTTCACTCCCAGTCTTAAAAACAGATATTTAAAAATACTTCCAATTAGCAGTTATTGAATTGCAACAAGATGTCTCAGGATACCCATGAAACTCAAAATGCTTTAGGAGAGCTTTTTGTTTCTTTTTGGACAAATTTTTGAATGAGAGGAGGGAAGAAGCTGCTTTAACTCTTGTGTTTTCAGCTGTAAAAGAAGTAACTGTAATGAAAAGCTTTGCTGTGCTGTGAGAAACTGAAGGTTAGAAAGAATCCCAGAGTGGTTTGGGTTGAAGGGACCTTAAAGCCCATCCAGTGCCACCCCCTGCCATGGGCAGGGACACCTTCCACTGTCCCAGGTTGCTCCAAGCCCTGTCCAGCCTGACCTTGGACACTCCCAGGGATCCAGGGGCAGTCACAGCTTCTCTGGGCACTCTGTGCCAGGGCTTGCCCACCCTCCCAGGGAAGGATTTCTCCCCAGTCTCCAATCTCAATCTACCCTCCTTCAATTTAAAACCAATCCCCCTTGTCCTGTCACTCCATACTCTTATAAAGAACTTTTTAAAACAGTTTGAGGAAAGGAGATTGTTCTGCTTTGCTGAACATGCCTGAAATGTGTGATGAGATGAAGGGATTGATACCTTCAGTGTAGAAATTCAGCTGTGAACTCTGTAGCCATTCGGTGATAAATCAATGTTGGTTTTTTACAGATACCAAACTACTACAAAATCATCAAGAAACCCATGGATTTATCCACAGTGAAGAAGAAACTGCAGAAGAAACATTCCCAACACTACCAGACCCCCGAGGACTTCGTGGCCGACGTCCGGTTGATCTTCAAGAACTGTGAAAGGTTTAATGAAGTATGTTAACTTCCAATCTGAACACCATTTGTGATTTTAGATGAGTTTTAGATGAATTTTAGATGAATTTTTGATGAATTTTTCAACCTGGTTGTGCAGCTTGTCCCATGAAAGGCTCTGCTCCCAGCTGTAACTTCTGCTTTTGGAGCAGATGCTGAATCTAACGCTTAAAAAGCAAACAAAACTCGAGGCAATGGCAGAATAACTTCTCATTTTTAGCTAAACTGGGAGAGCAGAGGGAACTTGTAAAATGCATTCAGTGGTATCTGTGAGTGAGGAGCAGGGTGACCTGGTTACTGTGCATCAGATTGATGGTAGAAATGCTCAGGAAGTGCTATAAAGACAACCAAAGAGTCCTCAAAAGTGTCTCAAGCTGCCCAGGTAGTTGTTTCACAGTCAAGGTGGTAGAATCTGTTGAGAAACTTCCTCTACTGAGGAGAAACCTGCCTTTCAGAAGATACTCTGGTTTTAGTACCTCACACAGGCTGAATCCAACAAAGCTTTGTGGCCATTACAGCTTTTATTATTATTATATACAACCTTCCTGCTTGAACTCCTTGGTAGTTGGGCTCTGACAAAAATCAGTTTTCAGTGGATGATTTGGGTATGGGGTCATATTTTTTAGTAATTTTGCAATGATCACATCAGATAATGAAATACCCCTTATATGTGAAATGTGGCTTGGGGAGATAAATGACCTGAGTGTTACTGCTAGTGGAGCATGGAAAAAATAATCTGGATTAAAAAAAAAGGTGATATTGTGCTGAAACAGAGTAGAAGCTAAGAGAGTTTCCTGATCTCTGAGATGCTTTAAAGCAAGGATGACAAAAGGCATCACAGGGAATGGCTTTCTTCTGACCTTAGAAATACAGAAAGAAGCCAATATTTCTTATTTCTTTGTAAAATATAACCTGAGCTTGCAGTGTTTGGGCTGCATTTCTGGTCCCATGCAGAAGGAAACTGAAGGAACTGCACAAAGCTACAGTTCAAACCTGCCTAGGAAAAATCAGGGTCAATGATGTGATGCTGGAACTGCTCACAAGCATTTGGGACTTTGACAGCCCCAATTTCTTTATGTCCCTGCATTAAGGGAGGTTCATGAGGTAATTAATTATGTGAACTTCTCAATCAAGGGAATTAATGGAGCATCCACTATAGAGGAAAACATGCTGCAGCTCTTAGAGACCAGAGTACAACAAGGGAGGAAGAACTGGGGGATGTGGTGATTTTTTTCTTACTTTTTTAAAAAAGAAAGAAAAAGTGTTTCAGCTTGCCTGGCTCGTGGCAAATTCGAGTCACTCTGACCTCTCACAGCAGCACCATGTCGAGTGCCTCTAAGCCAAAAGCTTTTCCAAAGCAGAATTCCAAGGGGGGGTAATCCCCAGGAAAGAATCTCCCCTCCAAAGGAGACTTTCCCACAATCATGTCCAGGCAACTCCAGTTTATCCTGAAGAAAGCAGTCATGAGTAGGAAATGGCTGGGAGCCACTTGTACAAGAGTTGTGTGTTCTGTTGAAGGTTTATTTACCACCTAAGACTGTTTTAAACCTGCTGCCTAAGTTTGGGAACTAAAGCTAACAAACCATAACAAACTGTGTTGTTGTTATGGCTGACTTTAGTCATCCAATCCTGTGCAATCTCGTAACTTTAGGAAGGATTATAATTTCATTTTTTTTGACTCTGGTATCCTTTTTAGATGATGAAAGTTGTTCAAGTTTATGCTGAAACACAAGAGATTAATTTGAAGGTAAGCGTTTCAGACCATGCACACTTGGTGAAGGGATGTGCATTTCCAACAGGTGAATATTCCTGTCTTCTTTCATCCACAGGCTGATTCAGAAGTAGCACAGGCAGGGAAGGCAGTTGCATTGTACTTTGAAGATAAACTTACAGAGATCTACTCAGACAGGACCTTCCAGCCTTTGCCTGAATTTGAGCAGGAAGAGGATGATGGTGAAATAACTGAGGACTCCGATGAAGATTTTATACAACCACGTAGAAAACGCCTAAAATCAGATGAGAGACCAGTGCATATAAAGTAATCTAATGAGATGGACCTAAAATTTATTGTAAAAACTGTTATTTAAGTGTTCCTGGAATATTATCATGCCTGCAGTGGCCATCTTGAAGAAGCTGATAGCTTTTTAAACAGTATTAGATAACAAAAAACACTTGTACAGAAAAACATTCGCATCAAAAGGGGAAAAAACCTGTATTGTAAATTTTTGGTGGTTTGTATTTTTTTTTTTTTCCTTGATTACTTGCTATATTCTTTCTTTTCCTGATGGAGGGGACACACTCATCCTGGTCTCACAGACAGAGGTGGAGGAAGGTTGAAGAGAAGCAGATTTGATAGGAAATGTTCCATGTACAGATCAGACTGTAGTGACACGATCTGCAGGACTGGACCCACTCAGTGACTGTACCTTGCGTTACACTGCAGTGTAAACTGTGAGCAGAGCTCCTGAAATCCCCTCTGTGTCCACTCAAGTGTGTCTTGGTCATTGCTTTGATCATCTCATTGAAGCAGGATTGTGAATAACTGATCTTCTGTGTCGATCCAACTGTTGACATTTTGCTTTCTTTACTCCATTTTATGTATAGCAAAAGGAACAAGAAAGAAAAATCATTAAACTGTTCTGAATGGGCGAGTGCAGGAATGTGAGTTTTTGGCAGATGAAAGGCTAAGCTGCTGGCTCCAATCCCTTCCAGTAGGACAAGGTGTATTTATTAAAAGTCCTGTACCCAGAACATTTTAATGGCATCCATGGCAGAAGTCTCAGTGTTGTCATCTGTCCCTGACCCCCTGACGAGGCAGAATGTTCTCTCCAGTATTCATTCTCTAGTTTTCTGTACTTAAAATATAGACTGAAGAGGTAATAACTGGTTGGGGTGTTTTTCCAGTCTTCCTAAATATCAGTTTCTAATAGACCACTCGGCAAACAATAACCTATTAACTACCAAATGTGTAAAATTTCCTGTATTCACTTTGTCTTATTTGTAAATAGTGAATTGAGATTTCTTGCAGGTCAGCAACATTTGCTGAACTGTTTTTAAGCTAATATGTATTCTTATTGATTGTTCCTATCAAGAAAAGATTTGTAATATATGCTATTTCTAACATTGCATTCATTTTGAGGTTCTGTCTTATTTTTCTTAGAGTACTTCTCAGAACTTTCTTCAGAAGCAGCTTGTGAGGGAAAAGTGCAGGAAGATTGGAATCAGTCTGAGTTTGGGTTGCCTGTCCATCCATTGAACAAAGCACTTGCACAGGGTTTGGCCTTGAGTGGTTTCTGGTCAAAGAGTGAGAAAAGAACAATTTCCCAATTCCCTCAGTGACCCCTGAGGCACCTCTGCAGTGCCTTCCCTTGCACTGCCTCCATCCCAGCATTCAGCTTAGAAATCATGGAATCACAAGGAGTTACAGCTCGAGAAGTTGTTTTCTTTACTGGCACCAGTCAGTACTAGAAATAAATACAATTTCTGGCCTTTGTATTGATCTTGTTAAAGGAAGTTGAAGAATTTATGTAACCAATGAGCTCGAGATGGCAGATTCTCGATTTGCCATCATTTGTGTGGATCCAGCAATTCTGTGGGAGATCCCTGGGGCTTTGGTGTGCTCAGCATAGCAATTCCTGTGACATTGTACACACTTTACCAGCATGGTAAAGAGAAATATTTTAGCACAATATCAAATGGAGAAATGCTCTAAGCAGTCTTTATGCAAATCACTGCAGATTTGGTTTCTTTTATAAGAACCAGATCTGTGTACCTTGGGATTCTCCCTCTTGCAATAAATGAGAGGACTGAAGATGTTTTTAACTTCCAGCTCACTTCTTTACTCAAATGTTACACTTCAGACTCAAACTGGTTGGCTTTGTTTTTTTAATTTCTCAGACTTTACCAGTGCTGTTTTAAGTTTATTTTTTACCAGTTTGTATGTGAAAGGAAAAGGAATTCCACTTTAACCTATTAAATTGACAAAGAGCAACAACTTTGCCTGTGGAAAGGCTGATGTGTGAATAGGACACTGGTAGTGACAAGGGATCATTTCATGGCTCTGTGTATTGCCTATTTATGCATTTCTAGTTTCTCAGCTTCATTTTGCAAAAGGAATATCATTAAAATTATCATGAAAATAAGATTCTGTGACCTCTCTTCACTCGGGGCTCCTGTTTTTATGGCACTTTTGGTACCTTTTGAACTCTTCCCTGGGCAGCAGGTGGGGATTGGATCCTGCAGAGCCCCTGGGGATGAGCCAGAGCACGGGATGGGCATGGAGGAGTCCCAGATGGAGCTCAGGGGGAAGGACTCACCCCAAACCCTCCAGGGAGGCTGGTGTCCCCTGGCTGCTGCAGGAACAGCACCTTCTGCTCCCCACCCAGCCCCCAGAGCAGTTCCCAGTTTTTTGGGAGAGCCTTTCCTTTTAGATGGCCTCTCCAGCTCTTCAGGTGGAGAACTTGTCCAGCTCATGTTCAGCATCTTCTGCCCAGCAGGAGTGCAGCTGAGCTGGACCTTGCTGAGCCCGAGTTCTGCCCTTGCCCAGAGCCCACTGACCCCCCAGAGCTGCTCCTCCCATCCACTCCCCAGTGCTCTCTAGGATTATGTGGGATTTTAAATGTGTGCAAGAAATCTCAAGTGTTTCTTTCATACAAGGAAACAAAACATTCTCTTGTTCTTCTTCCCCTTTGTTTTTGAACTCCCAAAGCAGTGATTCAGTGATTGTTTTGAAAGCAGCAAAGTTCTATTTGAAATTATTGGAAAGAGTAGATAAACTCTGCTAATCCCTTCCCTGATCCTGTAGTCTGGGTGTTCATCACAGAACTGGGGAGGGTTTGCTCAGTGGAAACGATTTTTGGTGCCTCTCTCTGTAACTCATTCAGGAGCAAATTACTGGGTTAGGATTAATGAGCCACTAATTCTCTGGGCATCTTCTCCGTGCCAGCTGCTGGGGGTGTGATGTGTGAGTGGTTTTACCTGGGGAATCAGAGCACAGTTTCCATCAGGAAATCCTGTAAAACTGTGATCCCACGGCGTGGCAGGAGGAATCTGGCACTTGGTGCAACTCTGCTCTCATTTGAAATGCTCCCAAAAATCCGGGTCTCCCATTTTGGCCGAGAATTTTTTGTTGCCCCTGAAGTTTTAATCCGAAGAAGGAAGAGACAAATTGCTTTTGAAATGAGAGTGCAAAGTCCCCAGTGTGTCCTGCCCTGCAATTCCTGGTGATGAGTGGGAATTCAACAGCTCGGGGCTTTTATTTATTTAGTTGTGCCCTGGAATTAAGTGGCCTAGAGCACAAGGAGACAGAGCTCCAAAAAAAAAGGGGCTTTCCCCAACTTCTGCAAACAGAAATGCTCAGTTAGGAGTAGAGATGTTGTCCTGTGTGGGGTGTCATTGTGACACTTCACTGTGACATTTTCCATGCTGGAGCAAACACTTCAAGCTAATGGAAAAGTCCTTAAAGTGAACCCAGTTTTCTGTTTTATCACCTGGTTGTGGCTGACCTGGAGAAGTTTAGGTTATTGCAACAGTATTTTGAAGCCATGTGTGGTGTACTGGGAATTGGCTTTTCCTTGTTTTTCTCACTCTCTTCCTCGGAAAAAAGCAATAAACCTGCTTTGTCAGCTGCCTGTCAGCATGACAGGAATCCTTTCCTTTGGATAACGATTTTATAGGGAAGTTTGTATGCAAATCACCAAGCCTAGCTTTTAAAAATAGAGTGTGCAGCAGTTCCTGACAATATAGAGGGTGGCATTTTATTTTAAAAAACTGGGGAAAGTTCCATATTTTTTTAAGAAGTAGCTGTTTGAGCAAATAATGGAGGTACTTTTTAAAAATAAAAATGTAAATGCCGCAGTTTACACAGATGGCACATATGGATTGTATCTTTGGGTATGGTGATTTATTTTGTCTTTTTAAAGTGTGTGTGCAGTAACTCTTCCATCTACTTCCACTTGGCTTAGGGGGATCCTTTTTTTCTCTGCTTTTTAGTGTAGCAGGATTGAATCAGCTTTCCAAAATCGCAGTTAATTTGGGAATCTTTATTACAAGTGGATTATGAAATGTATGAAATGCAGTTTGGGCCTTTTCTGTGGAGTGAAATCACAGCTCGAGGCTGCTGTCTTTATAATTTATAGGATTTCTACCAAGACAGGTACTGGGATATTTTGTAAGCTGGACTTTGGCAGGATTAAGTCTGGAGTGAGCTCCCCTTGTATGTCTATGCTCACCTGCAAGGGACGAGTTTTAGGCTCAGAACACCAGGACACATGTAAATAATCCTATACAGATTTGTGCAGTGCAAAAGCTTGTTTTACATGTAAACGTTCTCCTGGAAGGGTTAAATCATGGCATTCTTTGGTTCTTCAATTATTTCCTGCTTCCAGTACTGGGGCTGGCTCATTTTGCACATAATAAACTTGCCTCATCTTTTAATATGATTCTTCAAAAAAGAAAAAAAAAAAGTGCTGTTTCTGTGATATTGTATTATCTGAATCATCCTATTTAACTTTTTTTTTTAAAAAGTTATCATTTCTAATTGTTCTGTTCCTGTGTTCTTTTGCTGGTGTGTAATTAAAATAAACAGGAAATTTTCTTTCCTTGGTTATTTAATATTTTAGCTGCCTGTAAATATTTCTTGTTAAGTGCTCTGGAATGTGCTGTAGAAGTTGTATTAGCTCAGTTTAAAGCATTGTTTGGAACCCATTTTGGTTGCTTATTTCTATTAAATTAGAAAAACCATTCTTTCAATTTGAGTTTCTTTCTTGCACATCATCAGATACAGATTCGCACCTGGCAAAATACTTTCCTGACAACACCTGTAGTGTGGAAATAGGGTGAAATTTGGGCTGCAGGAGCCCAGTTGAGGCTGCAAAAAATGATTTGTCACCTTTATTTGCACCTGGGCATGAAACACAAGGGTGTGGAGGTCTCAGGACGTTTTGCACGCAGTGAAAATCTGCACACCTGGAATTCTGCTGTGTGCCCTCACCTGGGGCTGCACTTTAGTGGATGTGCCTTGAGCTGCTGCCCAGCCCTGGGAAATGCCATTTTTGGTGTGGATGTTGCTGTTGGAGCAGGGTCCTGACTGTCCTGCTGGGGACCAAAGGCTGTGGCCCAGCTCAGCTGCACCTCTGCAGCTGCAGCAGGGACGTGTCTGGCTGGTTTTGACAGGAGTCATGCAATGATTGCAGCTCCTGCAGTGCCCCAGCTGAGCTGTGAGGAGGGAGGGGAGTGAGTTTGCACCTCAGCTAAAATTCCCTTGGGATGATTTCTTGGCAGCCACTGAGGGAGTGCTCTGGTACCTGGAATGCCCCTCAGCTTGGGGATGTGTCTGAACTGCAAAATCCAGGTGAAGGCTCTGATCCAGGCAGGTCTGTTACAAACCAGTAGCTCCCTTCAGGCTGTGGCTCATAACAAACCCGATTTTTTCTCTCACTCTTTGTTTATTCTGTGGGGGCTGAGTGTCACAGAGGCTCCTCGATGAAAGCTGTGTGCTAGGAGAAGGTTCAGTGAGCTTCACTGAAGCTTCTGTTCTTACTGAAACAAAGAACACCCGCATTCACTGCTGCACCTGCTGGACTCTGCTCCCTGCCCAGAGCTACAGGTGGTTTGCAGCTGAACTTTTGCACTTCCAGCCCAAACTCTGGCAGCACAACGTGGAGCTGGCTCTGCACTGCTGGGCACCAGTGGGGCTGAGTGCCCTGCTCAGCCTCCCTGCAGCTGGCAGAGGAGCAGGGAGGTCTCAGAGGAGATTTTGTTTCTCTTTGCCAGGTGCTGCCTGCCTGTGTGAGCACTGCCAGCGTCCCCAGCCCATCTGCTGCAGCTCTTTGGGTGGTTTGGTGTTGGCCTTGGTGCCTGGGCTGGCATCTGGTGTTTGCAGCTCCTCTGTTTGACTCCGCTCAGGCTTGCTTGGATTTTCTTTCTCTTTAATGCCCTGGGTTTAATTCTCCTGGCTTTAATTAATTCTCCTGGCTTGCTCCAGTGACACTGAGCTGTTCACCCCATCGCTCAGTGCCGCGCTTCAGCTGCCAATTCTCATCTCAGACCAGGGTGAAAAATCCCATCCCAAAATCCTACCAAGGATTAGAAACGGCTGCTGAACAACCCCTTGCTGCCATTGTAGAATTCACATCTGTTGCAGAATCCCAGAATGGTTTGGGTTGGAAGTGATTTTAAACTCATCCAGTTCCACCCCTGCCAGGCAGGGACACTTCCCACTATCCCAGGGTGCTTCAAGCCCTGTCCAGCCTGGCCTTGGGCACTTCCAGGGGTGTGGGTATCTCTGGAGACACATGATTCTGGAGTTACTGCTGTCTGAGGGTTGAGATGATGAGTCTGGATCTTCTCCAGAGCACTGACCTTCCTTCCCCTTATCAATCTCCCTCCCCGTGTGAGCTCTGGGTGACTCCAGTGCCTGAAGAGGCTCCTAGGGCTGAGCAGCATTCCTGGCTGTTCCCGTGTCCTTTGCTCAGTGTTGGTGGAGCAAACTGAGCAGAACAAAGCACTCAAGGCTGAGCAAACTGCTCTTTGCCAAATCACCTTCCACTGCTCCCCGTGGGCTGCAGCACAGTGCTGGCTGATCTCCACCTGGGTTAATGCTTAGGAACCGAGCTAATGTTTGCTAAATTAGCAGGGTTTAAAAGCAGGGGTATAAATTCCTGCTCCTCTCATTAACACATCAGAGATGAGCATGTTTAGCACAGAACTGCAGTGAGCAGAGGCTGGGTCACAGCGGCTGAGGGTGCTGGGGCCTCCTCACCAAGGGACAGCAGAGTGTGCAGGGCTGTATGTGCTGGATATCCTGCCCCTGATGTCCATCTTCCAGCCCTGCAGGTGTCCCAGGCCAGGCTGGACAGGGCTTGGAGCAGCCTGGGATGGTAGAAGGTGTCCCTGTTCATGGCAGAGAGGTGAGATATTAATTATGGAGAATTAAGGACTTTAGTTAAACTAGATATTGCTGACGTAGATTTCCCTTTACATTTTGAGATATTGCTGACGTAGACTTCCCTTTACTAACTAGACATTGTTGAGGTAAACTTCCCTTTTTTTAACATAAGCCGGATTTAAGGAACTGATAAATCAGGAGACCTGTCAACTTAATCAATAGACTCCAAGAACACAATGTGATCATAAATCACATAGTCTTGAGAAAACAGGATCCAGGTGTCACCAACACTAAAAGGTTAAAAAGTCAAAGTGAGGAAGACCCATCTTACTCCATCATTTTGAGACCCCACCCCATAAGAAGAAACACCGACCCATTTCAAAGAACAAACTATGCATGCTTAATTGCTTTTTGCCTAATTACCATACGAAGCGGGGAATGGGATGGACCAGAGTTATGAATATGCATTTGTGTTTTGGGTATTCAACACTTTTGTACATAAAAAGACCCTGTGATCATCTGTAAATTGCGGTGTGTATTTGGGAGCTATCCCGCATGCTGCCCAGCGTCGTAATAAACACACATTTTGTAACTTCAAACTGTTAGAGTCTTTGTCCGTCATAGTCGGATGTTGGTATTAGATCAATATCCATATTTTTTTAACAAATCACACACACTCTGGGGCTGGGCAGGACGAGCCACCCCATCCACACCTCAGGGAGAGTCCCTTCACTATTTCGTCTTGTAGATCAGAGACAAAACCAAAAGCCTTTCGTGGTGGAAGAATTGCTCAGAGGTGTTTGGAAATCACATCTTTTGAGAGTTTCCACCGCTGGGCTGTGGGGCTGGGATACACCTTCGGGCCGCGCTGGGCACAGTGCAGTCTGCATTGCAGCGTGGGTCTGTTTCAGATCACCCTCCTGTCAGGAAAGAGAGAGCTCTCAAAGTGCCTGGAACCCCCATTCATCTAGAATTTTCTTTTGGAACCCCCATTCACGTGGAATTTTCTTTCTGAGCCCTCACTCATGTGGAATTTTCTGCTGTTCGGTGTGGCTCTGCAGCGGCCCGCAGGCCCAGCGGGGTCTGACAGGACTGTGCTGGTGACTGCACAACCAGCCGCAAAATCCCCGCCTGAGGCTTTGTTTCCTCTCGGAGTTTGTGTCTCAGGGCAATCCCAAAGCCGGTCCTTTATCCTCTCCCTCAGCACGGATGTGTCCCGAGGAAGAGGTGCCGCAGCGGGCGGACTGCGCTCCCCTCACGGAGATGGCGGGGCCCGGCCGGGGACAGGCGGCTCAGGCTGGGCCGGGAGCTCTGGAGAACCACCCACAGCCTTGGGATTCACGCCCCGTCCTGCCGAGAATCCTCAAATTAACTCCTTCATTAATTAGCCGATTCCCCAAAATCTCCTGCACGGATCGCGACAGCAGATGGTGCTGTGTGGACGCGCACTGCGGCCTCCGGGGCAGCGGCGGCTTTTCCTGGGGAACAAACTCCTGGCTTTGTGTTCTGCTGTGTTCTTCTGTGCTGTGAAGGCCAGGGCAGGAGCTTTGGAAAGAGGGATTTGGTCCCAGTGAGGAGCTGTGCCCTGCTGGGCTGGGATGGGATGGACCCGGGGGATAAATCTCATCCTTTTCTCTCCCCGCCTCAGGCTCGGAGAGCTCCGGGTGTGTGAGCGGAGCTGGGAATGCCCGTGCTGGGTATCATCGATTATCAATCAGTAATTGTGCACTAAACCTATCACAGGAAGCACCTGGTATTCTCGCCAAGCCCCTCTCTTCAAACAGCCGGCAAAGCAAACAGAAGAAAAGCTGAGTGAGCAGTTTTTTGCAGGGATCAGAGCTGCATTCCCACAACCACCGGGAAGCGGATAAAGACCCCTCCCCAGCAGCGCTTTGCGAAAATACAGGAGAAACAGAAAAATACACGTATCACGGGAGCTGCGAAGTTTAAAAGCAGAGACTCTCAGACAGTGGTGTGGGCTGTGGTGGAGCAGAGACTCTCCCGGCCGCCCAGCGCTGTTTTGTTTACTGTCGCTTGCTCAATAAATTCCAATCTGATTGAATTGAGCTTGTGTCCGGTCAATTATTGGGACACACATATAACACTGGGCACAGCAATGATCCCTCCTCTCCCTGCCTCCTGCCCTGGCAGCTCCATGGGCCAGCAGTGCTGAGGAGGGAGAGGATGGGCCATGGGAACAGCTCCTGTGTCCCCTCCTGGTCCCTGTGGCCACGGGCTGCTGCAGCTCTCTGGAGGTGACAGCTTTGTCCCCTGCCTCTGATGGGTGTGAATGAACCATTCTGAAAAACCTCTCGGCTGGGGATGTCACCAGCTAGTGCCAGAGAGCAAAAATCACAGAACCACAGAACCACAGAATCACAGAATGTCCTGAGCTGGAAGGGACCCACGAGAATAACCCAGCCCACCCCCTACCCTGCACAGACACCCCAAATCCCACCCTGGGTATCCCTGGAACCGTGTCCAAACTCTCCTGGAGCTCTGGCAGCCTCGGGGCTGTGCCCATTCCCTGGGCAGTGCCCAGCACCTTCTGGGGGAAGAACTTTCCCTGATCTCCAACCTAAACTCCCCTGGCACAGCTCCAGCCCTTCCCTGGGTCCTGTCCCTGTCACAGAGAGCAGAGATCAGCATCTGCTCCTTTCCCCCCCTTGAGGAAGCTGTAACTGCAGTGAGGTCTCCCCTCAGTCTCCTCCAGGCTGAGCACCACAAAGGAACTTCTCATTTGAAATCTCCTGAGAGAAGATTGAAATCTTCTCACCTGAGCCAGGCCCTCAGTGCAGCTCTGGGTGCTCTCTGCACTGCTGAGAGGTGTCCAGGAAGGAGATGCTCCTCAGTCACTTTCTGTCTCTTAAAAGTTTTGTTCTGGGATCCTTTCCATGAGCAGAGCAGGTGCCCAGGGCAGTCACTGCTGCTGCTGCACAGATTTGCTCTGAGGTCTGAGCTCACCTGCAGGCAGGAGCCTGGATCTGAAGCTCCTCTTGGGCTTGTGTGTCCCTGGTGCTGAGGGCAGGGGAAATCTCAGCCTGCCAGGGGCCTCAGCCCTGGATTTTTGGGTCAAATCAGGCCCTGCAGTGGATGTTGGGTGTGTTGATCCTGCTTGGAGCTCAGGACACTGAGTGTTAATAACAATTTTGGGGTGGGCTGGACTTTCCCAGTGTCCATCTCTTGTCCTGCTGCCCTGCACTGAATAGAAAGGAAGGATATAACCACCAGGAATGAGTTAAGGAACAGGCAGAGCCAAAATTGGAAATACTGACACATTTTGGCTCTTCTTTCCTTACTCACTGGAAGAGCTGATGGGGCTGTGGGTGCCTCTGTGTGGTCTGGGTCTCCTGATGAAGCTGCAGCCTGTTCCTGGTTTTACCAGCCTTGTGCCATGCTCTCCTGCCCTCTGGAAAACCTGATAAATCAGAGTGTGCAGTCAGCACTCAGTCCTCTGCTGTGCTGTCTGGGGGTTCTCTTTCCCAGTTTGGTGTCCAGAGCTCAGCCTGGTCTTTGTTAACTCCTCCACTTCCCAGTTCCCTTTCCCAGCAGAGATCTGTGCTCCGTGTGCTGCTGGTTCAGGAGGTGACTCTGGACATGTCAAACCAGTTTAATCTCCTGCCCAATTATATCAGCCTAATTCTCCTGCAGATACAGACCCAGGTTCCTTCTAGTGGCTGAGCAGAACATCAGTGTGCCAGGCCACCTTATCTGCTGCTGGCTGTTGAAAACTAAATTCTGTGCAAAGTAATTCAGTTATGCTGGTGGGTCTGGAGGCTCTATCCTGCTCTGTGGTTCCAAGGATCCTTCTCCCTGCCTTTCCTGGGTGATGGGCACAGCAAGTGGCTTCACAGGAAGGATCTCTGGCTGCAGAATCAGGGCTGAGATGTGATTTATGGGGATTAAATTTGTAAGATGACAGAGCTTCATCTAAATCATGACCTGTACCCTCAGTTACCTGAGGAGTTCCTTCTTCCTTTTGACTAAACAATGTTCTTTCCTGTTTGCTCCTGAGTTCTCAGAGTCACAGAATCACAGAGTGGTTTGGGCTGTGAAGGGACCCTGAAGTCCATCCCACTGCAGCCCTGCCCTGGGTTCAGAGGGCACTGCTGGGAGGATGTCTGACTGCCACCTCAGCAGATGTACTCAGCAAACAATCTTCTGCCAAAGCTAGCAGCAGGGTGTCCTTGCCTCTTGTCATTTAGAGCCTTGGGAAATAATATTATAAGTAAAGACACTTAGACACAAAAAAAAAAAAAAAAAAAAAAAAAAAAAAGTCCCAGTGAACTCTTTTGGCCCTGGGATCTGATGCTGGCAGGAGCAGCCAAGGTCCCACAAAGAGTCCCCCTACACCATCCCACCATCCCTTTGCCCTCCAGGGTGAGCCCTCCTGAGCTGGAGCCTTTGTGTTTGGTAAAGCAACCTGTAAATTTTCTTCTGGGAGTGCCCAGGGCCAGGCTGGGCAGGGCTTGGAGCAACCTGAGGCAGTGGAAGGTGTTCTGGGTGAGCTTTAAGGGCCCTTCCATCCCAAAACTCTCCACTGTTGTGGGCTCTCCTGATCTGCCCTCTGCAAGGACACGCTCACTGCAGACTGATGCCCCTCTTTTGGGGGGTGTGGAGCTCTGGGAAAGAAGATGCAGCAGAAAGCAAAGTTGGGAAAGGCCCACGTGCTGCTTGGCTCAGCTGAACTCAGTTATTTCTCCACAAGGGTCCTTGGGGACACCATTGCCAGCACATCTGTCATTTAAGATTCTGTCTGTTGTCACCTGTGGAAGGAGATTATTAAGTAGTGAAGTGATTGACAAGGACTTTCTCTTTTTTCTTTTTATTAATAGGAGTATTGCAAATGCTGCTCTGGGCTCCCAGGGGAGCTCCCTGCAGAGGATGCTGTGAGGGTGAGCTGGATGTGTAAACAACTCCTCCAGGCAGATCCACACGTCTCTAACCAGGGAAAAACACTTGGATTGTTGGCTGGAGGTCTTGTGAAAGAGGTTTGGGATGGCTGAACGGGATGAGCTGGGAATGGCTGTGAGCCACATCACATTCCCAAGGGCTGGAAAGTGCCTGGGAGAACAGGAGAGACAGGGGAGAGGGAGATTTGGTCAAAGACTTGGCTCCTTGAGGGTGTTGGGTGGGAAGCACCAGCCCAGGAAAAGCAGCTCCTGCACATTCATACTCCTCTCTAGAGGCTGCTGGGGTAGGTTAATCAAAGAGCTCTCAGGTTTCTTTTCACATGTTAATATTCTCCTGAAATAAAAACATTACAGCATTTTCTCTCCAAGGCACAATTGTGCACCATAGGTTTTGTTTTCCCTGTTATAAAATACTGCTATTTTTATTACTTTTATTTCCAGTGGGAGAGATAAAAATAACCAGAATACAGCAAATACTTTGTTAGTACACTGGGAGGGGGGGAAATCCAGCTTATAACTCCTTATTTCTCATTACAGACACCAATTTAGAGTGGTTCTTCCAGAGGGTTGAGATTAAGGATGTCATGCTTTGCTTCTTTGTTTCCATGAAAACACTCGTAGTTTAAAGGCTGGGTTAATTCCAAGGAATGTTGGGGTTTGGGACCTCCTGCCCCCTCTGCCAGGTGTTACTGGAAGGTGGCTGCAGATGGATGTGTTCAATCTCTGACTGTGCAGACACATGGAATTTATCCAGGGCCTTTTATCCAACCCCCTCTTCTTCCCTGATGGAAACGCTGCTGAGATAAAGCCATATGCTGTGTGGCCTGGGGATGTTTCAAATCTAAAGATCCCTCATTTCATGGCTGCTGGAGCTGGGGATCAATGGCCAAATCCTTGTCCTGCTCTGGAAACCCTGAATGCCACCCGGAGCCTGCTGGGATTAAATGTCAAAGGGCTCCTCCTGCTTCCCTGAGCTGCAGTGGCTGAGGAGGAGGTGAGAGCAAAGGCTTCCCAGGAATCGTTAGCACTTTATTACCAAGGACAAATTTTAATCTCTCTTCTGGGTTCTGACACCAGCCACTTTATTGGCCGTCAGAGAAAGTGCAGTCTTTTAAAAATAAATTATGCAGTGATACTGGTAGAGGTGTCCATGGCACTGAAGGCTGAAATGAGACCCTAAAAGCAGCAGTTTTTCATCTCCTCTCAGAGAAAAGGTGTGTTAATACTGATCATTAACATTTAGGCAAAGGCCAGCTTGAGCCCTCTGACAGCCCTGCACCTACAGCAGCCACTCTGACCTGGGGGAGGTTGGATTAACTGTTTGAGTCAGGGTGAGGAATTGAAATGGGTCTAATCCCAGCTCATTCCAGGGATTTGTTGCCATAATCTTCCTGAAATTTATGTTTTAAATAAGCCCAGCTTGCCAGGCTGACAGAGGCTGACAGCTCTGGGAGGCACCAGGATGCCGAGTCATGGAATCATGGAACATCCTGAGCTGAAAGGATCCACCAGAGTCATCCAGCCCAGCTCCTGGCCCTGCACAGACACCCCAAAATCCCACCCTGGGCATCCCTGGAGCGGTGTCCAAACTCTCCTGGAGCTCTGGCAGCCTCAGGGCTGTGCCCATTCCCTGGGCAGTGCCAGCACCTCTAGGGGAAGAACCTTTCCCTGATCTCCACCCCAAACCCCCTGGCACAGCTCCAGCCCTTCCCTGGGTCCTTGGGCAGGTACCTCAGCCACGCCAGGCTCTCACTGCATTCATTTTATTTGGGTTGTGGCTCGTGTTAAAGGCAGCTGTGGAAGGTCAGAGCTCTCTGAGCTCTCTGGACAATGGCTCAGAGCACAGCTCATCCTCCACCTCCCCGAGCCCAGCTCAGCTGATACCATCAGCCATCTGATGCTGCTGGAGCACAAATGGCTTTTTAGAGCTTCCAGCCCTGCCAAGTCAGGCTCTGACTCTTCACCTTGAGGATATGCAAAGATCCCAGGTCAATAAAATATATTTCAGAAGTCTCACCACCAGGAAAGAGCTTTTGGTGGCAGTCCTGCCTCTGGAACTCTTCCTGCCTGGATGCACACAGCTCCAAAGCCACCTGGCTCCAGCTTAGTGTGCAACACAGCATATTCCAAGATGCCTCTTGGAATTGGAGCTTTTCAGGACACAGAGCCACATTTCCTTGCCCTGAATCCAACGAAGGCAGCCCTGCCCAGAATGCCTCGCTGGCACTGCGGGACAGGAGCTGGCAGCAGGGACTGCCACCCCCTGCCACCGTGGCCTTTGGGCTGAGCAGTTTCCTCCCAGGCTGTGCCCAGGAGGAAAATGTGTTATTTATCTTTAAACACCTCATCTCAGAGTGTGCTCGTGGTGCAGCCCAGGGATGTTCATTTTAGGGTACAAATTCAGCATGATCCTTCCTTCCTTCCTTCCTTCCTTCCTTCCTTCCTTCCTTCCTTCCTTCCTTCCTTCCTTCCTTCCTTCCTTCCTTCCTTCCTTCCTTCCTTCCTTCCTTCCTTCCTTCCTTCCTTCCTTCCTTCCTTCCTTCCTTCCTTCCTTCCTTCCTTCCTTCCTTCCTTCCTTCCTTCCTTCCTTCCTTCCTTCCTTCCTTCCTTCCATTTTTTTCCTCTCTTTCTCTCTTCTTTCCTGGATATTCAAGGAGTGGAGTGTCTATAATCCAGTAACTCCTCCCAAACCCCAAGTTTCCACAGGGAATTGAAGAGCCAAGACAGACTCAGAGCACACAAGGAGGGAACCAGCATCTCTTTTATATTTCTGCAGTTGCTCTGTGCAGCAGATTTGATACTTAACACGAAGTAACTGGTTTTTAAACTAATCGTGTTGGACTTCAGCTCATTCTCCCTCCCTGTCTCCATAGGATAAGGTGCTCTCCTCCCCTGTGCAGGTGAGGGGCACATCCCTGCTCTGTGCAGGCAGGAATGAGGATTTTGGATTTCTCACTGTCCCCACACCTACAGCCAGCCTGGAGCAGTGTGTGGAGGGGCTGCAGTGCTCGTTGTGTTTATCCACAGATGACTCGGCGCCGTTGCCAAAGGATCCAGATCCGCGTCATTTTTCCTGGCAAGAAGCTCTGGATCCTTTGTGAGCTGTTTCCAATTATTATATTAACTGGGAAAGTAAACAATGCCATGCTATTAGATAGAGCTGGCACGAATAAATGCTGCTGCTCCCTCTCCAGACTTGATTATTATTAAGAAATAAAAATATCAGCTTCAAATAGATCCTAATGCGGATTAAATGAACAGCATGTTCTGTCTCAGCTGGACAAATATATCTGTGATTCCAGCTTAGAAGCACACATTCATGGAATTATGGAATGGTTTGGGTTGGAAGGGATCTTAGAGCTCATCCCCTGCCATGGGCAGGGACACCTTCCCCAAGCCCAGGTTGCTCCAGCCTCAAAATAAATCCTCTCCAAAGGATATGTCTGGAGCACACCACCCTCATTAATCCAATTGCAGCATGCTCCAAAACCTCCCAGTTCCTCAAATGTTTGTGCAATGCTGTCTTTGGTGCTTGGCTTCTGCTTTACTGCAGGGAAAATGATCCTCTTTTGTCCCTCTCAGACTTGGAGAATTTTCCCTGCCTTGCTCAGAGAGCAGCCTTGAGCTGCCACAAGCTGCAGTTTTCCTTCTTTCCTTGCAGTTTTCATTCATTTTGTGTCCCTCTTGTCCACAGGGATTATTTCAGAGGTAATTCAAGAGCTGGTGTGTTGCCTGTAACTCATTTCTTTGTTGAGTCTGCTGAGCCACTTTCCCCCAAAGTTTGCTCCACTCCCAGCCCTTCTGGGATGGCTCAGCCCCTCCAAGTGTGACACCAACCCACGGACAGGAGCAGGGGGGAGAGAAATGCTGCCCTAAATGCCAAGGGAATGCAGCTGCAGGGAAAAGCTCTGCCAGACACAGGCAGCCCAAAGTGCCAGGGTGGATGGATGTGGATGAGACAGCACCACTGAGCCCCTGCAGAGACCATCAGCTCTGCCAGCTCCCTGGGATTTGGGGAATTGTCTTCTACTCATTCTGGGAGGTGGAAAAACAGCTCAGGGGGCAGTTTGCCTCCAAGTACCAGCTCAGTCTGAGGCAACTGGAAAAAGGAGGCTCTGGCCAGCCCAGGATCTGTGCTGGGCTGCCCCGAGGGTCTGCACATCCCCTGCAGGGTCTGGGGATGGGATCTGACTTCTCCAGGGCTGCTCCATGGGGCAAGGTGGGAGTTTCTCATCAGGACATGACAGGGGGAAATCTGTATCCCAACTGGTCTGTGTGTGTGGATGTGGGAGAGGAGAATTGGGAAGCAGAGTTCCTGCTTGGAAAAAGCAGAGTTTGGATTTTCAGCTGCCACCTGGCTCTTTCCCAGCCTTCTCTGCTGGACACTAAAGGGTGTGTATGACATAAATTCAAAGGGACAAGGAGTAAAAAAGGTCTGGTTTTTGTTATGAAGGAATATTTGTTGAGAGTACGGATGCAGCATCTTCTGTTATTGGTATCCAGCAATCCTGGAATCCTCTGATATGTAAATCAAGGTGAATATCTGACCCAAGGTGACTTTAAATCTAAAAGTAAAAGTTCTTGGTATTACCCTTGTAATAAAATTAGCCTTTCCCCCCCCAAATAATTGAATTTTATTATTGATTTCTGTGTTACAGGCTCTCAATTGGGCATTAACCTTTTTCGAAGAGTTTAGCTGGGGTGGTTTTTTTATCTGTTGAAATCTCTTTAAGATAAATTCAAATCTCAAATGCAGGACTTGACTGATATGTTCCAGGAACTCCTCTCTTGTTGCCAGTTTTGGTGGCTGGGGCAGAAACTGTTGCTGTGCTGGAGACATGACGTGATGCTCAGGGCTCACTGCATCCCCTTGGGTACAAATCCTTGGGCTTTGGGACTCAAATGCCCCAGGGCAGGCAGTGAAAGGAGGAGCTGAGAAAAGGAGCTGTTCCCTCCCCAAGTAGATGTTGTGTGGACCCAAATCTCAAGTTTGAGGCATAATTTGAACCTCAAGTTTCTTAAAAAAAAAAATAAAATGGATGGGTGGGTTTAGGGAGTTTGTCTAAATTACATCTAAATGTAACGCAAGCTCTACTTGAGCTTCACCTCTGGTAAATTACTGGGTTAGCTCCCAGGGTCTGAATCAAACAGAGATCAAACACAGCCCTTTGCTGGTGTTGGCTTGCAGGTGACAGGTGACAAACACCTTCAGAAGAGTTCTCAGTCTGCAGCTCTGCCTCAGCCCCTTTGCAGCAGCAGCTCGGCGAGCACTGCCCAGGCCAGGAGGTTGTTTAATTAAAAGGCTCTCTTTGTGACCAGTTCCTGGGTTAATAAAAGGTTTCACTCGCGTTGTCCTGGCAACAGAAGTTTTTGGGAGGAGCAGAGCTTGGCGGGTAAGTCGCTCTGCCAGACGCAGGTGCCACGTGGGGACAGGAGGGATGCGGTGGTGATGTGAACAAAAAGCTTTGGTGTGGCCAAGGAGGGACCAGGATGGCCAAGGTGCAGCTTTGCAGGGTGTTGGGCAACGCCTTTGTGCTCCTCAGGTGCCACCCAAACCCTTTTAATGTCACACCAGCCCAAGAGCTGGAGGAATCATCCAGCCTGGGAATGGTGTGGAGCAGGTTCTGTGCCCAGGACAGCCAGTGCTGTGCTGGGTGCTGGTGTCACCCCTGGGGTCCTCGTGCTGTGACAGCTCCCAGTGCTCCAGCAGGTCATTAACGGGGAGAACAAACACGATCTGAGCACACCCTGCTGTGTGCTGTGGGGCTGAGGGACCTGTGCAGCCTCAGCCCCGGCTCTCCACAATGCTCATTAGGTTTGTACAAGCTGCAAGAACTCATCCTGCTGTACATAATTTTAATTGCCTGCTCCACAATTGCCTGTCAAATATATGCTCTGTCGCATGGCATGACCTGCCTGCTAAATTGCAACAGGAATAAAAAAATACTGCAGAAAGTAAAAGGGAAAAAAAATCTAATTATGAGCTAGAATGGCGTTCTCAATCTCTATTGCCATCTGCAGCCTGGTGTGTTAGGACCAGCACAAACAAATCAATAAAACCTGCAGCTTTTCTTCTGCTGCCTTTGGCAGTTTGTAAGTAGTTTGTGCAGTGTTTGTGGGAGCACTCTGGTTCCTCCTCTGTGGTGAAGTGCTGTCCTCAGCCGGGAGCTTTCACCACTCGTTTTATTTGCAAAATCCAGGGTTGGGACGCGAAACTCCGCACCTGGAGAGAGGGCGGCAGTGAAAGGGTTAAAAGGAATTATCTGGCCTGCAGCTTTAATACGTCTCTCGTGTGGAGGGCACGAAACTGAGTTTGGTAGGAGGTTCTTTGTCTGGAGCAGCCTTGGCAGTAAACAGAGCTGTGATCTCAGAGGCAATGAGGCACCGGGAGCGCCGGGGGCTGCGGGCTCCGGCTCCGAGCAGGGACCCTGGGGCAGCTCCGGGTGTCCCAGCGGGTGCTGCCACGCCAGAGGATGGAACTGGAGTGAAGCTGCTCCTGTGAGGAGCCCCAAGCCCACCATCTCCTCCTGGTCTGAGTTTCCTAGAGAGCGGAGGGAGCGGAGGATGCGGAGAGGGCGATGAGCGGTCCCAGGGAGGACGGCCGCTGTCGCAGGGCCATCAGCATCCTCACCGAGCTGTGCCAGAAGAAAAGCCTGCCCAGCTTGGACCTGGACACCTGCAGGGAATTCCTCCTGCTGCCTTCTGACCAGAGCCTGATCATCTCCGAGCCAGGTACTGCCCCTGCTCCCGTCGGCTGGAGGGTGCTGGTGGAAGGCAGGAGGGACGTCCAGCCCCTGCGCAGGGAGGAAAATGTTTGGGAGCCCCATGTTAGACCCAGTTGGTCCTGGCACCCCTCTGGGAGGGTTCCTTCCCTTCCACATGTTCCATGGTGAGGATTTGGATCAAGTCCTGCCTCACCTGTTGATGTGGAACGGGATGGTTGCACGGGGGGACAGCTGGGATGTTCCGGGCTGCTTCACGAGATAGAGTTCCTGTGAAAGTTCCTTTCTGAAAAACACTGACTCCTGTCCTGTAGAAACAAACCCAAGCCAACCAAAAAGCAGTAAAGAGCCGTCTTAAGCCACTGGGATGGCAGGAACTGATTGGTGCTATCCCAGCTGTTGGTTTGAGAAATTAAGGGACTCCCATGGATTTCTGTTCACTACTAAGAGTTCTTGATGTACTTTCATGTGTGTGTTCTACCTTCCCTAAGAATTGCCTGAGATGTTCCTGGTCAGGTTGTAGAGTCGGGGAGGGACTCTGCTGTGTCAGGGATGAGTCAGGAGGAGGGATTCTGCTCCAGGAGCAAAGGGGCAGCTCCGTGTTGCAAAGTGGGGAATTTTCCTGCACCTGTTCTGGCTCCAGAGAAATGTCCTGCTGTCACTTCAGAAGACATGGGCAGGGACAGTTGGAACCCCAGGTTCACGTGCTGAGGAGCAAAACCCCAAATCTCATAGCTTTTAGAATTATTGGTAACCTGCTGAAAGCTGTTTGTGTATCCCAACATTCTCATAGAGGGTTTCTTCTAAGGTTCCTGTGGGCAATGACCTGTAAATCTGATGGATTTCACAGCATTCTTTACAGCGTGAGTTTTCACAAACTTTCCTCCTCTGTCCAAGGTTTTCTGTGGCACCTTCTTTCCCTTTCTCCTGCCCCTCTCTGCCAGAATCTCATGCTGGGGTGCAGCTGGCATCCCCAGGGTACAGGGCACCAGCATTCTGCCAGCCCTTGGTTTGAGGGGTTCTTCCAGATCTTCTTTGCTGATACCTCCAGGCAAACCCCTTCCTTTCATATCCCACTTTGCCTGTAACTTAATTCTCTTCTTAAAATGAGTTTGTTTGATACCTGCCTGTTCTGGAGGCCTCTTACCATGGCTGGTTGTGTCCTTACACATCATACCCAGGGCAGCAGTTCTCTCTGTTGCTAATAGAGCAAACATCTTGCAAACTTATTGCATCAACTTGGAATTCTTTACCTTGCACCAAAATTAACATTTTCCTGACTCTGCAGCAGGAATACTCTGCACTGCTCTTGTTCTGTCCACCCTGATATGACAGATCTGCATTTGTTTGTGCAGCCTGTCCAGGACCTCGTGTCCAGGTCGAGATCACATCATCATTATCATCATCTGCCTTTAGCAGGGTGGATATCTGTGTGCTCTGAGCTGTGGTTTGAGTGGCAGCCCCAGTGCCCTGGGCGAGCAGTGCTGGGCTGGCTGCACGAACAGCCAGGGCTGTTGTCTCTGCTCTGCACGACTGGGCCCATTTTTATGTCTAGACAGCACTGAGGACACAGTTTGGGCCTGACATGTACCAATATTTCTCAGTCTCTGGCTGTAAAGCTGCTCCAGCAAGGGGGGAAAAAAGATCTGGTTGCCTCAAGTGTTGAGTAACACAGTTACAGAGGTATAGTGCCTCTCCCATCAGTGTCTGGATGTTTATTAAATTATCTGCATCGATGCTTTGTCTATTTTATCCTGAAGTCTCACGCAGATTTGCCCAGTGCCAGTGAGCCCCTCGTCACAAAGGCAGGCAGAGGGAAGGAAGGTGGGGCTGTGTGAAGGTGAGCAGATGGCAGCAGGCAGGTGCTGTGTCAGGAGCAGGGCAGAGGAGCCAAACACCAAAACTGCTGGAGTCAAACTGGCCTTATTTGTCATCATCA